>NW_005841986.1:2150071-2186961 GCF_000455745.1 Alligator sinensis
AACTTCCCTTCCTAACAACAAGTTTTCAAAGCTTAATTGATTAATATACTTTCAGATCCTAGGAAGGAGGCTTTTAGATAAAGGCAAGTTCTCAATAGTGGATTTGGGTGAGTCTCTGGAATAACTTATTGAATGTAGCTCTCTTTTCTGTACTATTTATTTTTGGTTGTCTTCAGTTATTTGTTATTTGTGACCTGCAGTTAGTCATCTAACTTGCATTGCTTCTGCTCTCTGGCTAGACAACTGAACTGTTAATAAACACAAGGAAAGTTTAAGAGATTTCAGGATGCCCATGGTAACACTTGCAGATAGGACTAACCATGAGTCATTTCACTTCCCTTGAATCTTCTTTCAACGAAAAACATCATGCCGATTGCATAAATATTCATGGAGACTGAGCACAGAAGGTGGCAAAAGCTATTGCAAAAAATTCATATTTACAAACATATTTATATGTCCTTGTATTTCCCCAGCTCTGGCGGAGTGAAATTCATTCCTATGCAGAGGGCTAGCACAAAGCTAATATACCATTTATGTGCAGCCCACTTAAGATGTATATTGAAGTATTAAGGGTGCACAGACCCTGTACTGGTCTCCTGCATGCAGCTGAATGTCATTCTTAGTGATTTTTTCTGATTCTTGGTAGGAAAAAAGTTGTCCAAAATCCTAGACTTTCCCCAGAGGGTCTTTGGTTTCAATAATAGTTAATTTGAAAGTAAGAAAATGTATTGCTTTACAGCCCGATATCTATATTTTCTTCTTTAAAAAATATAAGTTCATTAGTAAATTATGAGAAAAGCCTTGGCATTAAAAAATGGCACTGGAGTATGCTGCTGATGAGCTGTTAGAGGAGATCATGAAGGCAAACCCCTTATAAAAACGGCTTTTGGTTTGCATTGCTCACTAACCACAATTAAAATGTAGGATCAAGCATCTGTGGAAAGTTACTGGATTATGGCATCCATACAAAGATGACTGCAGAATAAAAAAAGAGAAAAGTTTTTAAAATATTCTTTGAAATGCAGTTTTCACTAAGTATAAGATGTTACAAAGGCCTGAGAAATGTACTCGGCATGTTATATAGCAGCTAACAAAAGTGATGCAGGGACATAGAGTGTGCAAACATGTCAACTAACATTTATTTGTCCTTTTGCAAATACAATTTTACTTTTAATGAAAAAAACTGGGATTCTATATCTTTAAGGCAGCAAAACATGCAGATTAATTCAGAACTGCTCGTCATGTTTAATAACAGCAACAACACTTCCAAGGCATCTTTGATCTGTAGTGCTCAGAGGTGGACAGACATCAATGAAAGGAGTGGAGACTGTAACCTAATGCAGTCACACAGCAAATCACCAACAAGCTTCTCTTGAGTGTCAATATGGCATCTTCTCTATACCCTTGCTTCCTTAAACCACATGACAACAACATTGGGTCTCAAGACATTTCAAATGCCTTCATCCATTTCTCTCTGGTGTGAGTTGGGTGGATTTTCTGAACAACTCCATGCCAGATTTATGAACAATACAAGAGACACCATATTGATAAGGTTTATGGAATAAGTACAATATGGAACTGGAAGGCAAATTTGCTTTATGGTGTTTGTTATTAGTCATAAAACTTTCAAGTGTCATGGCATTGGCATGATAACCAGTGCTAGATTTTGCAACAGCACATCAAGAACAGGCAATAAAGGAGTCACGTTGTTCATCATATCTGCAAGTGAGTCAGTGCCCACTAAGATGTATTTTCCATGGGAAATGCTCAGACTTCTTTGTCTAGGATATAGTTTTCCCCTGACATCTGAAATTAATGTAGCGCTTGCAAAAATGCCTTAATGGAAGCCCTGGAGAGTGAGCAAGGTGGTCTATCTACCCTTAGCCCAGCTGTAGAAGTCCAAGCATGTCCCACAAATGCCCCTTACTCTGTGGTTGCAAGGGCAGTTCAGGAGAAAAGGACTACCAACTAAAATTGCAGAACCACATCCTGAAAAACCTGAAACTTCCATAAAGGTCTTCTCTATCTAAAAGAGATAGAGCTCACCTTTGTTTGATAATTATGACGAAAATGACCAAAGCTAACATGATATGGCCACAGGTTATGTTGCCAAAATAAGCAGGACAGATGAATGTTCCACTTAGCAACACGTTACTTGGGTAATAATTCTCTGAATTACTAAAGCATGCTACCTTCTCTACTATCTTTATGCTGCCAATAGCTTTTCTTATCATAGGGATATTTTGCTATGATGTAAAATAAAAGCAAGTATGATTGGAAGTCTACAGAATGCTCCTGACCTAAATTCAGCAGCTGAGCCATCTCTCTGTAGTTATCATACCAAAACACTGGAAATACTATGGAAAAAAAATCAAGCCTGAAAAAATGAACTTTATGGCTTGAATTCATCTCTTGTTATAAGCCAGAAAGTTTATTCAAGCCTTGAAAAACAAGTTAGGCTTACAATAAATGTTAAATCCTGTCTGGAAAGCCCGTGACAAACTTGTGAAAATTACTAACACCAGTTACAAATACTTTGCACTGCTCTTGTGCATTAAAATTGAATATAAAATTCAGGCTTTTTCCTCTTTTCTTTGTACAAGAATCCAAGATGCTGTTCTATAAAAGTTATTCTTACTAACAGGAACTTATTTTTTCACAGTGACTTTCATCTCTAAGGATTCGGTAATCTTCTCGGCTTAACGGACAGACAGGTCTTACATCACGTTGCATGTGAATTCATTGTAGTGCATGTAACATTCAAATGTGGATTTTCCCTTAACTTCAGAAAGCTACCAGTTCAGAAGCTTTGTTCAGTGTCACTGAGGCACAGATCCAGCTCAGACAAAATTCCCATTGAGGTTTTCTCTGCAATAACCTCCTGACTGGGCCCACAACATGAAGAGCCACACAAAACACAGGCTCACATCTATTTTCTTCAAAAACAGATGTTAGGTGTTGACTTAGCCAAACCTGAGTATATTCTCTCTTTTTCTTTAAAACCGAGAAAGTTATCAGCAGAGCAAAACCAAGAAAATGTAGGTGGAGTTACATGGTGTTTAATAGTATATCATTTATCAGTATTTACAAGGGCTGTAAATACTTGCAGAATGCTATAACACTGCCTGTTCACAACTGGCAGCTCATTAACAACTTTTTTTTCATCTCTACTTTATAATCCCTTCTAGATGCTGTTCTTTAATCTCACATATTTATTAGGCTCAGGCTTTCCTGTCATGTGAGCTAAAGCAGGCGTATTCAAATAATTTGTTTTTAGTCTTCTTTATGTTCCTGCTACTCCCACCCTCTCTTACTTCATTAGAGATCATGTTTCTGCAAACTGAGGCATAGGCAGCCACACCTTTGCCACATACAGCTGCAAACTATATGACAATGGCCCCCAACTTCTGTTGGCCCATGGGCAATGATACTGAGCAGCAGCACACTTCAAGTAATATCATAATTTGCTCTCTTTGGCAACACCAATTTTAACTTTCTAATTTCTTGTGACAGTGAGCAACTTCAGAGGGCAAGATGTAGCCTGCAAGGCTTGGGTTGGGGACTTCCACTAGATGGTAACTGAAGACAAAATACTGTTTGGCTGATAACTCATAACCCAGAGGAAAACAGAAAAGATCAACATCTGTGGCTTTCAAAATATCATTTGCTTATGCTTCAGAAAAGGACACTGCAGTACAGTCTGTGGAACAGCCAATGAATGTCATCCAACAAATGGGCAGAAGTTACACTTAGATGGCCCTAACTAGGGTTATGTAGATCTAAATGCCCTTCTGTGCAAATGTTTGGGAGGTTATATTGAGCAAAATAATAGCTGGCCTAATTTAACTTAGTTTACACATGAGAGAGTTGCACTAATTGAGATCAGCCATAAGTTAGCTCAGTCTACCAAATGTCTTTACCCTGCAGCTGTATTTTTCAGTCCTTCTCCTCCCTTTTCCACCCCGAAAACTGGGCTAGTTTTAGCCCTTCTGACCCTCCCAACCCTGGATGGACAATCACCCTCCGCAGACCCACCAATCTTTCCCTGCAGACTTGCCAACCCTGCCAGACCTGCTAACCCCTTCATCCCCACCATCCCAACTTGGATTGCATTCCTGACACAGCTCCTGGGCACCATGTAATTGTAGATCAGGTCCACAGAACACATGTGCATGGCCTACCAAACTTATGAACAAGTTTGAAGCACAGCCTGGGGTAAAACAGCTTAGCTGCTCGCTCCAGCCCTGGGGCTGAACTTTTCCTACCTCCATCCCACCCTGACTGGGCTATCCTTATCCAATTTGAACCCCCGCCTCCTGCAGATGAGAAGCAAGGTATACTAGCCTAGGCAGGGTGATGTGCTAGCACAACTATGCAACTTTGGTATCTGAGGTCTCTCTGGGATTTCTGCGGCACAGCACTGCATCATGCTGTGAAGACACACCCTGAGTGCCAAACAAGATGTAAACATCATAGTTGGATGAATGGCAAAGAAGATTTTCAAAGTCCAGAACACAGTGGAGAGAGTGGAGAAGTGCTTACAAAAGAGAGAGCAACAAGGACACTGAGAAGAAAATAGCTGAAATCTGGTAAAATCTGGAGCAGAGGGCAAAACTGCCTCACTTGATATGGTGTCATACAGTCCTGGTGCTGTGCAGATAAGGGTTCCCCTATTAATTGATTCCACTTTTAAGTGCTAAACTGAGCCCTTACAGGAAAAAGTTGCTCCTGGCCTGGGGTCACATTGCCTTGTGTGATGGAGAAGAGACATTCTTCCAGTTTTTAGAAAAGGTGCATATGAAAGTGAAACATTTTTAAACCTGCAGAGGCTTAACACACTTGATGGTGAGGTGTTTTAATTAGAAAGGTTCTCTGGAAACCGCTCTAATTAAAATGCTCCCCTCCACTCCCAAGGACAGGTATAGGCAATCAAAGATTATTTGCAGAAATGTTTTTTAGCAAAAATTTAGCTCTGAGCACCCCACCCAACACTTTGAGGGAACTCACTTCTAAGCTTTATAAGTACTAGCCCCTTCTTTCCCTTCTGGACAAAGTCTCAGATCTGAACATCCCCAAATCCCAGGCACTTTTTACTTGGGTCTGAAGTTTGTAGCTTGATCTATCTTTACCTACTTTTAAATGCCTGTCCTTGAAACACTTATTTTCTTACCAAACCAGAAGAAAGCTTAGCCTTTCCCGAAAGCTGGCCCTGAGTGTGTCTCTCCACCTTGAAATCTGACTAGCTAAAAACTGTTGTTATTCAAACATTTCATTTCAGAAGGATGCAGATTCTCATTAATCCAATTCTCAAGCTCAGCTTCTGAAACCTGTGATAACATGCAGCCTTCACCTCTCAAAATTAAGGAGCCCCAGGGCCCAGCCTCATTCCACATGTTACAAATTTCAGATATTCTTGTAAGGATGAATCTCCCTTGGTGCATTTCTTGTTATCTCAGGTTTGCCAGCCATGTACTGGTGTGGGCTGCCTTAGGTTCCCAGCACCTGTGAAGGAAGTGTGCTCTCTGGTTCCTTCTTTGATAACATTCATAATTAAACTCATCAGCTGAAGGCTTCATAACCTCAGTGGATAAAGAAGTTTGCATAAATTAAAGTGTTCAGAAGTAAATATTTGTCCTCAAATTTACAGATTAGAAATCTGCATGGAGAAAATGCCAACCCCCTAGTCTGATAGGGAACAGAAAATCAAGGAACAAAAATCTGACAGTGGGGATTGAATACTGAAATAATTGAATAAATGAATAATTGAAATAATTTAAGGAGTAGTACCTGCATGAACTTGTGAGGGCCGGATTCAGCAAAATACTTTGCTATATGCATAATTTCAATCACTTGAGCAATTCCAATGGAGACTACTCACATGTTTAAACTTTTGCACGTGTTTAAGTACTCTGTTGAATTGGGGACTATATTCATAGCTTTGCCCAGGGCTGTCAAATACATGTTGGGCCAGCTTAATTGCATGGTGCTTTGTGCTAATTACTGTTTTGACAATAACGATCTGGCTGGCTTACAAAAGTCTTTAAACCTGTAACTGCAGGTACAAAATACCCTGCTTTGCCGGTGAAAGGCAGGCTGCGCCAAGATGTTGTAGAGTTGGTTTACCTTACTAGCGGGCAGTGTTTAATTCAACAGCAGAGACATGGATACTGCGCACACTGACAGTTGAATCCATGTTCTTAGTACTTCCAGCAGCACAGTGGTGCCTTTTGCCATGCTACGGGGCATTTCTAGCACTAAATGTTGATTCAGCCATCAATAAGTGTGGAGGACTTCATCCTAGTATTAATAACAGATTGGATTCCTTTCCCCAGAACACGTACCACACAAATGAAAGAACAGGACCTGGTGCAGCTAACATGTGTTAAGAAAAGGAATTACAACAAAACACAAAGAAATCAACAAGCCAAGACAAGCATTTGAAATATCATAATGAAATGTTAGGAAGCAAAAGACCAGGTGGGAAGTGACAGAAAGGAAACAGAGGGCAAGCAATTACCAGGTAGAAATGCGGAGAGCAGTGAGCCATGATTAAATCCATTTTAAGGGTCTCTCTATTAGGACTAGAGGGCTCTGTATTTCCTCTGCATTCATTTACAGTTATTTGCAAAGACTATGTAGTTTCTTAGCTTTCCCTGAAACAACTGTCTCAACACTAGAACAGACCTGGAATACGAAGCCTGTGGACAAAGACCAGCATTTATAAGCAACCCTTCAATAACAGAATGGTATGCACAGCTCAGACCACATAAGCAATTTGATAATCAAAAACAGATGTATAAGAACAATAACAAGTTGTGTGTATGTGTGTGTGTGAAACAGCTACATGAAGAAAACTTTTCAGCCATCAAGATCTCAAGGAATTATTATGGATAATGGCCAATTACAATGTTTTAAAAATAGAGGAAAATGTTTTGAAAATGTCCCTTTAACACAGAACCTTAGGGCTGTATCACAAATTTACTAGTTAAGAAGATTGTTGTAATAAACTTGTTAATAATATAGGGAATTTTCTAGTATATAAGTATATATTTTCTAGTACATAAATATGTAACACACAACTTTTATAGTTAAGAAGATTGTTACATTAACTTGTTAGTATCATATTTATTTGATTCTGTGATATACTTCTGCAGTGAACTAACCTGTTTTACTTTTTCCCATGGCAGAAAAGTATTTAAAGAATACTTCACTTCACTCCTCATGCCTTTTTTTTCTACCCCCTCCTCAGGCTCCAAGTATTAAAGCAAGTTAATTGGGTGAAAAGCACCTTTCGTCTAACCTCATTGACTCTGGCGAAGTTAATTATACTAAAGATGAAGCTGGTCTATAACAAGCTGTACCAACTGACGGTAAAACGTATTAGGGTTGTACATGAATTCCCAAAATCAACTCTTTTGGTACAGGGTGGTGTATCATTGCATATCATCACTGCTTTTGCACAAAGCCCTGCTTAGAAAAATGAAAAAAAGAATTTTCTGAGTGAAGATGCAACTGTGAGCGACGTCCTTCTTTCCTTAGTCTTCCCTAAATGGTTCTGTTGTTGTTTTCCTAGGCACACACCTAAGCATTAAGAGTGAATCGCTGAGTGCCTACACTCCTCAGACCTGTGAAGTTTGACAAATGACAGTGCTATAGATGTTTGAAGGGCTCAGATTCACAACAAAGAGTTTCAGTAAAAAGTTGTACTAAGTCTTTTGCTCGATTGTATCCCAGCCTGCTTTACAGAATCAAATAAATCTTTGCAGCAGGAGGGATAAATTGAAAGGCAGAGGCAAGGAAAAAAGAGTAAGACAGAGCTCATCTTATGTCTAAGCATTTCTAAAGCACCTGTCATTGTAGTACATAGGAGTTTATAACTGAGCACTGTCAAATTTAGTGTGCCTGATAATTGGAGCTATAGCAAGCTCCAGAGATGTAGCATGGTCCTATCCCATTAAAGAACCAGAACTTGAAAGTGTATTGGATATTGAATAGGGAGTCAATACAGGCTGTGAACACAGGCACACACAGTGGCTATCTCCAACTCTTTTCACTCAGTGAGCAGGCTACTATAGAAGTACTACAGCTCTGGCTGCAGATGCCTTTGAGCTTTTTATGTCGACCCAGGTATGGTGCTGCCTAAAGGTGATAAACCCATGCAGTGCCATAGCCAGGCCATCATTAGAGAGGATGAGAAAATGGGTCTTTGGGTGACTGTCACTATATTAGTTGCTAGGGTCACTAATCAACCCAGAAACCATCAAGGTGGTGAACCATCTTGGTTACTGGTGGGAAAAAAATCTTCAGTTAAAGACGTAACTTTGTGAGTCTAATTTTCTGAAGAATTTCCCTCCTCTTGTAAGCATCACTTCAGTCTTTCCTGGATATCATCCAATTTCCAGTTTCTTTCATGCACTGAGACAGCTAGATGGGTGACAGTTTAAGGAATAAACACTCATACATATTAACCACAGTGTGAAACACTTGTGCTAACTCACTTAAGATGCAGTTCCAGTGGCTCAGCACCACATGGAACAGTACCATTAGTAATGCACCATATGCTTCATTCCCTTGGATATCAATCAATGCAGCATATGGTTCTTCATGATACCACTTACTTCTCAGTTATTTTATTTTAAAAGCTTTTATTTTAAAAGCTCCCACTGAAGTGGATAGTTTTGTCATTGACATTAGTATAAAAAGACCAGGCCCAGAGTTCAGAAAAACAAGATGTGAAGCTGAGGTCTCTTTAAAATATGCCCTAGAGGAGCGGAGACATGATTGTCTTATGGTAATATAATAATAACAATTGCCTAAATCTGGGGTTGCAGACACAAATCTCCCTCTGCCTGGCTATAATCATAGAAAATGAGGATTGGAAGGGACCTCAGGACATCACATCTAGTCCAACCCCCTGCTCGAAGCAGGACCAGCCCCAATTATAATGTCTATCACCATCCTACATGGGCTCCAGAAATATGTTAGAAAGGGTTTTCTAAGAGCTGTTTCTAAGAGCTGTTTCTCTTCCTTTCCTTTCTTCCTTTCAACAGGACTTTTTATGACTGAACTGGTTGTTGAGGAGTTAAAATACATACGGGCATAGAAGGAGCTGTCTAAGGAACGAAGGATTTTATAGCTTTACCTGTAGTAAGTGAGGTAGCATCTATGGCTGGAAACTGGAAATGAAAGGAAATTTTGGATTAAATCCCTCTGAAAGTAAATTCAGCTGAAATAAGTCAGCCCATAAACACTGAAATAGCAAGCCTGAAAATGAGCCACAAATTTGGATAAACACCAAACACCTTTTTTTTTTTAGACTCAGTGCACCCTTCAGATATCACTAGCTCTCAGAAAGGAAGAACTCAGAAAGACCACAGCAGATTAGAGTGATTTTGACACTATGGATTTTTATTTGAAATCTCTGGGGCTATCTTGTGTGTAGGTATTTGCACACTTACCAGTGCTAATGCTGTGCCTCACCCTTAAAAGGATTTCACAGCACTCCAGGGTGCAGCAGCGTCCTGGTTGAGATCACTGGCTTTAGTCATTCTTGCTACATCCTACACTTGAGCATGTTGGGAATGCCATTGAGATGCTGTTAAGCAGGCTATTTTAGTTAAAAGATGTTCAGTTCTCATATTGAGCTGATGGTGCCCGAGCCTGCTGATTTTTAGGGCATTTGTTTCTACTTTTATCTAAAAGTGTGATGACAATTTGTATTTCTGGACATAGTTAATTATGGGGTTCAGTCGCACTGCTTTGTTGATCAGCATACTCTCTCTGCAATTATAACAGGCACATGAAAAAATAAATTCACTACACTGCTGACAAGAAAAACAAACACCAATACTGAACAGATAGCTGTCAATATTTGCTAGTCTCTACGAGAGCATATGTGATCATGAACTTTGCCTAAGATTGAAAGAGAGAGAATATCTGATACTTTGCCCTTTTTGGAGTCTTACAAATTTAAATAAGCCTTTACAGTCAGCTACCTGCAAAGGCACAAAATTCTCCTATCGCATTCGCAAATTTGCCTCAAAGGTCACATTTCCTACTCTTCAGGCTTTATGATTACAGGACCTTTCTGTAGTTTTGGGTTAACAGCCATTTTTAATAATAGGGAGTGGATTTTTAAATCCTGCTTGCTGACACTGCAGTACCATAGCCCGAAGGCTACATTCTATGCCCTTGTAGCCCATCTATAGCAGTAATTAGATGCTACATTGATGGGTGCCATAGAAAATTCTAAACTAGTCTTTATTTACCGTTCATGGATAACTCCACTCACTTGGTTTTCCACCCACTGTTGGCTTAGAAAATGGTATTTAAAGGTTTACTTTTTGCAAATTGGATTATAGGTTTTCTATCTATCTGTCTGTATAGATGTGTGTGTGTGTATGTATTAGAATGGTTCAGGATGGGCAGCAGGGGTTAATTGATTTTTAAGAGCCTGGGTGTCTCTCTCACAGAATTTCACACAGCCTTCAAAGCAGACAGGCTGCCTAACACAAGGCCAGTGGATATATATACACACATCCTGGGAAAGAAGGGGGCATGTACCATACTGGTCCATAACACGAGATAACTGGCACCAGCTAACAAGGCCCCAGAGCAGGAAGGGAGCCTGAGTCCTGGTTTTGGGGGAACAGACCAAATTAGGAGAAGGCCTGGAAAGACCAAATTAGTATGTGTGCATGTGATGAGCTGTATGGATATGACACAAACACAGAGACCAACCAGCGATAGCCATGGATCAAGAGTCATGATGAGGAGTCATCAGGAGGAAAGGAAAATACAAAAGCAGGGATTTGAGAGTTACAAGGGGTCCCTCCTGTCCATCCCTCCTCCTTCTCCCTGTCCTTCTCCCCAAGAGGGTCCCTCAAGAGAGACCTCTGTTCCCATCCCGGGGAAAGGTCCCCAAGGCCACCATGGACAGAGGGCACACCACCAGCCTGTCTCATCCAGCCCACTGGAGGGTGTGGTGTCGGTCTCAGCATCCCACCCCCAGACTGTTGACATCTGATACTTAAGAGAGAGCCTCAGAGTGAAGACTGTGTCCTGGCCAGATGTATTTTGACTCTGATGACAGCTGTAGCATTTGGTAGATATACAGAATTGCTTTATTGTATTGTTTCTTTTCTGTTATCACTGTGTATCAATAAATTTGCCTATTAGCTAATGGAAAGGTTATGGTCGGTCTGAGTCCCTTTCTTCCCCAGAACAAGGCATCTGGGCCATAAATCCAGAGCCAACACCCACCACTTGGCAACAGTTATGTGTTAGGATGATCCACCTCACTGAGGAATGCTGAGCGAGACACCTTTCAGAATAGACTGATGCATCAGCCAACAGTGGTAAAAAGCAGTCCCTTCGTGAGCAGGTTAGCAAATTGCCAGTGCCTTTCCCTTCAGACCCTAGTCAAGAAAATAGAGAGACTAAACTCAAGTCCCAAAACTAAAGCCCTGTTTCTCACACAGTTCCCCCAAAAGCTACTGCAATGCCACTGATTTTGAATAGGGGTGTAAAAGCAGAGATTATTTAATGGCGAGCTGAAACACAAAAGCTGAAAAATTCTTCAGAAAATGAGCACACGCCCCACACTTTATCACAAAAATGGGCTTACACCATCACAGGTGTCAGCATTTCTAGCTTGCTTTCTAGTTCAGACAGAAGCTTGAGATTAAAAGTAGAAACCAAATTTTCTTAAAACAATGTTCAGTTTGTTCCCTGCCAGATAAGAAACACTGAAGATCTTTTTATTGTTTCCCTTCCGGGTCTTTTTTCTCCTAAAATCTTGTAAAGATTTCAGATGTCTTTACAATTTTTGGCAGGACTACACCAGAGAAAATACCACAAACATACTAAAAGAGAAAAGATGTAGTCTTCTGTTATTCTTTGTTATTCACACCTGGCTTCACCCATTTGACGATCTGGAGGAAACTCAGCCATAAGAATTACAAAATCCATTTTCACTGCCGCTCACATGATCCTTTGTAATCAGGAATTGTAATGCCTCACCACTATAGTTAATTGCACTGTTTGTCTTTTCCAGGACAGGTCCCTTATAAAATTTAATTATACTGCAATAAAAGGCCTAGATAACCATCAGATGAAAAAGAGATTAGTAGTACTTGCAATAGTTTTACACTGATGTTATGTCACAGAGCTGGAAGGGACCTCCAGTGGTCATCTAATGCAACTCCCTGCCTGAGGCAAGAAATGTGTGTGTCCAGGAATCAAACTGAAGTCTGTAGACTTACTACATTTTTGCACTATTGTGAGAACAGAATCCAGCCCACTGGGTCAAATTTACATCCAGGATAAGTTGGTTCTGCTCCATGAATTTGTCCTTTAATACACTCACTTATATAGCTATAAACAAGTCAGAACACTTTTCAAGGAGCAAACCTTCAGACCTGTGCAGCCAGTAAAAACACAGCCCTAGGCCCCTGCTGTAATGGGAAGGACTTTGGAAAGTTCTGAAAAAGTTAATGGTAGGACACATAACAGCACTCCACCTTACTGCCTGGGGCTGCAAAAAATATGCAGAGTGTGCAGTTGTTGAGGGAAAATCACCATATGCAAATTAGTGATGTTAATCCTCCAAACCTCCCTCGTGGAAAGGGGTGGGTGACTATAAGCTCTTAGCAGCCCAAGCTAATAAATCTGTCCAGTGCCGGCAAATGGAATGGACCCTATAATGAACTGCTGAGAATAACTGAAGTTCCAGACAACACAATGTATTAATAACAGTTAATGAGCAAACAAATAACATGATAATGTATCAGGACCTCAATTTAAATTTTAACCGGCTGGCTTTCTTGCATACATACTGGCCTCTGGCTGCTTTGCCACTCCATCCAGGAAGAGCACAGACCACCTGCAGACGCTTCCGCAGCCTGACGAAGGGTGTTTGTGCCCGAAAGCTTGCTAAGAAGAATTTTTCCAACTATTTGAGTTGGTCTAATAAAAGATTTACCCAAAGAACCTTGTTTGCCAATGAAAACGTATCCATACTGGTGAAGAATACAAAGGATTGAGAAAGAGGACTTAGAAATCACAGGGGAGGGGGCGTTGATGCATTAGCCTGTAAAAACTGCAGAACTTCTGGGAACTGCTCCCTCTGGACAGCACAGCACAACTCGCTACGCCGCACAACTTTCACAACACAGCACCGAGATCTCACTCTCAGCAGCACCTCAATTGCTCTTCACAGCAATTACCCAACACACAGACGCAGCTCAGAGAAACCCCAACAACATACCACACTAACCCACTCACACACCCAAGTGCATGCCAAGCCCTGGATCAGGCTCCTTTTATTGCTTCTGATCATACCACTCCTGTCAATCACTGTTTAGACCAATCAGCATTCCATCAATCAACTCCTGATCCAATCAATCAATACCATTTTTAACATTTTGCTTATCAACCAATGAAACTGCCAGTCACCGCAGTGGGTGGTGATCTGGACTTTTCTTGGCTCCAAAATTACTGTAGACCTGGGCATGGTCGAGACCATAAAGTAGGTTATGATGTCATAAAGTTAAAAAGTTTAAGAGCCTCCAAAACCTTCTGTAAACTAACTAGCCAGGCTTGGGACACTGAACCTGCAGCCTAACACAGTGCGTTTCATGCATCAGGATAAATAATGTGGCTTTCAACAAGTTCAACTGATCTCAGATACTGGGAAGAAGGAATCTGCATGTGGACTGACTCTTACTGCTGAGTAATATCGTCAGTGGTCATTAACAAAGCTTATGGAGCAGATCCTAGCTTTTCTGCCTCATAACTCATTAAATTAAGCATGGGAATGTTGCAAGTACCCTTAAGAACATAAGGGCATGTAAGAACTACCATTTACTGGGTCAGACCATATCCTGTGCCATGCAGTGTCAGAGGGGATGCTGAAAGGGAGAGTGACCAGGGTTTTTTCCACTGTTCCTCCCTCACTTGCAGCCTCCAGGGTTGAAGGTCCAGGCAAGTCTGATTCAGAGGCCATGCTCCTCACTCCCACGCTCAGTAGCTACTGATGCCCCTTTTCTCCAAGAATTTGTGCAGCCCCTTTGTGAAGCTGAACTGTCCGCTTCCACAGCATCTTGAGGCAATGAGTTTCATGTGTTGATTACATGCTATGTGAAAAAGAGCTTTCTTTTGTTAGTTTTAAACTTGCTACCTACTAGTTTCATGTTATGATCCCTAGTTCTTTTATGGTAAGAGAGTGAAAATAATAAATCCCCTGGGTGTGTCTACACATACCTAAACTTAATATGCATTAAGGCAATGTAGGCTCACGTCTACATATGCACACACTAATAAGCATTAATATGGGTGTGCAGACCAACTTGGGATGCAAGTTAGTCCCAAGTCAATGGACACCCACCACCTTAATGTGCATTAGCGTGTCTGCACTTTCACTAATGTGATTTAGCTATTTGCACATAAATTTATACCTGTTAAAATCGCCATTTTTAGGGCGTATTAAAAGCACGCACTTGTAGACATGTGCCTTAAATTGGGCTAATGTGCACGTGAAGACACACCCCCTGTCTACTTTCTCTTCATCATTTAGTATTTTGTAGACCCTTATCATGTCCCCTCTCAAGTGTCTCTTTTTTAACTGAATAGGCCTGACCTCTTTAGTCTCTCTTCATATGGAAACTCCTCCAAACCCCTAATCATTAATCGCTAATCATTACCACTAACCATTACTCTTAAGATTCAGACTCCATGGGGGTCAGTCTGGATCCCTAGATTTTGCACCTAGAGTGTTCGCTATTAATCCTTATGTACTTTAGAAATAAGAACTGCTTTGCTACTAGAAAGAATAGTAATTCCTGTACTAGAACAAGAACACTTCCCAGAGACGAGCCTATGAACTCCACTTCATCAACCTCCTGGATACTAAAAATCATGGACTAAATATAGACATTGGATTTATGACACATTATAATCTGCCTGACATCTGACTCCCCAGCCCAGCCTCTGGCTTCTTTACTTTTCATTCCATCCAGGAAGAGCACACACCAACTGCTGAAACTTCCTTAGCCTGACGAAGGGGTTTTGAACCCGAAAGCTTGCTTAATAACTATTCTCCAACTATTTGGGTTGGTCAAATAAAAGATATCAGATTCACCCAAGGAACCTTGTCTGCCTATAGTCAGCGCCAACATTTGAATGTCGGTGACTTCCTTGAAATTGTCTCTAGTGGGTTATGGAATAGAGAAAATCCCACACAACTTACCGATTCATTTGATGCACTGGCTGGGGGAATTTTTAGCTACTTGCACGATTTCACAATGATTACACACTTAATTCATACAACACAATTTTATTTTAAAATTCTTTGCTACGCACATAACACTGCTTAGCTTTAAGAAATACCACAAACATTAAGAACACAATAACTACGTATATCAGAAACAATGCTCTGAATGCACTTCCTTCCCAAACAATGCTATAAGAATTAGTATTACAAAAACAACTACAATTACAACTCAAAGTTAAATTTGAATCAATACTATTATTTTTTCATAATATACTTACAATCCTAGAATTCCAAGAAGCCAAACACCTAAATATGGTTTCATTCCTCAGTAGTACGGTTCAATGGGCTGACCTCAGTAGTACGGTTCAATGGGCTGGCCTCAGTAGTACGGTTCAATGGGCTGGCCTCAGTAGTACGGTTCAATGGGCTGGCCTCAGTAGTACGGTTCAATGGGCTGGCCTCAGTAGTACGGTTCAATGGGCTGGCCTCAGTAGTACGGTTCAATGGGCTGGCCTCAGTAGTACGGTTCAATGGGCTGGCCTCAGTAGTACGGTTCAATGGGCTGGCCTCAGTAGTACGGTTCAATGGGCTGGCCTCAGTAGTACGGTTCAATGGGCTGGCCTCAGTAGTACGGTTCAATGGGCTGGCCTCAGTAGTACGGTTCAATGGGCTGGGATAAAATTCAAGAGTTAAGACTTTGAGCAAAGCCCGAACCTTCCGCACGTAGGCCAAAACAATGGTCTGGATAAGAAGATGAATCTTGTCTTTTTCTAAACTGGCTAATGGGCAACTCTTACAAACATTCAAACTATTACATTCAATATGACAGAAATGTGAGACTAATGACTGAGACCACGTTTACATGGCATCCTGCACATTTGGGGCCAGATTCCAGGCCAAATTCTGGTCTGCTAAGTGGAGGCAGGTCAAAGGAAGAATCTAATCACTACAGTGCCAGATAAGTACACCAGATAGAGGAAATAACAGTAAAAAGGGTGCCAAGGGACAATAACATATTCTACAAATTCACCTCTGAATTTGTGAAGGATATCCTGCAAATTCATTCTTTGCTTAAACACAATCACTCTGCTTATGAAAGGAAAAGAACAAGTCCTGAACAAAAACTGGTTAAGACTGAAGTCCAAGTCCCAGCTTTGCCAGAGACTTCCTGTGTGACCCTGGACAGACTGTTCAACTTCTGAAGGACTATTCATATACTTAAAATACAGAGATAGATAGCCATGTTAGTCTGAAGTCAGGCAGAAAGTAGGGCAGGGTGGCATACACTAGCTGGCTCATAGAGGCATGAGCTTTTGTAGGTGAAGTAGGTTGCTGCCTATGAACCTCATACCTCTGAACCAGTTAGCATCTAAGGTGCCATCCTGTCCAACCTTCCGCTTGTACTTAGTGAGGCATGTTGAATCAAGACTGCCCTTATAGCACAGTTGCCTTTATAGCACAGTTGCCCATGTATTAAAAGGGAGGATAATATGTCCTGGGCATGTCTACATGTGTGCTTTAATGCACAGTAGCCTATTTTACTGTGCATTAAAACAGTGCATAAAAATGTGCTATTACGCTAATGCACAGTAAAATAAGCTACCGTGCATTAAGTTTCACCTAAAAAGCATGTGCTTGCACTACTGTGCATTAGGACAACCTGACGCACATTTAGTACCACACACTGGAGGTAGTAAATTTAATGCACATTAGGAAAAGCACATTAATGCACATGTAGATGCACCCCCTGTCTCTCAGCCTTTGCCTTATATATTTCTTATATGAGTAACAAGCCTCTTGCTTTCTGTATATACAGACACCGAGTACAGTGGACTTTCGACAGGGCATCTAAATTTTACGGTTATAAATTCATAAAAATAGCATGTAAAATGATTGTTGTATTCTTTTAAAAACTTAATGGAATCTCAGCCGTCAGGATCTAAAATCTATAACTTCCTGTTGTTCTTGTGCAACTGAACTGCTAACGTGTCAGTACAATAAGGATTGAAAACAATTTTTAAAATTGCTGAGACATCATTGAGACAGAAGTTACGAACCTGGAGAGGTGCAATATGGTTACAGCACTTAAAATTTCACCCCCGGGAAAAACCCAGTGGCATTAGGAGCTCTGCTGAAACATAGGGTACAAGTATTATTGCAGGATGAAAGAGTTGGCTTTTGACAGCATGGATTTGATACCTTTTGCTGCAGATACTGGAAATGGGGCATTTGCAACAACGTTCATATTGGATAGGGGCAGAAGTTGCACGTAAATTGGTTTAAGTCAGTGCACATAAACCAATTTCAAAATGGCTGAAACTAATTTAAGATGAACCTGGTTGAATGTAGTATCAAATTTAACTGATTTAGGTCAAACTGGTTTATGAAACTTCTGTCCCAGACCCCTTCCTGGTTTAAGTTAAATTAAAGTCCCCCAGCATCCCAGCATGCTTTCCAGTCCTAGACTGGGCTATGCTGTGCTTTCTGCTTCAATACCAAAGGGTTGGGGAGAGGGGGGAAGGCAGGGACTGCCCCCCTCCAGGCAAATCCCAGCTGGGGTCTAGGGCCAAGGAGGGGGTTAAACCTCCCTTCCCCTGGCTAAACCCCCCTTCCCCTGAGTACAGAGCTGCCCTGCCCTGCTAAACTTACAGACAGTTACTACTGGCTGCGACTGTGGACTACAAATCTCAAAGGTACCTGGAAGCAGGAAGAGGAAGTGTAGCAACCCTACAGAATCCTGCTTCTGTGATTCTGGGCTGCAAATCCCAGAGACCTTGGAGGCAGCAGGAAGAGGAAGTGAATACACAGCCCATGCTGGCTATGTGCTGGAGAGCCATGAGCTAGTGCCCCCCGGCTTCTGGCTTGAGCTACTGCACGTATGTGGCATCAAAAGTGACTGTGTCCAGGTGTTTCTCAGTTTAAACTCTGCAGTTTAGACTAACCTGCAAAGACTGAATTGATTCAGTCTTGGGATTTTTGACTGTCTGTACTTAGCCATTATGAACTTTGGCCTGCGATCCTGCAGGGTTCAGGGGGAATGTCTGTGTTGTGTCAGGGTTGACGGTTGTTTTACAAAGAGTTTAGATGATGGATTATGTAGGATGATTTAGACCGGGCTGATCCTGCATCAGGCAGGGAGTTGGACTGGATGTGACTCCGCAGGTCCTTTCCACCCACTTTCCTAGGATTTTTCTGGCCCTGGAACAAAGCCATCATACCATAAAATGGATCTCGAACCTTAGACTCAGCCAGTTCTGCCTATGCAGGAAACAAATGCAGAAGGGGACTGTGGTTTGTGATGACGGTTCATAGCAAGATGAGGCAAGATTTCTTCCAAAGATAAGAAAAAGAGAAGTAAAAAGAGAAGTTAAAAAAAACAACATACGTGCTTGAAGACAATCTTCTTGTCCTTGAACTTTCATTGCTCTGGATGAGCCACCAAAGAACAATTCAGCATCTAACATGGACAGGAATATAGCAGTGGGCCAACTAATCTGTGTCACCCATATAGGTCAACAGCCAACTCCCGCGTAATGGTGCATGTAAAGGCCTTATGTTTTTGTAGGTCTTCCAGCTTTTTAACCTTGGGAACTTTGTGTGTTCGATGTTAGGAGGGGTTGCTGGTTGCAATGAAATTCTGACCCTCCGGATGGTTTTACAACCTGACAGGAATGTCTTGCGACTAGGGTGGTCGTTATAGAGAACATGCCGGTTTTCTGCTACTCTATCCTTTATCCTCTATTGATATGAAACCCGACGCCTTTATGTCCTCTATTTTTCTCTTGAAAACAAGTGTGCGCCCTTAATAAGCCTCAAAAATGGCGATTTTAACAGGTATCAAATTTATGTGCAAATAGCTAAATCACATTAGTGAAAATGCAGACACGCTAATGCACATTAAGGCGGTGGGTGTCCATTGACTTGGGACTAACTTTCGTCCCAAGTTGGTCCGCATACCCATGTTAATGCACATTAGCGTGTGCATGTGTAAGCCTACATTGCCTTAATGCACATTAAGTTTAGGCACGTGTAGACACACCCAGGGATTTATTATTTTCACTCTCTTACCATAAAAGAACTAGGGATCATAACATGAAACTAGTAGGTAGCAAGTTTAAAGCTAACAAAAGAAAGCTCTTTTTCACGTAGGGTGTAATCAACGCGTGGAACTTGAAGAGAAGAATAGAGGACATAAAGGCGTCAGGTTTCGTATCGATTGAGGACAGAGGACAACCAGACCGTCCTCGATGATGGCCACCCTACTTGCGACACTCTCGGCTGCCATGATTAAACGCTATCAAACTTGAGCCACGCTGAGTTACTGTCGCCTCAGGGAAACCATATCATCCTGATGGGTTACCTGGTTTGAAGGACAAATCCTACCTCGTCTTTTGCCGCTGTAGACAGCTGTCTGGCGGGCAGCGGGCGCCGTTGCTCGGCCGCAGGCCAAGTCTTGGTGGCACGAGGCTCCATGGTGCTCTACCCTGGGCGCAGCTCCACGAGGCCGCCTGGGGCAGCCCCTCGTCGTGGCCAGCGTCGGGCCCACCCCTCACGCTGAGGGAGCCCGGGCGGCCTCGCCTCGGGGGTGGTTGCCCTCACGGGGACAGAGCGGCAGGCCTCACTCGGCTCTGTCAAGGCAACGCCCAAAATGGCGGGTGTGAGTGTCAGCAAATGGCTGGTTGGCGTGGGCATGGCTGCCCGACCTGCTGGGGGCCACGGTGGCGTCCCCACAGACACGGGCCCCGTGCCTCCGCCCACATTTCTGTGCGTGACTGGTTTTGTTTTGGGGTTTTTTTTGACATTTCTGTGGGGGGAGTTTGGGGTTTTTTGGTTTTTTTGAGGGGGGGTTGTTTTTTGACATTACAGTATGTGGGGGTTGGGGGGTTTTTTTGTTTGTTTTTTGTCATTTTTTCGTGCGGGGTTTTAGTTTTTTGGCACGCCTGCGTGACGAGGAGGGCTCTCTCATGTCTTGACACTCCCGTGCGCGAGGGCTGGTGGGTCATTGAGTGCGCGCGCAGATTCGCGCCCCGCCCCGCCCCCAGCCACTGTTGGTTGGTTGGCTTGTTTTGTTTCGCGCCCGCCCGCACGCCGACTCCCCCCTACCCCCAGGGGCGGGCGATGCATCTTCGTGTTGCGCCCGCGCGCGGACCCGCCCCTTTCTGTTTCCCGCCTTCCCCAGTCGCGCTCTCTAACAGGGCCCCGCCCCTTTCTGCTTCGCGCGCCCGCCCGCGCCCCGCGCCTCGCGCAGCAGGCTGGGGAAAGGGCGCTGCTTCTTTATGTTTCACGCGCGCGCCGAGTCTGTGCCCCGGGGGCGGGCGCGTGAGCAGGCGTACTCCGACTGCTTCCCTCGCCCGCGCGGGAGACCGGAGCCATTCCCCGCCCGGGGCGAGGTACCGGCCCGTGCTCACGATCCGGGCTGCACCCTGGAGGGGGAGGGGGTTGCCCTGCAATGGGGCGCCCTGGGGTGGGGGGTTGCACCC
Source organism: Alligator sinensis (assembly GCF_000455745.1). Taxonomy (NCBI): domain Eukaryota; kingdom Metazoa; phylum Chordata; order Crocodylia; family Alligatoridae; genus Alligator; species Alligator sinensis. The sequence goes on from NW_005841986.1 coordinate 2,170,823, forward strand.
CCCCTCCCCCCAGGCACGTGGGTGCCTTCAGCTGGAGTAGAAGCCACCCCCACATTTGCCTTTAATGAGGGTCCCTTAGGGTCCTTCTCCCCATTACGCAGCCGGGAAGACCGAGGCTTGCCGGTGGCCCGCCTGGCCCAGGGGGTCGGGAAGCCCTTCCCCCAACCCCGCAAGTTGGACTGGGACGAGCGGGGTTTGCTTCTCTGTAGCAGAGGCACTGTCTATTCACTTTTTGCAGGAGCGCCATAGCCCCCCGTCCCACCGGGGGGGGGTGACGGCAGTGTTACAAAGAGACGATCGTATCCGTAGGACGGACCTCGAGTAGCCCCAGCCGGTTCTGCCCGTGTGGGACGAGGGCTGCGGCTCGTGGCGCTCGCACGTGCTGGCGCGTCCGGTCGAGGCATCTCCTCCCTGGGAGGAAAAGTAACCGGGGTGTGACACGGGCCCGGATTTGGAAAGCAGTTGGCAGCTCGATAAGCTGCTAAGACACGGGGCTAAAAGGACTTCTGCTACTGTATAAAGCCTCTTTCATTAATTTTTTTTAATAGCCTAAAATAGAATATCAACCACGTGCTTGATTTAATGGAGCAGTGAGAGACGTGCAGCCTGACGCTACCGCCTCCGGGACCGGGACCGGGACCGCCTCAACCTGGAGTCCCTTGCCCGGCGGCCCCGAGGGAGGAAGCGCTTTGTGTCCGTCTTGCAGTGCTCGTGCGAATTGGTATAGATTTTCCTTTTTTTAAACTTGATCCTGTTTCTAAGCTGCTAATGGCGGTGCGCTGCAAGGCATAACTGACAACCTTGCGGCTGCACGTGGGTGGTTAGCAGGTGGTTCACAAATGTCAAACTAAATGAGATGTCCTCAAATCAATTTGAAGTTGAGCACGCCTCGCCATATTAAACGGCGTGCTTGCCTGAGCAAATTGGGGCAGCTTCGCTTTAATCCTAAACGTTTCCCTCGCGTGAGTAATGTGCTTATTCAAGCGGCATACCTGAAACCATCGCGCTTCCAAAATAAAAAGACGCTAGATTATTTTCAGAGCCCTGTGTACGTAATGGTTTTGCTTCGTATTTTTTTTCCTAACAAAAACTTAATTGTTCATATCGTTCATTGAATGATAAAAATCGTGTGCTCCCAGCAACCCCTTTAGCCCACAGAGTCTAGCCCCGAGTCCCTTTAGCCTTGGAGGTTCAGTGTAAAGATAGTTCTTACCCATATTAGCAGCGGAAGTGCAAAAGATGTTGCTGGAGGTGGCCCTGTGAAAGGTTTAATTTCCTTATAAATACATGCCACTTCCCTGTCGCGCACAAGAGCATCTACCCCTTGGCAGGTAGAAAATGGAAATCTCTTCGCACCTGAAAGCTTGTAAAGAACAAGTTTTCCCAACTAGAGTAGTTGGTCTAATAAAAGAGATCGCATCTACCCAAGCAACCTCGTCTGCCAATGGAAATTGTATGCATGCTTGTACTGTTTTTCTTCATACACAGTATGGTCTTTTATTTCTTATAGCTCTAGAGAGATAAACATGTAAAAGCTAGGTTCTTTCACCCCTACTAGTACTGCCATTAATCCTTCTAAAATAAAGAGGGTGATTGATAAAGTAAGATATTGCTTGGTGAATGTGAGGTTTGGAGAATATGGCCCTGTAGAAATAGACAACGTTACGATCCGGATAAGTAGAATAGCTTCAATTTCAGGTCACTTTACTTGTTTCCTGTGCTGCTTCCTTGTCTTATTCTGACATGGGGAAAATATCCTGACTTGTCAACCCAGGAGAACTTTTACAATCGTTTCTCCAGTGCCTGATGAAGGGTGTTTGTGTCCAAAAGCTTGCAATTAAAGAATTTTTTTTGCAAAAATCTTGTTGGCCTAATAAAAGACATCATCTCTACTGCGAGTCCTGATTGTCTTATACGTACTGTCTTCTTATATCTCCAGTAAATTAGGTTTTTATTCTCAAGATGGAAACACCCGTATTTGACAAATCGGCATCACCATGTAGTACTCCAGAGGACCCTAGGACACCAGCCCCTCCAAGGACAAGCTCAGGCAAACAGGTATGAAAATCTTTTATCTACCATTTCCTTAGAGAAGCTTTCCCATTGGGGCTACGTGTAGCAGTACCAATTTCATGTAAAATTGTTTCCTGTGGTCTTTGAAATAGTGTGGGGGGAAAAAAAAATCTATGCCCAGAATCCAAGTTGTCAAGTACCTGAGACGTGTTCTTTGGATTCTAGATATATTTACTTAGTATGTCTTCTGTTCCAGGTGCTAAATGCCCTAATTATTAAGATAAGCAATACAGCTCTATAAATACCTGTACACATATTCAGGGTATTATTTAAACTTATTTAACTTTTTAAAAATCCTTTCCACCTGGACAGCCTCCTCCAGTCCCAGCGCTTCAGGCTCCAGTTTATGCAGAATGCTGCTGCTGCCTGCACACGTACAAAGAAATGCAGCTCCCTAGCCCGTGCTTTGTCCCACTCTTCCCAGACCTGGCCTCTCCCTCTGCTCCTCGTCATCATACTTTCCTATGGTCCTAGCCGAACCCTTTGCAGTTCCTCCTGATGTCTGTAACAGCTTTCCTAACTAACTTTCCATGCTCTTGGCAAAACTTGCCTAAAATCCAGGTTGTTTTGTTTAATTCTTTGTTTGGAACACAAATTATTTATACATTTAAAAAAAAATCTTTATGTACAATCGAAGTGAGGTGTATCTTCAGGACAGGATCAGAGCTCTATCCTCTTAATATCCTCTGTCATCTCTGATGTAATGTCAAGTATACACTGTGTCATTAGTGTCACGCTGACCATGCCACACTATTAACATGTGGTCTACGTAGGGTCTGATTAAAAAGATGCGTACAGCTATGCTGTGTCTTCCCCCAAAGTTCCTCCTAATATTTTGTGAGGATATTAAGTATTGTGAGGATATTATCATTTGCACTGTTTTGGATTACTTCTGGATGCATGTTGTTCTAGGAAAATCAAAAAACAACAGAGAATCCTATAATCCTCGTCTTTCAGCCCTGGTTAGTAGTGGGAAGAGTTCCTTCAGTCTTACTTTGCTTCCATAAAAACAAAGAAGAGTATTTACCCACCTATTAATCATCTTGGCTTTGCTTCCCAAAATGTCTAGTAATTGTTCTTTTGCATATAGTGATTATACTGTCTTTAATAGTTCATTTATCTTCGTTTGTATGTTCTTGGGGTAGAAGAATCATGGTTTTTACGTTTGGAAAGTGTTTAATGCTGTTGATGATACCCGGAACAAAACAGACTTAAAAAAAACAACAACCCAGCATTTAGTCAATTCTCTGGAACAGGTAGATATCCGGAGTTTTAGCTCTGCAGCTCCAGCATTAGGTTTCCAAGCTGATATCTTACAAGTAAATACATTATCGTCACCATGAAAGAGCCTTCCAACAGTAGCATGCTGCAGCTCTTCTTGCTGGCCAGGAGAGTTGTACTAGAGTAAAACATACGAGTCAAATCCTATGGTCCTTAATCCAGGAAGATTCTCATGCTGTCATTAAAGGCTGTACTTCAGGGGAAAATCCTGCTGTCCTTATTTAAACTAACGTGCCAGTGAAGTCCAAAACACTGGAGACAGAACTCTTCCTATGTCCCCTAGCTCTGTCAACATGCACACAAGATGAAGAAGAATCTTTCACACCCAGTCACCAGTTGTGAAGTTCCTATGTAAGTGATGTTTTATATCATATAGGAATGGAGCTGGTAAATACAAAACCTAGAATAGCTGGCATCTCTGCTTATTTTTCGAATACGATCAGCGTCCTTGCTAAAACAAGCTATTTGTTGCTTTTGGTGTTTTTTGTTACTGTTTTTCTTTAGCCAATGAGCGCAACACTTAGAGAGCGATTGAGGAAAATGAGACGCTCGTTTAATTCCGGTTCCATTGTGGCAAAGCGTCTTAAGGTTGATGCTGAAGGAAAAGATTGTGCTTCTGAGGAAGCGGCTCAATCCATAAAGGAACCCTGTTCTGCCTTACAAGACAGTTCTCAAAGCCTGGAGGCGAACTGCACCGAAAGTAGCCCTTTGGAGAGTCCTTTGCAGGAGGGCCATTCCTGTGGATGTGTTCAGAATTTGCCACACACTGTGTCGTTTGGGCCTGGCCTAAATCAACAAGATTTATTGGAGGAGAAGAGAAGACTTGTGAAGCAGCTCCAAGAGAAGGAAGAGCTGCTGCGTAGGCTCAGACTGGTCAAGATGTACAGATCCAAGGTGAGGAGAGTTTCTGAATCGGTCACATTATCTGGACTCTAAATCTTGTAGTTTTCTGGGGCATGGAAGCAGGCTGGCCCCTCCAGACCTGACTCAGCCTGGCCCAGAGCAGTTGTTGCTGCTTCTCCCTGGCTAGGCTGGGCTGGGGCTGGGCCGCTGCTGCTGCCTGCTTTGGAGCAGAGCTGCAGCAAAAGGTAAGTAAGGAGGGGAGTTCAGGGAGAAGGGTGTAGGCAGGGGGGTAGTCACAGGTATGGATGGAAGGTAGCAGGGGGCAGATGCAGGGGAGCAAGTGGCAGGTGGGACAGGAAGCAAGGGGACAGGCAGGGAGGGTAAGGGGTGGCGATTTGGCCTTCCCCTCCCCCCGCCCGCGTCACTGCTGCTTTCCCTGCCACAGCAGGGGGGGGAGGAAGGGGCAGCCAATTTAAGACTCCCCTCTTCACATTCTATACATAGAAAATTATAACATCTATTAATTTTCCACATACAGAATCTAAGTATTGAGGGGAGAGGGAGTTATCTTAAAGTTGAAGTCTGTCTTGGATTTGGGTAAATGCACTAATTTTGTGTAACCCTGTAAACGTTCCCATTTCAGAACAACCTGTCCGAACTGCAGTGTTTGATAGCTAAATGGAGGAGTAGCGCCCAGTTGATGCTTTATGAGCTCCAATCAGCATTCTCTACAGATGGAAAGAAAGTGAGCCTCACCCAGTTGATAGACAGCCTTGGATTAGAAGACCAATTGCTACACTACAGCAGAACGGAGGAAGACTTTATAGATACATAATCAACAAATGCAAAGCTCTCGTTACAAAAATGTGCCCTCAAAAACGACTGCATAAACTCTGATTGCATCAGATATATTAAATCATCATAGTTGTTTGCTTCAGTACTGGCTTGTTCTAATAGACTGTTCACAGAGCCATGTAATTAGATACAGTATGTGCTGTAAGAGGCAGTTATTTTCTGGGGAAGATTAACTCATGATGATTTGAGAAAATTACCATTGAGCGTGAAGAAATATGAAAATGAAATCTAGTAATATTTTACTTAAACAGCTGGCTGCATCTTTTTCTGGTGATCAGTTTGACACATTACATCGTCTTGTTTATTATGAAATAATGGATTCAAGTTATCTGCTGCTTCTAGTTATGCTAAAATGTGAAGGAGCTCAACCTTTTGTTTGTAGTATGCATCCCTTTTCCAAGTTTCTTCCTACTGCCAGCCAACTGATGCCAGTGTTCTGAGCATTAAGTATCTATTTGCATATGCTTAATTAGTAAAAACAATGATACCACAATAGAACTAGCTCTCAGCAGTACATAAACTCTAGTGTTTAAAAGCAGAATAATTTCTAATAGGAGCCTTTAGATGTCTGCCTAATCTACCTTTCTGCATGTACCTGATGCTACATGAAACCCACATTTCGCTTTGATATTTTGTCTTAACTGGAATGGTATTTTATTAGTTATCCTAGTTTCTCTTTTGCAGAGCTTCAACTTAGAGGTGCACTGATACATCGGTCCCATATCGGCTCAGCACCAATATGAGGAAAATTGAGAGTATTGGCAAATGGCTTTTTTTTTTTTTTTTTGGCCAATAATGTGACCGATAAATGCCACATGCAGGAGCACAACCCAGCAATGAGACCAGTGCTGGGCTGGTAACTCTGTTGTGGGGGAAGCCACGGGGAGGAAGAAAGTGGTGAGGGGAGGGGAGGGCAGACCAAGGCTCCCCCAGTGAAGGAGTGGGGCAGGGGCTGGGGCAGGCGCTGCACAACCAGGGTGGGGCATGGGATGGAGCTGCAAGCGGCTTGTCTAGGGAACATGAGGAGGGGGTGGTTCCTACTGCTGCATGTACCCTGGGAGGGCAAGGGGGAGGTGTGCCCCCAGATCTGTGCATGGGTGAGGGTGGGCTGGAGCTGGGGCAGTTCTAAGTTCTTGCTGGGGGGGTGGGCAGGGCCGCACTTGGGGCAGGTAGCAGTGGCGTTGGGATGGGGGCTACGACAAATTTTTGGGGTGGCTGAATCCCTCCCCTTAGCCCTGCTCCCAGCGCTGCCACTGCCCACCCAGAGCACAGGCTGGCCCAGCCCCCCACTGAGAAGAGCCCAGTTCAGCCTTGGCTCCAGCCTGCCCTCGTCCTATGCGCAGTGCAGATCTGGGGGCACACGCCTCCCACGCACTCCCGGGGTGTATGCAGCAGCGGGAGCTGCCTCCGCACCCTGCAGATGAGTCGCTTGCAGCTGTGTCCCACACCCTGCCCCAGCTGGGCAATGCCAGCCTCAGCCCCACTCCCTCCCTCACTTCGGGGGCCTCGATCTGGGGTAAAATATGGGATTGTGAACTCAGGACTTGGCTGAAGACTCAAGTACAAACATTCCTTTTTAATCTTTATGAAAAGTATATTTAAGATGCCTGGTATCTTAAGTACATTTACTAATAGACCAATAAAAAAAAAAATCTCCATCTCTAGGTTGTTTTTTTATTTGGAATTTTTTTTTTAAGTCAAAATGCTAAGTAGTTAAAAAACAAAAACAAACACACACCTCAGGGCAAGACAAATTAGTTCATTCTAAAAAGATGCAAGTAAAGGCCCTGGGTTTTCTGAGCTGCTTCCGTTCTGGAATGTCCTAGGATTGGGTACTGCAGATCAGAAAACGTACAGAAAGAAGATGGTATTCAACTGCTTTAAAACCAGACTTGTGCTTCTGTCAAACGATAACATCATTATGAATTGAATGAACAAGATTATATATAAAATACACAAACCAAACAAACCTGAAGGTTTTGTCCACTGGTGAAATTTTTTAAATAGTAGATTAAGGAAGAAGTATTGAAAGCTCCTTTAGTTGAGAATTATCTATCCACTCATGCAGGCTGCCTTGCTGCTTGTGTCTGGCAGCCTTTCTTGCTAATACTCTACTTCGTAAAGGGCAGGGAACGTTTTCATTCTCAGCCTTGCAACTTCTGCCTGAAGAACTGCAATCTCTTGGGCCTGTCCCTTTGCAAGATCCACTAGTCGTCGTCGCTGTACAATATCCTGGTAATGCTCCTTAGCAATCTTTTCAGAAGCTGGTTGTGTGTCTGTATAAAACACAACATCAGGAATAGCTCACGTTAGTGAATGAATTCATTTTATGGTAGGTGCTGCCCCAGGGTTACAAACATTGTAGAACGTGGTTCATTTCAAAGAAGCTTGTGCTTAGGGTCAGTATTTAAAGAGAACTCAGTACCAAGGGAGCAGTCCATTGCCAGGTATTCAAAATTGAACAATACCTACATGGAGTTGGCTCTTGAAAGCCTGTCTAACTACTTTATTATGGGGAAGATCTATACAGTGTTCCTGAATGTAGAAATACTTGCTTTTGCAACCTGATGTTGCTTCTCCTTCCCTAGGAACAAATGCTAAGGGGAACGGGTTACAGTAAATCAATTTTTGCTGCTTTTTTTGCTCTGTTCTTTGCCAGTACAAGTGTGACTTGAAGAGACACCAGGTTTCACTTGCAATAATCAATTGACCTGTTAATACAAAAGCAAATCTCTAGTTCAGGCATAACCTGTATACTGAAATTGCTCTTTGGGGCAGGCAGTACTTACTGGACGTGTAACAAATCTGCTCTCTTAATCTCATGCTCCTAGAGTGCTCCCGCAGCAGCACTCCAACCTTGGAGATGTCCTTTCTGACTTCTTTACTAGAGACCGAAAGCAGGCTACAGAATGCGACTCACCAGCTGCCTCAAAGATATGCCGCCTTTCTGAGACAGACACGAGCATTTCTTGCAGCTCCAGGCTGAGTTTGTAGTTTGCTTGCTCCTTCAGACTGATGCGCTTCTCCAGGTCCTTAATTATTTTCTGACATTTCTTCACTTTCTCCTTGTGCAGCTGTCCATTTCCAAAAGAATAAAGCAAATGTATGAGATGCTATTAAAGCTGTTCAGACAAATGTTATATAGAAATCCGTCATCTGCAGCATTGCATTGTAGCTCAACTCATTCTTATTTTTAGATTTGACTGCCAGTACACCATGACTTTGTCTTTCACACAAGATGCATTCCAATAAGCTTTTTGTCTTCTGATATAAGAAATGGGAGAGACAAGGAACTAAGAAGTACAGGTCTGAGAGAAGCAGATTTTAAAATAAGATTTGAACCGAAGAAGCCAATGAGACAGCGAGAGGCAGGGATGCTATCAGCAGGCGCTGCAGTTTAGGAAAAGCCTGATAAGAGGGATAAAAAGGGATGGAAAGGAAGGCAGCAAATGCTAAACCTCTGAGGAGAAAGAGGAAGGGGAGGATGATATTGGTTACTGGGAGAGAGGGCAAGTCCACTGGAGTCTTATAAAAACAGTTTATTTGTTCAGTAACAGTGCATTAAGAATTTACCTTATCCATAACGCCAAGGGTCTGCTCCAGCACCGATACCTGGTGGTTCACACGGCTGTCGTAGTTTAGTACATTTAGGAACTGTAGAATTAAAGACAAAGAAATCTGACTGCTGGGTTTGAGTGTTCCAAGCACCTTGGTTGACGGTTGCTACAGGACTCAAGAAAGCATTTATTTTTATCCTGTACAGTGCTACGTGCTTCCAGGAACTATGAAGCACTGTCTTAGAACAGTATGCTTAAAGTAGAAGGAAATCTGGATGCTTGACTAGAAAGTTCTTTATAATGCCTGGGGTTGTATACATTAGAATTGGAGTTGATCTAAGAGACAGTCAAAAATCTATAGTTTTGAGATCTCTGATTAAAAAAATAATAGCTAATTATTTTGGTGCGAATGGGCTTGAGTTCCTCAGGCTTTCTTAGAATGATGCAATCAGCTGCTAGTTCAGGCAGTGTCCTCTTTATGCTTCTTTTGTTATCTCCCCTTCTCCTTGCTTCTCTCTCTATTAGATATCCCTATTCAAACAACCCCTGGCCAACCCTTTCCACCCAGAGTGCTCAAGTACCAAACAGATTCATGTATGCATCTATTTTGGGCAGTGATAAATTCAGGTACCTCTTACAACTACCTTCAATGAAGGGCAGCAGCAACTACCCCTATCAATCAATGAAATTTCTGCCTACTACCAGCTGTTGCTGTTTGGATTTTGCTGCACAACGTTTTCTGTGCACAGGCAGCATTTTTGATAAGCTACTTTAGAAATAAGAGTCCTCTTGCTGCCCCTTCTGAAGCAAAAAAAAATTAGAGGTAGCTGACTTGCCTTAAAAAATTATAAATGATGTGGTATTTCTGATAGATACCAGATGGGGCCAACTTCAGAACTTTCTTGTAAGATCAATGTTTTGTTTAAAAAGAGTTCCTTAAGTTTGGAAAACCACAATTCCTCATTTGATGTGCCAGTATTTCTACTTCAAGGCTTAGGACCAATTCTATGTGGCACTAATAACTTTAGCTTTGCACTGAAGAGTTAGAAGCAAATGTTTACCCCCTAAGGTTGAACTGTGGACATAATTTGAGCTAGGTTCACCTGCAGATGCAGGAAAATAAAGAACAAACTTTTCTCAGGATAAAAACAAGTTCAAGAGACTAACGTACAAGCTGACGATCTTTTGACACACGCAGGGTTTGAATATCTCGAGCCTTCTGGTTTAGATCTTCCATCTGCATCTTCATTTTCTTATGTTCCCATTCCAGTTGAAATATCCCTTTAGAGAAGTCTTTACATTCCACCATACTAGCAATTTTCTTTTCTCCTTGAGCCTGAAAAAAAGCAGACAGATTAATTTTAATTAGCACAGTTTATGGGTTATGGAATACTTATCTATGCAACAAAATAGGCAAGACTTCAAAGTTATAATCTGAGCAGGGCGAATGTAGCTTATTGCAATCACTCTCCGAGGATTTGATCCAGACAGTAGTCTTATCGAATCTGCTGTTTTTTGGACACACTGCCACAGCCCTGCATCACAAAGAAATTGCAATCAACATCCGTTCATTCACCACCTCATAATAGCACTAATCATTTTACCTATACAATATATGAGCTTGCTTTGGTATAAGAAATTTTGCTTCAATCAACAGCAATAAAAGGCAATTTTTTATGCAGCTAGGCTGCCTGAGAAAATAATCTTTAATGGGCATATGAAAAATGAAATGCATTATGTATCATCCTAGACTTTCATCACCTTAAATGAGAGAGAGGTATTTAATTTTTGCAGTTCTCAGTATAACCCAACATTCAATTGCCTATTGACATGACTGTACATTTGAGCTTGAGGGAGCTGTAGGATTGGTGGAAAAGATATTAAAATTCTCCATTTAAAGCACGTGCATAAAGGATGTAGCACCCAGGAACACTGCCTTTCCATCAATCAGAATTCCATTGATCAGACCTGAAGACAGCGGCCTATTACAGTAAGAGATGTTACAGAACTCATAATAGCTTTGAGAACCACATATTGGCAAAGCCTGAGCCCATGGTGTAGGGTAGTGAGCTGAAACAGACTAGTCGCATATTAGGAGATGTCAAACTAACGAAAAACTGCAGTCTTCAAAGGAAGATCTATTCATTGAAAACTTAATTTCCTTCAGAAAATGTAAATTACCCGGATAGTGCAATTCAGTTCTTCAATAACACTCTTATTAATGAGAATAGCATCAGTGTAATCTGGTATTAGCTCACTGCTTTCCAATTCCACCTGTCCTTGTTTAAGCAGAAATTGGACAGTCAAATCCAATTGAAACCTCATCTTCTGTTCCTGTAACCTAAAATTGCAGAAAACCAAAAGCAGTTTTTAGTGATTGATTACATCCTCGTAGTTTAAATTTCCTCTATGATCACAGGGCAAGAGCAAGATGATAAAGGATGCTGAAAACGAGGAGAGGTCAATGCATTCTTGTACATGTCAATGACCGCTTTTACATTTGTGCGGGGGATGCCTGTCTTCTCTTTATTCCTATGGCGAGTGCTGAATTGGTGCCACCATACTCATTTCCAAACTGCTGTTAAACCCTGGATTTTGTTTTCACTGCAGATTCTAGCAGACATTATAAGGGAGAGATGTCCTACTGAAAAGCAACACTAGGAATAATTGAAAAAGTGCTGAAAACTCCTTTGTATCAATTCTTCTCTTAGAGTTGATTCCTCATTTCCAATGGTAGTGAAAAGTAATGCTGACTAAGTGACAGCATCCGAAAACAGAGTATTACGGGTGTGAACCGATGAAAGCCGGGTCCTTACAAAGTTGAGCTCCACACTGTAATCTGGAAGGGTAACTGCGCCTGACCTGGCACACCTGAGATCACTTGAGTAACAAGTGAAAAAAGCCTTGAAGATGCAGTAGCGCATAGTGCAGCATATAGTGGACAAGCTTGCTGGAGACACGGGTGCTTGGGCAGCTGGCCTGCGCTGAAGCCCACGCTGCCACATTTTTACTACTGCTGCTACCTGAGCCATTTGGATTGGAACGAGCTCAGGCATGCCTACCCATGCCATAGTCATAACCTTCTAGTTTCAGCAGACACAGCCTGCATCTCTTAGATAAATTGGGATACTAAACTCAGCTGTACATTTTTATGCGAGTGAAGTGCTAAAATGTGGATGAATGTGAACATAAGAATAACAAGTAAAATTACAGGTTGACTTCACTGAAGATGTTGTCAATGTCCTTCTTTATCCTCTCATCATCCTCTATTCTTCTCTGGAGAAAAGCCTGCATCTCCGCTAGCGTCAAGGCTTTCCGTTTCACCTGAGCAAACAACATGACAGCTCCTTGAACACGTTTAGATTCATAATTGTACAGAGTCAAACCTTGTTTCCAAGAACAGATACAGACAGATTTTTAGAAGAGAGCTATGGAGAAATAGGCTTCTTGTATGAGTGTCATTAAAGTCAGTGAGAGTCACATGGTTACAATTATAGGATCACAGGAAAGTAGTGCAGGGGGGCTCCTCCATGTGCTCAGTAGCGAACCTGGAACTGGTCCAGAAGTACTTCCGGTCCACTTCCAGGTCTGCTGGGGAGCACACGCACCCCCCTGGCTCAGCGATCAGCCATGGGGGAACTCCAGGTACACCCCCCCACCAGACACAGGAGGCACCAGCTGCTGAGCCAGAGGGGTGCGGGGGGGCACGCTGTGCGCTCCCTGGTGGACCTGGAAGTGGACCAGAAGTGCTTTTGGTCCACTTCCAGGTCTGCTGCCCAAGCATGCTGGGGACCCCCCCGCGCTCCTGTGGGGCATTCCATCTGCCCCAGCATCGCAGCACTCACATGCCCCTGCTACCTAGAGGTATGTAGAAAAAACATTTAAAGCTGTGTCTATGGCCAAATCTCCGAATCTTTCCACATAGATTTGGAGGGTTCTGATTCGATTCAGATTCAGAGATTCGGTCATTGAATCGAGCTAAATCTCCCCAAATCAAATCAGGGACCAAAGCTTTGCAAAGCCCTAATAAGGACCTCACAAGATCATCTAGTCCGGCCCCCTATTCAGGGCAAAATCATCCCTAACTAGGATCATCCCTCATTAAGATCTTTAGCCTCTCTATGAAGCTCCACCCCCTTTGATGATGCATATTTGTTCCCATGCAAGGAAGCCTGTGTTTCCTTTTCTCAGCAACGCAAAATGGATCTAGGCTACATATTTGAATAATTAAAGTTTAAATCTTGATCATCTTAAACTAAACCAGTAGCTTAACAGAACTTTCTATCAACAACGGCATTAGGATTTGCTCTTGCAAAGGAAGGAACATGCAGAGTTGTAAATGCAAGTTAAAGGTGGAGGACAACATAATATTCCTTGATGGTTTGCTTTTGTTTGGAGGATGGGGAGGGGAAAAGGAGTCTGAGGAGAAATCCTATGAGGCTATTCCAAATCTCCAGTCATTTTTAGTGTCCTTTCTCCCTTTGTTTTCTCCAAAGGAGAGCTGGGCATGGTTTCTTTTTGAACCCATTTACATTACTTTTTATCTAGATAAATCTAAGCTTAAGAGTGATGAGTATTTTGCCGACTCCCAGAAGATACGTTACCTTGAGAATCAAATACAAGTCACCTACACTATACTGTCATTTTGCTACCATCCTCCCTGCCTCCCAAAAACTGATCTACATAAAAGATAACAAGAAAGTATATTCCCAACAATAAGCAACAAAATAAATCTGCTAGAAGGCACTTTACATACCAGCTGTTCGCTCTCTACTTTTGTTCGCCGAGCGAAACAGAAACGTTCCCAAACAGGCAAGTCTAAACCCTCAGGCATGTTCTCAGGGTTATCCAGTTCATTCATGGCTCTCATTAAATGGGCAAGTGCATCTTTGTAAGCTTTGGCTGAGCCTGGTCTGTCCCCGTAAGGGTTAGCAGTGTCAAGGTGCATCTTCATCTTCTGGGCTCTAGCATCAAACACAGCACAAAAAATACTGACTTTTAATTGTGTGGAAAAGTAGCATTTCATGGTAGAAAGAACAAGGCCAGGTATACTAGAATCATTTCACACCCCATCCTAACTTCCTCTGGTGTGCAACTGTAAAAAACTTTATGTTATAAAGGATAAAAAGGCAAGCTTTATTGGCTATTAATTATTTTGGCTACATTTTAAGTAGCTCAGTTGGTGTGAAGTGAAGAGACAGTTGCTAAAAAACAGCAATCATCATTCATATGACAGCTGATCGTCACCATTCCAAAGGTGGCATTTTAAAAGTGGAGAAAAGTCATCGCCTGCTTGTAGGTAAAATATCTTGCATATTTTGGAATTTATCACAAAAGCAAAGGCAATCAGCTATAGGATATGGTCCAAATCAAAGGGGGATTTTACCTTGGTCGACGTTTGTAAAGTTTGAAAAGCTGATCTATAAGATGCATAGGAACATCAGAAAATTCTTTTCTAAAGCCACGTTCCAGAATCTGGCAAGAAAATAAAATGCCTCTGGTCACTGAGATATTATTTTGCAAAGCATCAGCCTCCATATCTCCCAGAAATACCAAATTATGAGAAGGGATCATGTTAGAAAGTCCTGGGATCTACCTTCCAATCCATTAGTTAGGTGAGTCTAGGTTTATTTTAAAGCTGTCTGTTCGGAGAGAGGCAAGTTTACCATGACAAACATACTTTCTGAGACCCAAGAAGTATCAGTGCAAAGAGAGAGACCATCATGATAAGGCACTGGTTTCTGTACTCTCCAAGAAAACCATCTGTGCTCCCAGAAGCCTTTTTTCAACAAAGCATTTAAGCATGGCTTAACTTTTAGCGTGTGTATATTCTCATTGCCATCATATTCCATTAACCTAAATGGAACTTCTCACATGCTTAAAAATAAGTGCTTTGCTGAACTGGGACCTAAATGCTATATATTCTGGTGGATGGTTATTTTGTATTGAACCCCACTTTTTTCTGTAATTCTATCTGCTTGAACATGGGTCTAGAACTCTTACCTTGTCTTCAGCTACCAAATTGTCATAGGTCTCTCTGTAAGCATCAACCTGTCTTCTTGCAATCTGGACTGCCTCTGCAGTACTGAGCTGTAAGAAAACTGAGCTGTAACAAAGACTGATTTCAATAATGGCACTAAAAGGTAACAGAAGAGTACAGAATAGTATTCCAGCATACTGAAGCGTACATTTGATTTACTCCACATAAAAACAACTGAGCTAATTTATTTCCAATGCAACTGCCTCCTGAGTAGGTCCCACACTGAAAGCAGTCAGCACAACACATCTTTGTGACGTTTAGACAGGATCCTTGCAATGCTTCCTACAGGTGGCCACATGCAATGACCATTCAGAAGGGTCAGCAGATGTAGAATTCAGATACCCAAAGTGCTTAATGAGGTTGATCACAAGAAGCACCTTACACCAGTGCACATAGAGAGTGTGACGGCTTTTTATGCAATTCTGGATGCAATGCAGTATCACCTGGATGATGTAACCGAGTGTACACTTACTACATCTGTAGCCAGCAGCATCCTGGGTTATATTAACAGGAGTGTCACTTGCAAATCAAGGAAGTGATTCTTCCTCTCTATTCGGTACTGATGAGGCCTCCCTAGAAGTACTGTGTACAGTTTTGGGCCCTACACTTCAAGTAGGACACGAACAGTTTGGAAAGAGTCCAGCACAGGGCAACAAAAAGTATCAGGGGCCTTGGAGACAAGATTTATAGGAAAAAGCTGAAAGAACTAGGATTACTTAGCCTAGAGATGATTAAGGGGGGATTTGATAACAGTCTTCAGATACCTGAAGGTTACAGAGAGGATGAAGATGGGCTTTACTCTGTGGTAGTAGGGGCTAGGACTAGGAGCAACGGCCTCAAGCTGCAGCAGGGGAAACAGAGGTTGGAGATTAGGAGGAACATTCTGTCTGTGAGGGTGGTCAGGCATTGGAATAAGACCACCTAGAGAAGTTGTGGAATCACCATCCTTGGAAACGTGCAAAAGCAGGTTAGACAAGCACTTGTCAGGGATGCTCCTGTTTTGATCGGGGGGGCTAGACTACTTGACCTAGCGAGGTCCCTCCCAACCCTACTTTCCTGTGATCCTGTGGCACCAAGATGGGTGATGTAGCAGGAAAAGATGGAAGACTTGAGATTATTTACTCTAGAGAAGAGTAATGAGGATTTAATAACAGTCTTATTATAAATTTGAGGGGGATCATTTGTTTTCTGTGTCCACAAGCAATAGGACAAGTAATGGGTTTAACGGGCAATAAGGGAAATTTAGGTTAGACCCTAGGAAGAACATTCTAATTAGGAGGATAGTTAAACACTGGAAAGGATTACCTACAAATTGTGGAATCTCCATCAGGGAAGTTTTCAAGTTCAGGTTAGAAAAACACTAGCTCTGGATAGCCTAGACAAAAATGATCCTCTCTTGAGCAGGAGCTGGCCTAAATGCAGCTTTCTAAGGTCTCTTCTATCCCTAATCTTTTATGATACCGGTTTCCAGTTAGATAAGAGACTTCCTC
>NW_005841986.1:2186992-2192774 GCF_000455745.1 Alligator sinensis
CCCTGGACAACGTGAAAGGTGAGATCAGGTAGAGGTCTCTAAGTGTCATCAGGCTATCCTCAGTGGAAGGTTCTTGATTGGAATTTGATTTCCTTATGGATCGATAATGTGAATTTACAACATGTCATGGTATTGTGGAAAGCTCACCTGTTTTACCCAAGCTTTTGTCTCGCTAATATGGAAGATTTCTACTCTGTTTTTCTCTGAAAGCAAGGCTTGTTTATTTTAATTTTAACGTGGGCAAACAAATATAATATTTTGAAACAAATGGGTTAGTATAGAGCTGGTCACATGACATCTTAACAGACGAACTTCCAGGGAATAGGAATCAACAGTTTCCTTGTAGAACTGTTGTAAGCCTGCATTTACTTACATATAGCTCCAGAAATGTTTGTTTTGATCTCTGGTTACTAACCCACTTATACGTGGCTTATCGGGTATGGGCAAACTGACAACTGCAATTTCAGAGGATTTATTCTGGATTTGTCCTAATTTAGCATTTTGTTCTCTAAAATAGACAGCAATATTCAGTACCCACTTGTTCAGCTTCTTCTAGCACAGGCATCATCAGGGCTACTAGAAAAGTTACAGTGGATAGGAATATATGGTGCAGCTGACAAACAGCGGCATGCTTTTCTCAGTACCTGGATATTTACAAAATTATTTCTGGAAGAACTGAGATGAGTATTCGTCCCAAAATGCACACCTTTCTAATACGGGTCAACTGCAACCAGCAGTGGTTGGGGAAAAGGTGGGCAGGGTTATTTGTAGAACCTTAGTATCTTTGTGTGCAAGTACCAGCTTCTGTATGAAAATGGTTGGCACCTCATCATCCAGATACTACATTCACCTTCTCTTTCCGCTTCTTCTCAAGAAAGTAATGCAGTCCAGCTTCTCTGGTGCTCAGCTCTTCATCCAGGAGTAATGAATAAAGGAGGCTGTTTATTTTGAGTTCTTCCTATGGAAAGATTGTGAAGTAAAAGATTAACAGTCCTGTCGCATGGAGCTGGAAATAAGCAGCACAGAATCCTTCCCTCACCTGGCATATGACCATCTCTGACTTCACCTTCTTCTCAAAGAGCTTGCATACAGTGTCATCAAAACTTTGCGTTGTTTCCTGAATTGCTGTTTGCAGTTTCTTCAGTTCAGTTTCTAGTATCTGGTGGAGGAGAAGTAGTATTAAAACTGCAGGGCAACAAGTACTTTAGGATTTTATGTGGTTTAGTGGTGGGTGGGTGACTGCCCAGGAAATGAGCTTTTTGGGGCTGACACTATCTTGTTGTTTTGTATTTGTAGACTGCTGGCCGCATTCAGAACGGGGGCCCCAGGTGCTGCTGCAGTTCAATTAATAAGTAATACACACACACACATGCACGCACACACGCACGCATGCACGCACGCTCCTAGATAGGGTCTTATATCAAAATAGGAAATAGGGCTGGAAGAGACCTTGAGCATACCTAATACATCATCTCTATCCCAAGACAGGATCAACTATGCCTAAATCTGAAGAAGGTGATTTTGTTCCCAAAAGTTTATCTAACATCTCTCTAAATTATACAATTGATACAATAAAAAGACATCATTTAAAAAAACCCTTGCTTCGTGCATATTTCTTGGATCATCGTGGCTATAACAACACTCCAACCCTACTAAATTATTTCTGACAGACATCTAGCTTGTTCTTAAGACTTTTGTATAAACAGAAACCCCTCTCTTTTATCAAAGTGGATAATATTTCATTTGGTATGCCAACTGAGTGAAGATCATTTCCCTTCAGAGGCCATCATGCCAGCTTTACTACATTCTGCTCAAGTGGAAACTCAAGACCTATAAAAACCAAAACATTTCATATGTTTGTCTAACAATATTATGTAATCAAAGGTAACATCTTTTCCAAGTGCTGAGTTCCTTCAACCCCTTTCAAAAGTAATGGAAGCTAAAAATCAGACAAGAACACACCAATTTAAATCAAAGTGTTTGGGTCTGGATATAATTTTTGTGATTTTTTTTTCTTTATAGCTCCTTCTTTAAAAATAAAAACTGCTTTGATCATTGACTGTCAATACAAGTTACAAGCCTAAGGGTGTGGGCCTGTGAACAAGTACCGTGAAGTAAGCTACAGTGTGATCTTACAGAACATCAGCTACTCTGAGCCAGCCAGATGCAGCTGAAGTAGCTTATTCCTCAATGAAAGTAGGATAAGGTAAGAGCATGCACAGAGGCAGTTACCACAGGAGGAGCTGATGTGCCATAAATTCAAACCCTGGCTTTCCTTGCAATAGCTTAGCACAGATTTGTTTAAACCAGCTCTGACAGCATAGGGGGTATTCAACCCATCATGGGAAAAAAGCTCTTTATTTCTACCATCAGATAAATGCTGTACTTGGATTCAGGCATCACAGACAATGTTCTACAGGGGGTGATGCTTTCACCAAATGCCCAGCAAGCAATGCATTTGGAATGAAGTTACAGCAAAGCTGGTAGGTCATGCTGCCCAAATTTGAAGCTGAAGGATAAAAAATGGGATGTTATGTGTCTAATACCATTGTTCCTGACAACTCTATCAAATGAATTCTAAATGTTTTGAAACTATATGTACATTTGTGCTGGGAACCTGGGACCATCACAAATGGTTGGTGATGGGAAGTGAAAGCAATTTTGTCAAGAATGGCATGTTCGAGTTATCACAGGTAAACGTCACTGTTTCTGTTCTAAATTGGATGCCACTGCAGCTCACCATACTCTTAATTTACCACACTTGTTAGAATTTCTGATCTGAAAGAGATCAGAAACTTTGAGGATGAAGACAGCAAAGAGAACTACCTTTTCCCATTTTACTTTACCTTTCTATGCTTCTCTCTTTCTTCATTCAGCTCCTTGACTTTTTTCTCATATTCCTTAAATATTTTCTTTTCTTCTTCACTCCAAAGGGTGTCGGGTTTGGATATAAAAGGAGGTGGGGGTATCTCCTGAAAACATAAAAAGAACAAGATATTTCAAGAGCAATGCCAATTTTCCATTTAGACAATGTTAAAAAGAAACTACAGAACTCACAAAACCAGTAATGCACCTTCAGATTTTACTGAAAGCTTTCTCTTCAGGACAGCTTGAAGTAGTACTCAAACTTAGAACCAAGGAAAATAACATTCTAATCGGGCACTATTTTATGTTTCCTCACTTCCTGGAGTGATGCCAGTGTTTCCTCCAGAGCAGTGGCTCTCAACCTTTTTCGGACTCAAGGCTCCCCTCACTGGACTTGAGGCCCCTCCACAACTTTTGTAATTTGAGTGGCATCCAATTTCAAAAACGTATTTATATATTACAGTTTAACTTTCTTGCAGACAGGCCCAGCCATGGGGATGGGGGATCATCCAGGCAAGAACAAGCCTAAGCCCGTGTCATCTATCTGCTTAATTCATCTGCTTATCTTCTAACATCTCACTTACCTCCTCACACCTCACAGCACCCGTCAAAAGATCTGGCAACACCCCTGGGCACCCCGTCACCCTGATTGAGAATCACTGCTCTAGAGCATCTGCCATGAACGGTGCAATAACTGCATTTTTCCTGCAGCACTAATGGTTGTCAATGTGGTCATTTTTGCTTTCACTCTTTCATGGACAATCAGTATCAGATACAATAAAATGCTAGTGTGACTTTACAGTGGGGTTTAATAGTAATACTGTGACTAAAAGATCAGGCAGATTTTTCCATTGCAAATCCCCAAGGAAATTTAATTCCTGCTTAAACTAAATAAACCAGCTTCAGTGAAAGCATTTGCTCTACTTTTACATTCTGGGGCAGCCTGTGAAAACATAGGCCTCTATCTTCAACACAAATCTTCTTTCTGACAAAAAAGCCTTATTTTGCAAAGTCCAGCCTCGGGAGACAGTGGTTGGCTGGGACTGGAGGGAAAGTAGGGGCTAAAGGAATTTGCCACCATTCCTGGGTTTTCTGGGGGAACATCTGGGAATCCTAGTTACATTGTAAACTACTGAATTTTATTCAGTTCTTGTCAGTGCAACTATTACTTAAATCCTATGAGAGAAACAAAACTCACCATTTTCAAGATGTCTTCCTTTTTGACCTCTAGGACCCCATCCATCATGTCATTAAGAGCACGCTGTCTTGCATTGTCCTGAACAAGAAAAGGGAAGAAAAGGACAATGCTGTTGAGAAACAGGACTTAGATGCTTTGGGGAACCTAGCAGGGTGTGTCACCTCAAAGATTCCAGTTTGAATCCAGTGTCCTACTAGTGAATGAAACACTTTTCGGTTACCTTATTTATGTGAAATAAGCTAATAGTTTTAGCCCACTTCCTAGTGGCAGACACTCATATACCATGTTACTATCACTATAATTGGAACAATAGTAGTGGGGGGGTGTAGGGGTTGAAAAGCAAATACTACTGTCACGGTGGTGTTGGATAAGCACAGTGGTTTTCAACCTTTTTAGACTCAAGACACCATTCAGAAAATGCCAGCTCTTAATTTTCACTTGTTTTTGACTACAGAAAAATAACAAGAGTAATTTTTTGTAGCAAAGAACTCTGAAAGACCACAACCGATCAGAAAGGATCTCAAGGCACCCCGGCGTGCTGCAGCACCCTGGCTGAGAATCACTGGGTTAGCAGAAGGAAAGCAGCTCCCACAATCGTCTATGTCATATATTTGTTCCATGGTCCAGTCTTTCTTCAGGGCTTTCATAGTTGTATAGTTTCAGAGTTTTTAAAGCTAGAAGGGGTCATTATGATCATCTAGTCTGACTCCAGCAGAATACAAGTCAGAGAATCTTATCTGGTAACTTCATGGAGTTCAAAACTTTTAGTTGAGTTATAATGTGTTTTTAAAATGATATGCAGTCTTAAATCTGTCAGTCTGGCCCCTTTCACCAGCACTAGGCGTATATACTTTAAAGAGCACCTCTAACTGAAACCTTACTTGCCCTAAAAAGATCTCTATAGTTCTGATCACAAAGGATTATAAAAGAAGATGGTACTTCAAAAACATACCTGAGCAGCAAGACGCCTTTGCATTTCAAGCTTAGCCAGCATTTCTGCTTTTGCTCTCTGCTGTGGGGTTAGGTATTTTTCCACTTTAATCTGCGGAGGAACAAAAACAGGACAAATCAGCTTTCTTCTCTAGACAGTTCACTTGCAGAACAGACAATGAACTTTTGGAAAAACATAGCAATAAAGATCTAGAGTGCTTAATTTCTTTTAAACTCTGCCGTATGGTAACAATCATCAGGAAGGAAATTTGTTTGCTTGTTAATACACAGATTTCTTAACATATAGACCAAAATCCACATTCTAAGCTAGTAAGCATTATTTCTTCTTATTTTTCTGCTAAGGGTCATATTTTGTGTGTTATACCTCTGGGTTTTGCAGTATTGGAACAGAGTAAACTGGTATATTTCCCTCCCAGAAATTACTTATGACCAGATGGCTAACATAACTCCTTTCCTTGCAGGTCTTCACTGATATGTTCTTTTGCAGATTCAAGCTCCTTGTGAATCTATGTCATCAGTTATTTCGCTACATGTACATCAGATAACAAGTTCAAATTTTGTTTTACATATAAAAATCAATAGGTTTTGAGCAGGTTCGACACTTGGCGAAGAAAAAAAAGTTTTATCACCTATACTACATACTTGGCACAAAATGATGTATGTGTTTCCAGGAGGCATGTTTTAGAGAAAGATGTAAAACAGAGGATTAGGCAATGAGAGCAGGAGTAGGAGGAAAATTAGGAAGCCAGAGAGAGAACAGAAGGGAAA
>NW_005841986.1:2192805-2211183 GCF_000455745.1 Alligator sinensis
CAGGTCAGATGAAAAGAGCTGCATGTGCTGGGAACTCGGTTGATATATAAAATACTGACTGAATTTGCAGGTACTATACTATCACTGTTCTGATACCAAGGTTATGGATGCCTTAGAGTGGAAGGATACAAGCAGCAATTAATTCTTCCCCTTTGGGATAAATTCAGATACTGTACAGAAGGCAAGTGACTGCCAGGAAAGGGATCATATTGCAAAAACTGACATGTAAAAAATTAAGAGTGTGGGATTTTCAATCTAATTCCCAACACAATCCACCATCAGTCAGCAGCAATAAATGGCTCTTCTGAAAAATCTGCAAAATAAGTTGTCTCATTTCCATACCTGCATCATGGACACAAAGATAAGCAGAGAAACCAAACTATCCTCTCTCACACCAGTGGAGGTATTCCCTTACAGAGGGAATGGCAGCAGGATAAGGAGGATGGGTACCTATGCTGTGGACACACAGGCAGCCCCATGTTCCAGTGTAGAACCTTTTGCTACTGGCAATTTAAGTATCAGATGCTACAGATGTCTTTCCATCTCTCTATCCAGAATTATTCAGAATGTTCCACCAACACATGGAAAGATCAAAATCCAAAAGGTAAGGCAAAGCATGAAAAAAGAGTGAATTTGCATACATATGACACATCAGTTTTATAGTTAGTTTTTTATGCTGGCTTGAAAAGGGAGAAGGAGAGAACTAGGTTTGTACAAGTAGCAGATGAAAGAGAAAGCTGTGTTTTCCAGCACCTCAGAATCCTGGACAGTGAGCACACGCTCTGGTATCTCATCATCTGTAAGAGTCGGTTCCCAGACTTCCTCTTGGAGATCAAGCTGTGTTAAGATTTCCTGGATCCTCAGGTTCCTTTCCTTGACCCTTGCTATCTCCTGCTCCTTCTGTCGAGCCACTATGTCAAATTCCTTGTTAAAGGCAGTTTTCACTCTGTAAATGATGTCCTGAAATACCATACAAGGAAATGGTGACAGCGCTATGTTTCTATTTCATGCCTGTACACTGCTCACCAACCAACCACAACACGAAACACAAAGCACACGTGTGAAAACTAGTAAACCTCTTCTAACCCTAAAGGTAAAATTCTGGTTCTGTTAAGCATGTGAGTGAAAAAATAAGGAGGACAGACTGGCAAACTCTTTTATTATCTCTTTCTTCTGTTATCCTAGAAATATTCCATTTCTTTTCTGCCGTTTCTTTTTTGTCTTTTCCAAAGTTCCCTATGAAAAATGCATTCTCTTAGTCTATATCAATTAGATTAAAAAATTAGTCACACTTTGCTTCGTAGCATGAACTCTGAACGAAGTAGCTGTCCTGAAGAAAAATATATAATTAAAGATGCTATCATAATGCCAGATACAAAGAAGCAGAATTAAGGTCATGTGGGCAACCTTTATTTAATTATTTCTTGGATTTTGATTGCTTCTGCAATCTTAATGTTCTGGCAATGTGACTGTCTGACTGGAACAGCATTATACTGCACATATTTAATGTACCAATGAAATTAATAAGTAAGGCAAGATACAAGCGTGTGAAACAAACCAGAGCCCAGATAATCATTTTATAAGGTCTGTAATCTAAATAGGTATATTCTTTCTTTAGTCTAAATGATTTCAATGAGGAGAATTGGATTATTGAAAAAGAAAAACATGCATCTGTTCTGTTATGTCTATTAAAGAGAATGAAATATGACTGGGTTGAATTAAGTTATTAAGGTGCATCTTTCAAGATGTCTACCTGCTTACAATGTGTGCCACAATAAGTACCTGTATGCCTGATTGCTTAACCTATTTCTGACACTACTGGTAATAGGGCAGATGAGATAAAATGTGGCAGGAAGGGGGAAAATGGCTGTACTCATTTACTAAACTCCTATAATTCATGTTAAACCCACTATTTTCTAATGACAGTATGCCAGATTCATATATCGGGGTGGACTGAACTGGAACCACTCTTCCATTGAATCTTTTTGGTATACAAATGCCAAGGTTAAAAAATGCAATGATGTTTGACTGCACACTGCTACTCAACCTCTGCTCCAAGGCTGAATTCAGCCTCATAGAAAATGAACCTCAATAAACAGAAATGCATAGTGTAGCATGCAGGATACATAAGAAACCCATCTTATTGCAGTGCCAAATGACAATGGGAGTTTATCCATATTCTGCATTAATATGGCATTTTGCAGCACAAAGGATCAAAAAACACATTATAAACAATGCCTGAGATCCTGCAGTTTGATTCCCTGCAGGCAGGGTGTCAGACTGTGCCGAGAGCTACATAGCACAGCACAGGTGCAGGGGTACACTTATGCCAATAGTCTAGGGATTCTGGACCTTTGCTCTACTCCCATGAAATGTAGTGATGGCACTGATGTAGGGAGCAAAGGACCAAGGACACTGCACCACTTCCAACTTAAAAAAAATGCTAATGGCATCTTGGAAGCCCATATGAAGCAGAAAAGGCCTTGTTCCTTTGAAGGGCTGGTGCAAGGGATGCCTAGTCCCTGTTTCTTCCCCGCTTATTTTAAATCCCAGGGATATTTGCTGTTTTTATACTTCTTGTGTGACTGAAGAGATCTGCTTCCCTCAGCTCTGGGTGACAAAGTTGAAGGGCTGAGCTACCCTGAGGATGTGCTGAACCCAGTACAGTATTCTAACCAGCTCCAACCTGGCACATGGCAGAACATCCTCAGACACAAAACTATTCTGTAACTTTTGTTAACTTTTATAAAATGGTTGTGATAGCAGGAATAGACCTGATGGTAGGGAGAGCAACTGATGTTTTTACTAAATGATGAAGACAGGGTTTTAAGCATGGACAGAACAGTGAGTCAAGAGGAACGGGATACTGTGGGAGGGCTCATCCTTTCTTTCCCTTAGCAGGACAGTATACTGCTGAGAAAAAAATCCAACAACAATTCTGACTGGCCAAGAACCTGTATGTGTAATAATATCAATGCAGCAATGAATTTTTATGGAGAGATCACCTGCAGTAAAATTATCTGATTAATCTTCTGCTCTCGGGTGTGCAGATCCATTTGGGGATACAGGACAGCTGTATCTCCACCATACTGACTACTCAGGCTCCCTATCAAGGCAATGGGTGTGGTCTCATCAGCCACCACATCTTCTTCTACTTTCTCTCCTTCCTCTTTCGATGACACTGTCGGAAGCTGAAACTCAATAATCTCCTTCCGAATCTGAATATCCAAAAACACAGTAGATTAATCACTTAGACTAATACTCCTATCTCTTTAGGCAGGGTTGTTCAACTGGTGGCCTAAAGGGGTTAAGTTGTGGCTCTGGGATCCCAGCTGGCTGCCACTCCTCCTACTGTTGCAGCTGGAGTCTTCAGGCTTTCCCTTCCTACCCTGGTGCAGCCCTGCCAGGGTGCAACACAGTGTCACTGGCATAGGGCAGGGCACTCAGGTTGAAGTCAGGGCTGCAGTGTGCAGTGCAGTGTTGGTGGGGAGCACCATATGTAGGCGCATGGTGTAGCACTGAGGAGCCATGCAGGCATGCACTGCAGCACTGGGGTCAGGAGTCCCCATGGGGTTACTGGTGTGGTGGGTTGGGGGAAGCGTGCAGGTGCCTGCTGCAGCACGGGGAGGGGGTGTGGCTGCATGGTGCAATGGGGGTCATCCACATGGTGTAGAACCCAGAGGCCTGTGACCCTCAGTGGTACAGCCTGCAGGGCTTGCAGACCATGAGGTACGTGGCCCCTGGCTGCTTAGAAGTTTGATAGCCTTGTCCTTAAGTCTGGCTAAGATATCTGTGGAGAAGACCCCATGCTAAAATACACTTCTACAGTGCAGGAATTGTTGAACATTGTACCTTAAGATCAGCACACTCAATCTTCTTTAACTGCAGGACCTTCTCCAAAGTCTCCAGCTCTTCTTTACCACGTTCCTTCATAGGATAATTTTTTACCTCATAAGCTGCATGGAAGCACTTGTAGAATGGGAGGGAATTAAATAAAAAGTTATACTTAAACATTGGCCACCTGATTGTTCTGTACCTAGACAATAAACGGCTACAGTAAGTCCCTTTATTGTTATGAATAAAACTGAGGAATAATCATGAATAGGACAATATTGTAAGGTCTTCAGATGTTATCAGATACTTTATTTTAAATATTTGGACATTTAAAAAAAGGAAAAGCTTTTTTGAGTGCATGATCTTGTCCACCTTACTGAAATTAGGGTATAGGATTGAGGCTGGCATTATCCTTGGGGTCTTTCTGAGTGTTTCTGACACTCCCTTCCTTGTGTTTTTGTGCAGTAGTAGTTACACTAGCTGCATTTAGAAATATCATAGATTTTTGCTTTGGTAAAACCTGAAGGAAAGGCCAATATGCACCTTTAGGGGCTAACTAAAAAAGATATATATATATAGAGCACAAGCTCTCATAAAATCAAGTTCACGTCATCAGATGACCAACACTTATGTGAGAAACTCTGTATGAAAGGATTTTGTAACAGCATGGTATTACATAGATGCTTTTTATCAGAAAGAAACATTTCCCTTGAACTCAGAGCTATCAGGGTTCCAAGCTCAGGTCGCTAAATGAAAGGCTCATATGTGCTTTGCGAAGCAACAACTTCTTTCCCAGACACTCTGCAAGCCAGAATTGTAGTAACTTTTCTCCATACTGAGCTCCAGTACTTTCAGGATTCAAACTACTGTTGGGAAAAGCAGGAGATGAAGTGGTGGTAGAAGTTACCTTAATTGCACGTCCTTTGACAGACATGGAGTCCCAGCACTGCTGCTTGAGAACATCACGCAAATAGCAGTTGGCAAGATTCTCCATCTCAATCTCCTTCCTTACCTTTAAGGTATATAGGAAAACAAGGAGGGGATGTAAAATAAAGCAGTTTTCAGTGGGTCCCCCAACAAAATCCCACAGACATAACACATGCTCCTGCTCTGCACACTACAAAAGGGGAACAAAGGTGGAGAGTACAGAAGTTGAATGTAGACTTTGCCATCTTGGGCTTGTTGAGACGTGTTCCAGCCAGTCTCTCCTGCGGATGGACCACAGGGATATGGACAGACAATCCAGAGAAGGTTCCACAAGGGACACCTATCACCCTCAGTAATGGTGGTTGTGAGGGCTCACAGAGTTCAGGTGCAGCTCCCATAGACACTATCCAAAAGGAACTTGAACTTGTGCACACTGGGATATGCTCAGCTGCCATGGAATATGTATGGACAACCACTTGAGGAAGAATAATTGTATTTAGTACAACAATAAATAAGGATGCCAAAATGTAGTTGCTCTGCAGGTGCTCCACACAGAACTATGACCCTCTAGTCCACTGATGAACATTCAGAAGTAATCAACCAAATTCATTCTAGTGAGATAACTCCAATTGATAATATTTTAATGGTATTCAATCACATTTGAACTGCTTCTCAACTTAATGTATGGCAAATGTTTTTGCTCTTTTCTTATTATTCCTTCCCTTTATTTCACTTTTATCAATCTAAACTTTTCCATCTTATTTAACCTACCCTGGCCACTTCCTGTTCACTCTCCAGTTGCAGCCTTTCTTGTTCTTCTGCATCCAGATTGAACTCCTGCTGATCTAGTTTCTCAATCTCAGGCACTTGTTCATTTTCATGCATCATTTCCTGAATCTTTTTTTTAAAGAAATGCAAGGCGTAAAAGTTATTATTTACAAAAATAGGAGAAATGTTTGTCAGAGAAAAGAGGTTCAGTAAATTACCAGATTTTTACTTGCCTTCATGTGAATTTCACGATTTCTGGGTGAAGGCCTTGTATAAAGATAGAGGTTTAGGGGTATGTGACTCTTTCCTCTTCTCTTTTTAAGCTGATTTGGTTGCGATATTTTAAATTAGTAGCTGGTTTTCTTTTAAGAATAATGATACATTATATAGCATTCTTAGTCCTCTGTTTGTACTTTTGTATGGTTGTCTTAGTTCTCCTCTCTACCCTGGGGCCTCTCTGAATTTATAAGATCATAGGAAAATAGGGTTGCATTTATAAGATCATAAAGTAGAATAGGAAGGGACCTCATGAGTTTATGTAGTCCAGCTCCCCTAAGTCTTAATTTATATAAGTCAAATACCTTCCAAAATACAAGTATAAGTTTGCTATCTTTCTGTAGAGGGAATTGTTTCATTATGTTACACTAATGCTACGTGTGTAAATGTGATTAACAATAAATTTCTATTTATAGAGACTGTAAAAATGACAGTCCCAAAATGTAACCTATCTAAAAAGTGAAAAACCTTTGCTAAGGGTATGAACAGATGAACAAGTTATGTCAAGTTAAAAACGGGGACACTTACTACCTGTTCACTGTTCCACAGTAACAGTTTCACGACTCTGTTCCTATCCATGCGAAACAGAAGCTTAACCAGGAAAATGACTTATTCCGTGACTTTCTGCAAGCCACTTCTGTAAAAGGCAGATTGTGGTACCAGTGATTCAGGATCAAAAAGCTACATCATGGACAGAAGAACAAACTATACAGAATTAACAGGGCGATTAGAAAACCTCTTCATACCTTCAGTGCCCCAGTACTGCTTTCACTTCCTGCATAAGTAAGAGCTGACACACAAAACAATTACTTTTGGAACAACTAACGCATGGTAACTCTCTTCTCCTTTAACTTGATATAATTAGGGCCTATGCTATGTGACAGTTCAAGACCAACATATTTCAGGATGATCATATTGATCCCAGTCTCTGCAAGGCACTAAGTTTCCAGTATCTTCAACACTCACATACTTCAAGGAGATGTGAGGGGAGGTATACACTTCCAAGATAACATTGCCAGGTAGGGGCCTTCTTTGTGAGCTTAGTTCTCTTTTCAGTCTCTATGGGCATTTGTATTTTAGTGCTCTACAGTCCTTGCAGTGAAAAGGCAAGTAGAATGGTGCACATATACACTAGTGAATCAAAGTGAGACCAATTCTAAGGCACTACCTTACTCCCCTGTTGGCAGCAGTCCACGGGTTCAGCAACATCAGTATGTGTGCACTGAGCAAACAAACAGGAGCTGGCTGGTGCACTGGGAGTTTGGCTGCACAAGATACAGAGCTGGCACAAATAATGCTCTCTCTAGAACAAGGAGGAATAAGGAGCCCCTTTGATACCTGACTGACTTACAAACTGGTTCCTGGTATGCGCCATTGGCGGTATACCTATAAGTTGCTCTAGAGCTCTGAGGTAGGTTTAATCAAACTCAAGCTGGCAGCCTGAATCAATATCCCTGTGTGAGTGACTTGTAAATGATTTCAAACACTCACAGTTTTACGAAGGCTTTTAATTCCTTTTTTCAGCTCTTTTTTCTTGTCAGCAAACTTCTCGGTCTCTTCTTCGATAGCCTGACATATAATAAATATGTTACTGAAGGATGAAAATAGATGGGGATAATAAAAAAGAAGAATTGAGTAAAACTAACATTACTGGCAGGGAAAACAAACAGAGTAAAAATTCCCAAAGGGGGTATTAATTGAAACAACAAATGATAGAAACAAACAGAGGAAAAATTCCAAAAGGGGGTATTAATTGAAACAACAAATGATACTGCCCCACAAGTACCTTTGTGGGCCCAAGCCCAAAATTCTTATTCCCAGGAATCTTCCTTCTGAAGCCTACAGGCTTGCTCAGAGGAACAAAGACTCAGCAAAACCACCTACAAGAGCTCTCCAAAGTGGAGGTTATATTTACAAATTCAAAGTTTTGTTGCTACACATTTCATTTGGGCTAATTAAAAAGAAAAGGAAAAGAACAGGTGGTACCGATTCAGGAAGAGATGGAGACTTTGAACTGTGGGGGTAGGGAGCAGTCTCACTGCTGAAGCAATACGTCTTGCTCACCTCTACTATGAGCACATCAACCCCAGAAATGAGCATGCCAGAAACACAGGTTTTGTACATGGTGCCAGGAGTGACCCCCTGGTGTCTTCATCACCTCATTTTGGGGGTTGATGGGCACAGAAGAGGAGTGGATGGATAGAGTTTACTGCCTCTGCAGTGAGATGGCACTCTCCTCCTGTTGCCACCTACCCATGGGCTCCAAAGTCTTCCTTGTTAAACGTTCAGGTGAAATTTTACAATTCCCCTGAATCTCAGTGATTCTGGATTTTGTTTCTTCCACTCTCCTTTACAGTGAATTCACAATTTCATGATGTGCAGCTGCCCTGATAGAAGCTGAATGGGGATGACCTGGAGGTTCTTAAGCTTTTAACCAACACAGGTGAGGAAGGCGCTCTACCCCCAGGTGCCTCAGGCAGCCATTCCCAAGATCATCCAGGGAAGATGATGATATATGCAGACATTTCCTTTGCTTTCTTTCCTTGTCCCAACCCAAACACAGACAGTATACACAGTAATGGCTAATATTGGAACCATTTTAGAAAATTATACATACTAACAATAAAAGCAGTTGCTCTAAAGAACACGGATCTCAATCTTCTCTCTTCCCACGCTCAGGTTAGGGAGACATTTTTGTTTTCCAAAATTGATCCTTCAGTCACATTGTGAGTGTCCCCTCAGCCTTGGCCTGCTATACCTTCAGGAACTCTTAAATTTTACATCAAAATCCTGAAGACTGATTTAACAATGCTGTGGAATTTAGAATGATCCACGTGAACAAGGGGATTCAATTGGCTGGTTTGCTATTGATTCGCATATGTGATATTTTAAAAAATGGCTTTATGAGCTTGTGCAGCAAGCATATTTGCCTGCCAGATGGCTCCAGTTGTCAAAGTCATGTAACCATTATGGTTGGTAGTGCTCAAACACAGAGCAAATGGGTAGCTCCCGTTCAAGGGAGCTTGCAGTTATGAGCCAAGAGTTTCAAAAAGCAGTCAGTGATTTTGGTTGGCATGCTCAACCAACAACTTGGTTTTCCAAAAAACTTAGCATGCTGTGTCTGAAAAATCAAACCATGAAAGAGAGTCAAGTTTGGCACCCAGAAATTGAGTCTCCTCACAAAACACTTGTCACTTTTGAAACCCTGTCTTGATTAGGTCCCTGTTCTATAAAAGCACCTTCTGTATTTTCTGTTTCATCCATGTCATTTCACCAATGCTGACTGAGTTCAAGTTAATGAAGCTTTCATCTTCATCTGTCAACTCCACACTTGGTTGCTTCTGCAGTTTTTCCTGAAATTAAACATTTCTGAGAGACATTTACATATTCATGTCCACAATGTCCGGTGCAGACAATACACATTCCACACGTACATTTATTCATGCATTTCGGGCCTTTTATAGAAAATTGCCTCAACTATATGAGAGTTCAGAGAAACGAAAGGAAATGTAATACTTCAAATTGAAGAACTCTGGTAAATAAAAATTCTTAAGGAATCCTTTGCCAAAATGGATACTAAGTAACTCTTATGTTGGGGCTTGATTCTGCAAAGCAAACGACTACTACAGTAAATAATCCCAGTGACTTCCAATGTGATTTTGTGTGCAGAATTGGAAAAACTTGTATTGCATCATCACCTCTCAAACTCTGGCTAGGAGAAAAGCCACAACTTTACACCTCTTGTGGAAAAAAAATGATGTTAATAAAAATCAATGGTGTATGGCATATTTGAACAGATCTAGATAACTGGAGAATGTGTGAGCACATTGTTCCCACAAATGGTGCTCATTTTCATGACAATTCTGTTCCAGGATAAAGAACTCAATTTTGATTATAGGTCAAACCTCAGGGGATCTCCCCTCCTTTCCTATTAGCTTGTTTAGAGGCAGAGACCTTGCTCAGGATACAGCTGCCTTTGCCTCTTCGTAATGGTGGATCAAGCTTTGCCTCGAGTATTTACATAATCAAATCTTTTCCTCATTTCTTTTAAAATATTTTCTTTTATGTATTTCAATTTTTTATGAAGTTTAAACACCTTGTGTCCCTTTTCAGAGGATAACGGCAGAATGGATTTTGAAGCAACATGCCAGTCTCTCATAGATTTTAGAACATTATTTTCATTGTATATGGAGTTGTTCAGAACAGCAAGAGTGGATTGCCAATACTCATCAGCTTCCTTAATGTCATCGTCTCCAGTCATCCTGCTAAAAAAGGGGGAAACGGGCATGGTTTATTTCTGTATATTATGCAAAAGAACGAAGAACTTTAAACCCCTTGTTACAATACATTAATCTGGTAAAAATAGAGTTTCTATTCCATAGGAAGTTCCAATATTTCACCATTTTTTCATCCATCTTGGGACAAAAGTCAAAATATTGACATTTGTCTGAACAATTTTGACCTGAAAATTTCAAACATTTTGTTTCAACATTAAAAAAAAATAATCAAAATATCATGTTTTAATATTCCCCAAATAAACACACTTTGGTTCAGGTTGGGTCAACACTAATCTCTGCATCTGCCTGAGCAGTTATAATTCCTTATCCTTCATACTGCAGTGCTCTGTTCAGGAGCCAGCTTCAATGACAAGGCTTCATTTCTCAAGAGACACTGTGGTCTCTCCCTGTGGCTGAGGCTTTGCAGTGCCACACAGGATTTTTGTGTATCCATATAAATATGAATCTAGTGGGCTTCTGACTAATTTGGGGCTATTAGGGAGCTTGTGTGAGTAGTACTCATTGGAGTACAGCGATCTCAACGTGATTCCTATGCACAGGTCTTAAATGCATTCATTAGGAGTATGAGTAGGTTCCCTGTTTTGAGGTATATTTCAACCCCAAACTTTTAATTGTAACCTTTCAATACCATCACATCACTTTCTACATCACAGTTGAAACCACAGATTACTGCAAACAGACACTTCAGTTCAGCTATAGCACAAATTCTCAGTACAGAGCATCAGATTCCTATGGGTTAAAACTACTCTCCCTTTCCTATAACTGGTTGGGAGAGGGATCCTTGATTTGATTGACCTGCAGTCATGCCCTACAAAAGACCAAGAACCAGTGAAATATTTTAGTCCTTCCTGAAATATATATTTTAATTGCTTTAATGCTAACAAAATGATTAAACTGCAGCACTGGACAGAATGAGTATGTCATGATTAGATATGAATATTGATATTTAAAAATGTAACTGCTAACAGTGCACTCATACTAATTCCAGAATACCTTCAGGTAGCCTAAGGTCAATAATTTATTTCCTTATCTTGTTTTCCTTTTTAAGTGTTTAGCTTTTTTATTCTACAAACATCTGCCTTCTCCAGGGTTTTACATTTTATCCTTACGGTGCTCTATATAACTAATCTCGAAGGTAGACATAAGCCTGAACTGTAGGCATAGCAAGACTGATCAGCTTACTCAGGTGATGTCAGCTGTCTGCTGAGCGTTCAAGTTTGGTAACTCAAACCTGCTGTTCCAGATTGTATATTACAGTATTCAATTGTACAAAAGATAATAAAACTGTCACATAATGAAACAGATTCTACTAAAGGCATTTAATTGAATGCAGAGATTAGCTTGTCTAGTCACTAGTATTTACACTATCAGTATTTTCTATCGCCTTATACGTACTTCCATTTCAGACACACAAGGGCACCATCCTCTACACCACTGATGAGCATGGACTGGCCATCCTTTGAAAATGCCAAGGATCTGATTCCACCTCCCTGATATGAATGGCAATGTGCCTGAGCAAATGTTTCCTGGAAGAGTTACAGGTGCATTATCATGTCAGGAGCAAATAGATTGTTATTGAAAAGCTTTTCTCTAAAATTATATTGCTGTGCTTCCTCATCTAACATGCTCCTCTGTTTTAGAATAAACCTTTATCCAGAATGTCACTAAGAGCCACACACCATAGCAGAACGTGTGGGTTTAAACATTTGACCGAGTTTCGACTACAGCTTTGAGGTAAGCTGTTGGGATGGAAGCAGTAGGCTGATTCTTCAGATTAGTAGCAACATTATCTATCCAGTAACTTACTGCGTAAAAATGTAAGCAGGAAGTGATCATAGACAACTTCTGAAAACAAAAGACTGGCACAAAAAAAGTCACATTTGTCACATACATAATCCCATTTCCTTTTTGTTCTTCAAACTCAGCACACATTTCTCTGTAAGATTTTACATTTGCTTTCATTAAATGATTCCATGCAGTTTAGCAGGAGAGCTGTTAACATTTCTCCGCCGCTCTAATCAATACAGGTGCAATGTGCTGATGCCTACCAAAGTAGCAGCATCACGGATAAACAAAACTCCATCCTCCGCCACTGAGGCCAACCACCGGTTGTCGGGAGACAAAGAGAGGAACCCTCGTCCAGACTGGT
The DNA here is from genome assembly GCF_000455745.1 of Alligator sinensis. Lineage (NCBI taxonomy): Eukaryota > Metazoa > Chordata > Crocodylia > Alligatoridae > Alligator > Alligator sinensis. The sequence continues at coordinate 2,205,058 of NW_005841986.1, forward strand.
TGCTTTGTATTCTTTCCTCCGAGAAAACAACTGTTGGGTCTTTCAAGATTTTCTGTCAATGATACAAAAATATCAGACAACAAATCAGATGGAAGAAATACAAACAGCAAGCTAGGTAAAACTGAATGACAATAATGACAAGTAGCTTATTGCAACGTGAAGGGTTTTGCAAAAGGTATAAGCTAGGGGTTGAGAAAAACTGGTATTGTGATACAGTTCTCATCCTCTGTCATTACCAAAAGGCCTATACCGGATGTTTTAGGAACTGTGATCACGGGAGACACCTGACTTGAAACCTCATCGCTCAGACAGGGAGAGGCTACTTGCAAACTTTTCTTCTCAGAAGCCCTCAACTTTGGAAATGAGCTTTTTACTTGGTTTACAGTAATGCAAATCTGTTAGCCTGCCAGGACATAGTTCACGGGAGTCCATCTCTTTCTTCCCAGGTGTTTGGATAGGTGTGGGGGAAATGATGGCTAGAGTTTTGATTGGAGGGGGTGTTATTTTTGTGGGGAAAAAGTCCCCATTTTGTTTTCTGTCTGATTTTCTGAATTGGAGAAATTATTGAATTATTCTCATTTGTGGCACATAGCTAGAGATCTGGATAGGCACCTTTTCACTGAACCTAATTAGAGTCCAGGATCCTGACAAAAGGAAGAAAGGAGAGCAAGAGAGTATGGACCCTGGACTTCAGAAAAGCAGACTCTGGCAGGATCCCCTGGGAGGCCTCTTTGAGGGGGAAAGGAGTCAAGGAAAACTGATTGTATTTTAAAGAAACCTTACTGTGGGCACAGGAACAAATCATCCTGATGTGCAGGAAGAATAGCAAGTACGACAGATGACCAGCTTGGCTTAGATAACTCTTTGGTGAGCTTAAACACAAAAATGGAAGCTTACAAGAAGTGGAAGCTTGGAGAGATGACTAGGTCATTAGTAATCAGTATAAGAATATTGCTCGGGCATGTAGGGATGAAGTTAGGAAGGCCAAAGTGCAATTGGAGTTGTAGCTAGCAAGGGATGTGAAGGGTAACAAGAAGGGTTTCTGCAAGTATGTCAGTAACAAGAGGAAGGTCAGGGAAAGGGTGAGTCCCTTACTGAATGGGGGAGGCAACCTAGTGACAGATGATGAGGAAAAGGCTGAAGTGTTTAATGCCTTTTTTACCTTGGTCTTCACAAGCAAGGTTAGTTCCCAGACTACTGTGCTGGGCAGCACCAGTTTGGGGACAGGTGAGAAGACCTCAGTGGTGAAAGAACAGGTTAGGGACTATTTAGACAAGCTGAATGTGTACAAATCCATGGGGATAGATTCAATGCATTAGACGGCCCTGGCGGAGTTGGCTGATGTGATTGAAGAGCTACTGGCCATTATCTCTGAAAACTCGTGGCAACTGGGGAAGGTCCCAGAAGACTGGAAAAGGGCAAATATAGTGCCCATCTTTAAGACAGGGAAAAAGGAGGATCCAGGGAACTACAGACCAGTCAGCCTCACCTCAGTCCCTGGAAAAATCATGGAGCAGGTCCTCAAGGAATCCATTTCTGAGCACTTGGAAGAGAAAAAGGTGATCAGGAACAGTCAGCATGGATTCACCAAGGGCAAGTCAAGCCTGACCAACTTGATTGTCTTTTATGATGAGATAACTGGCTCTGTAGATTAGACGAAAGCAGTGGACATGATATACCTTTACTTTAGCAAAGCTTTTGATATGGTCTCCACAGTATTCTTGCAAGCAAGCTGAGGAAGTATGGGTTGGATGAATTGACTGTAAAGTGAATAGAAAGCTGGCTGGATCGTCAGGCTCAATGAGTAGTGATCAATAGCTTGAGGTCTAGTTCGCAGCAGGTATCAAGTAGGGTGCCCCAGGGGCTGGTTTTGTTCAATGTCTACATCAATGACCTGGAAGGTGGCATAGAGTGCACCCTCAGCAAATCTGTAGATGACTTAAAGTTGGGGAGACTGGGAGATTAGCTGGAGAGGCTAGGATTCAGAGAGACCTAGACCAATTGGAGGATTGGGCCAAAAGAAATCTCATGAGGTTCAATAAGGACAAGTGAAAGTCCTGCACTTAGGACAGAACAATACCATGTATTAGTACAGGCTGGGGGCTGACCAGCTGGGCAGCACCTCTGCAGAAAAAGACCTGAGTCACAGTGGACAATAAGCTGAATATGAGCCAGCAGTGTGCCCTTGTTACCAAGAAGGCTAACAGAATACTGGGCTGCATTAGTAGGAGTGTTGCCCACAGATCAAGGGAAGTAACTATTCCCCTCTACTCTGTACTGGTGAGGCCACATCTGGAGTTGTATAGTGCCCCCCCACCCCCTTCCAATACAAATGATGTGGACAAGTTGAAAAAAGTCCAGCAGAGGACAATGAAAATGCTAAGGGAGCTGGGGCACATGACTGATGAAGAGAGGCTAAGGGAACTGAGCTTATTTAGTCAAGAGAAGAGAAGATTGAGATTGAGCCTTCAACTCCTGAAGGGTGGTTCAAAAGAGAATGGAGCTGGACTGTTCTCAGTGGGAGCAGATGACAGAATGAGGAGCAATGGGCTCAAGTTTCAGCAAGGGAAGTTTATGTTGGATATTAGGAGGAACTTTCTCACTAGGAGGGTGATGAAGCACTGGAATGGGTTACCTAGAGAGGTGGTGGAATCTCCATCCTTGGAGGTTTTTGAAGTCTGGCTTGACAAAGCCCTGGCTAGAATGATCTACTTGGGCTGGTGCTGATTTAGCAGGGAGTTGGACTAGATGGCCTCCTGAGGTGCCAACCCTAATTTTCTATTAATCTAATTCAGGGGTGGGCAAAATGTGGCCCGGGGGCCGGATGCAGCCTGCTAGGCCATTCTATCCGGCCCACAGGGCCCCTATAAAATGTAGAAAATTAATATTAATCTGCCCGGGGCTGCCTGTCATGCAGCCCTCGATGGCTTTCCGAAACTCAGTAAACGGCCCTCTGCCCAAAATAACTGCCTGCCCCTGAAATTATTTAGAACTAGCTGAGACTAAGCCAGACTAAAATGATGCAGATTGTCTTAGGAAAGAAATGAGGAAAGCAGTATGATTCCTCAGCATCCAAAGATTAAAAAGGGACAATGTCTTGGTCTTGAGAAAGGACTGATATTAAAAATAAATACATTTTAAAAATCAGGTGTCAGTTATAATGCAGGTACAGTATGTACTGTTTAAAACATACACAACGCTGAAATGATCTCTCTGGGAAGGTGATAGCCTGCGATGCATTTCTCTCAGGCTGAACTACTGCAGTAAGCACCACATAGGCTTCCACAAAGGATTGACCTGTTACATGAAGGTAGCAAAGAATGATGCAATTTGAATAGTTTATGCAGTAGGAAGCACGGATTTTGCTTATTTGCTATTCCATTCACTTCACCCATTGCTTTCATTGGAAGATAACAGTATTTTATCACTACCCAAAAAATGGCATGAAAAACATACCTTGCTGGCAAGATTGTATTTACAGATGAAAGGTGCATGGCTACAGTAGCCATATATGGTGCCATCCTTCTGCCTGACTGCTGAGCTCAGTGGGTAATCCAGTTCGTACTGCTGCTTCTGAATGACGTTCTCTTTTAGCAGGCCTCTTTCATCAACACACTCATCATTGTCTATAGGATTAAAAGAGATAAAAGCTGGAAGCGAGACACTATCAATAGAGTAGCTACTTCCTCCTTTAAAAGAAAATAGTGGTTATGAAAGTCAGCTAATCTCAGCAGGGGGAAGCATTATCTAATACTCCAAGCAGAGGGCTGGGAGCCAGGATTTCCAGTTTTAACATTGTCTCTGCTAGTTTATCTACGCTGCACCTGTCCAGGACAGGGGTGACTGGGGAACACCTGCCCCTGAGCTCCCACATCACAAAACAGCGTTTTAATCCACAAACCAGACAGAGTACTAACCTATCTGTTGTCCCTAGGCAACAAAACAGCTGAGAGAGAAAGCATCCAGGCAAAAAAAGGGAGAACAAGTAAGTCCCGTTAAGATGTACATGTCTTACACAGGCATAGTAAGACGGAAACAGAATTCCAAGCGGAAAGAGCCATCGTAGCATGGTTAAAATTCCCTACGGGAATGAATGGAGACATGCATCAGCTGTGTAACAGAGGCTCTGCTTCTGGAGATGTCTGAGAGCTGCCCACTGAAATGAATGGGAGAACTGTGCAGTTCTGCAGAGCAAAGTGGAATTCACCACCAGGGGCACAAAAGCTGTGTACTAACTCCCCACTGAAGGAATAACAGGACTACATGTCTACCCACATGAAGTAGAGATGCCTCCCCAATTCTGATAGTGTATGCTAAGACTTTACCAGCAGCCTCGTTAGAAATCTACTGAGTGAAAAACAAATAGGGTTTGCCTTTAAAGTCAATTCTAACTCCCTCCTTTTTCTAATACTGTACGTTTTTTCAGTGCTTTTGCTGTAATAGCCTTAAGTTTAAATGCTTTAAAAAACATTGCTTTTTGTGTACTCCAGTGGATCTATGGATAGACAGAAAGTCATTATTATACATTATATATTAACTTCTAATGTTTCCTGTAATAATGTAGATGGTCCCTAGTAATCCACTGTAAATCTGGTGGGATAACAGTAATTCTTCTTTCCCATCTTCGTCTCTTTTTGCTGCCCAGATCTGCTGTTCTGTGTTATGTGTTTGTATAGTGCCTAGTGTGACAGGTCTCCATTTGTGGCAGACCCTTGGGCACTACCATAGTGAACACAATTAAAAATAATAATTGTTTGGTGGTGGCATTATGATACCAGAGATAAATTACCTCTCCCTCTCTTCTCTCCCTACTTATTGCCTTTCTTGTCTCCTCAATTCATCATGAATCATGAGATTTAGGGAAATCTCCAGACAATCTTATTAGAAATCCTGTAGCAGGATGATGCATATAGTAGATAAAACTAATTAGACTGGTAGCCCTTTGTGCAAGGGACTGCAGTAGCATGTGCAAGTTTGAAAGGAACACCACAGAAAAGATGCATTTCATTTACCTATTGTGAGTGTTGACGGCAGACAAAAGATTTCCAGTCTTGCTCTTCTGATATCTACAGGACAAAGAAGTGCCATCACCTCAACTAATTCAGTGTCCTTATCATAAACTGTAGAAAGGCCAAGGATTTCGCTGCTCAACACTGAAAGCAGATGGAGACCAACACTTAAATTAGTTTACTGCATGAAATTTGTTCCCATTGGGGAACCATATAAAACAGAATAGGAACACTTAACAGTCTGATTTGCAAAGGTGCTGAATGCTCAGATCTGCAGATGAAGTAATCGGGACTGCAGATGCTCAGCACCTCTGGAATATCAGGTTTTTTATGCTCCAGGAAATTTTGAAACGGGAGTTCCTTTAATGAGGCTAAACCACCTCAAATTTCAGTACTGGCTACTCTGAACAGGACTGGGTAAAAGCCTAGCAGGGCTCTGATCCAGCTGGAAAATATCTGCCAGTTATTTAGAACCATAACCATGCAAATTTGGGAAGCATTCACTTTATGCCATTGCACACCAAGTCTAATTCTCAGGGATGTTGCAATCAATGAAGATCCATACATCCAAATATGACCATGGAATTCAAACAATAAAACAACATATTTTAGGCTCCGAGTTAAGACAAGGATACATACTACCCATGGTGGATCCAGCATTTACTAAAGGGGGGCATGGCACACTGCCCCTCAGAACATGAGGAGGTGGGGATTAGGCACAGCTGGAGCCCCAGGGAGAACTGGGCAGGGGACCAGTGTGCAAAGGGGGGACGGAGACAACCACCCCCACCCCCTGATGCTCCCAGGAGTGGGAAGGGGGATCCAGGGTTTCTCAATCTGTGGGCTGTTGAGAGTGGCTGTGTGGGGTGCTGGGATCAGCTGGAGACAGAGGCAGTAGCATGCAGGTTCCTCCTTCCAGCACCTGCTCCCCACTCGCCCCCACCAGCAATTCATAGATTCATAGATGTTAGGATCAGAAGGGACCTCAATAGATCATCGAGTCCGACCCCCTGCATAAGCAGGAAAGACTGCTGGGTCTAGATGACCCCAGCTAGATACTCATCTAACCTCCTCTTGAAGACCCCCAGGGTAGGGGAGAGCACCACCTCCCTTGGGA
>NW_005841986.1:2211706-2229170 GCF_000455745.1 Alligator sinensis
GGAAGGGTGTGGGAAGTGGGGTCCCACAGGGTTCGGTCCTTGGACCGATACTCTTTAATGTCTTCATCAGTGACTTGGACAGAGTACATTTCACTCCCTCGTCCAAGTCACTGATGAAGACATTACAATCGTATCGGTCCAAGGACCGGGTCCTGCGGGACCCCACTGCCCACACCCTTCCAGGTCAAAACCGACCCATCTACCACGACTCTCTGGGTGCGACCCTCCAGCCAATTCGCCACCCACCGGACTGTGTAGTTATCCAAGTCACAGCCTCTTAACTTGTTCACCAGTATGGGGTGGGACACCGTATTGAAGGCCTTCCTGAAGTCTAAGTATACGACATCCACCCCTCCTCCTGTGTCCAGGCGTTTCGTAACCTGGTCATAAAAAGAGACTAGATTGGTCAGGCACGATCTGCCTGCCACGAACCCGTGCTGGTTTCCCCTCAGCATAATTTGTCCTGCCGGGCTCTCACAAATGTGAGCCTTGATAATTTTTTCAAAGACTTTGCCAAGGATGGAGGTGAGACTGACTGGTCTATAGTTGCCCAGGTCCTCCTTCCTTCCCTTTTTGAAAATGGGGACCACATTGGCCCTTTTCCAGTCCTCCAGGACTTGGCCCATGCGCCACGAGCTTTCAAATATTCCCACCATTGGCTCTGCAATGATGTCGGCCAGTGCCTTCAGCACCCTCGGATGGAGCTCATCTGGGCCTGCCAACTTAATGTCCCCTGCTGGATGAGAGCAGGCGCTGGGAGGAGGAATCTGGGTACTATTGCTGCTGTCCCTTGGTTAGCCCAGCTCCCTGCACAGCTGCTTCCTGCAGAGCAAGGCCTGAGGAGCCCTGGAGATCCCTTCCTACCTGTGTCAGTTAGGGACAGGGGCAGTGGCAGAGCAGAAGGTCATCCTTCAAGCCGGTGGGTTACACCTCCAGCGGAGGAGTGGGCAGGGAGCAGATGCTGGAAGGAGGACCCTGCGCATTGCCAATGCTACTCCTTTGCTAAGCCTGGGTCATTTGGAGCAGCAGTGGTGGTGGTGGCAGAAGGGGGGTGTGACCCAACTGCTGCACCTCTACATCTGCCCCGATACTGCCTGTCAAAAATTAGTTATTAATATGTTACATCATTTTTATCTCTCAGAAGGATCCTTGTAACCAGTTAAGAAGCCTGCAGTTGTATCATTTTGTCTTCTTTAATACTGATCAGCAAAACTGACAGCCCTAATGGTCCCCAGATTAGGTCCGTGTGATGGAGCTTTGTGACAGTACTCTGTTAATGGGACATAGAGTAGTAAAACTCAACATCAATCTCAGCCCCTCTCAGAGTGGACCTTGAGGAGTTCTGGCAACATTTTCACTTTCTTGGGCAGAAAGATAGATCAAATGATTTATTTTTCTTCCAATGGCTTGTCTGGCCCATAATGAGGAAATAGTACTGGTGCTGCCTTCAGCAAAATTGTAAGAAAAAAATTGGTGCCAGACCAAATTCTAGATATGAACCAGGGTTGAATGACAACTTTACAGTGAACTCCCCACCCCCAAAGGGAAAAAAAAAGAAATAAAGGAGAAGGGCTGAGTCTTGGCAGCAAATATATTTATATGTGTGAATTCCAAGGCAGCAAAAGCATTTACTTGGGAAAAAATAGATATAACCAAGACAGCCTCCAAGGCTGCCACCCTTCACAGCCATTCTCTCCCAGTATTAAAAACTTTGGTTTCTAATTAACATCATTTGTTAAAGAAAAACATTTAGAAATCAACTGTGTCACCATTCAAAAGTATTCTAATGCCAAATGCAGAAAGTACAAAAGAGTGAACACTCTTACATATATTACCTAGGTATCCAAGAACCTCAAATAATTTTGAGGGCCGGGCGTCTAAAATAAAGATATGTCCTTCTGCAGCTCCAGCAATGAGATATTGACCACCCTCATCATAACTAGATAAAAAAAAAGTCAATCTGCTTAAAACATTTTTTTGTCTGCGTGTGATTAAGTACAGATTACCCACAAAACAATTCAGCAATTCAATAATTCATAGGGCCTAATTCTGCTTTCAGTTACACCACCATACCTGTGCACATTTTACCCGGGTGCTTAGATGTAACTGAGATCTAGCCATAGGATTTACACAGCGTGGCCTGATCAAAAGCCCACTGAAGTTACAGTCTTTCCATTGACTTTAGTGGGCTTTTGATCTAAAGCTAGAAATGTAATAGAGCAGCTTTTTAGCTACATAATTAAATCTCTCATTCCTCTCAGTCTGCCACTTCAGACTTTATTATATGAATCTCTCCGTTTGTTTTATTAATAATTTATCTGTGATAATGCAAAAGGATAACATCCAACTTCTCAAATGATAGGTTGTTTTATTAATGTTTAACAGATTCAATATGAATTCTATTTATAAAAATATTGTAGATTGATAATTATCATCTCCGCTGGTCCTTATCCAAATGTTTACATTTATTTAAAATCACCAATATCAAAATGAGGCTTCTAACTAATGGATCGCTACAGCTACTTCTATAGAAACCAGTACATTTGTGAAATGTTAAGAAAATAATAAATAGTAAATAATTGACATGCATCACGGGAAAAGCAATGGCTCAGAGGTTTAAGCAGTAGGTTTAAAATTGCTTGATTCATTGGAACCTTAAATTTAAAAATCATCTCAGACTGTTTTAGCCCATTTCCCTCTAATAATAGATACCATGATTTCTATCCAATTACAATGCATGGTTGATCTGTCAGAAAGGAGCTTATAAATCAATACCTTAATTGCGCTCTGTAAAATTTTTAATCAAATATGGGTATATCTCATTGTCCTCAGTCAAAGTCTCTCTTCACTACTGCTGTGTAATGTGCTATGCACCACTTATCCGAGTAATTCACTTCGAACTAGAAAAGTGGCCAAATTCAAAAGAAGTGATTCCTATCTTTTTGTTGTTATAAAAAGATTGCTTGAGAATTTTTTGATAAAAGGTTTTTGCCAAAAATGCTACTCTGTCAAAACCCACACTCTGAATAGAAAAGGGTCTCAGGAAATCTGTTGAAACAGATGCTGCTAAAAGTTTTGAAATGGTTTAAAATAGATCGTTTTGACATTTTCAGAATGAATCATTCTAATTTTTCTTGTCTGAAACAGTTTTTCATTTTGAAATTTAATATAATTATAGAAACAATAAGAATAGACACTGAAACAAACTGTTTTGATTAACTTAAAACATTCAGATTTGGTGCTTGTGAAATATTTCAACTTTTCATCCTATTTTGGAACAGAAAATTTCTTCAATATCTTAAACATTTCCATGGGCTTACATTTCCTGGTCAACTCCAGTTTGAACCGCTTTTGGATCCTACAGAGGAGAATACTCTAGCAAAGTAATATTGTTATACCTTATTCTTATCATGAATTCATTCCACAATGTGTCACTTGTGTTCACACATCTCTTGACAGACTCAGAGTCGCAACTTTCCCTGCACTTTGCCATTACATACTTACTTCAAACAGAGCACAGGAAAGTGGGTAAGAAGAACTCGGTGAACCACCCGTGGGGTGTTTACTTTGGTAGCATCAATGAAATGGACATGACCCGTTTTGGTGCCTACAGCAACACTGTGTGAGGAGGGGCAGCAAACCAAAGCAGTTGCCTAGTTGGACAGTAAAAAATATTAAGCATCTCCACAATTGCATGAGATGGCATTTTAGTATATAACCTGCTTTGCTACACAAATTTTCTCAAATTAAAAAAACAAGTGATCCACGTGCATAAAACTTCAACTTGCGCATGTTCAGAAAAGTTCATAAAAATATTATACTGATAGTATATTATTATACTATGGATGTTGGAAATTTAAAGATCACCCTTGTTCCCATCCAATGATTTACATATACGTATCCTCCAAGCTCATCATTAACCCTTTTCTCCACCTTCACCCCAACCTGGCTTGGTGTGAAATTAGTTAGCACTCAACCAAAAACTGTTCAGAGAAGTTTGCTGATGAGTAGACCTGCTGAGAAAGACTATTTTCTATGCTGCAAAATATTTCAAGATGTTGATAATTTTCTATCTTTCAAATCACTTTTCTACCTTTCAAATCAGGACAGAACAACTACATTTTGACATGTTTTTCAAAATAAAATTCCAATAATTTATGTCAGATTAATCAGACGGCAGGGTAGTTTTGTACCTTATAGATTAACTAAATCAGAGAGCTATATAGCAAAAGCTTTGGTGAGTCCATGCTCACTTCATACAAAGCTTATGCTATTAGATATATATCTTACTAAGTTAGTCTATACTGTACAAATCTACCCTGTCTTCTGCCTGCCTTCAGACTAACACAGCTGACTACCTCTCTCTGTAGGTTAATCACCACATGTAAGATTAATACATTTTAAACTTTTTATTTCAGTTCTGATACTTTTTACATTTTTAATCTATATTTTTCATTTCAAAATGGAAAAAAAATCATTTGGGAATAGAAAATCAAAAGTTTTCATTTTGAAAATGTCAGAATGGGTTATTCTGATATTAAAAAAAATAAAAGTATCAAAATCAAAAAGATTTAACAAAGAATTATTTTCTTAAAATGGGATGTGCTAATACAAAACTGTTCCACTGGAAATGTTCTGACCAGCTCCACCGTTGACCAACAAAGAAGAGTCCAACCACAATGGTGTAATGATTTGTAAATGAATTAAGGGAATGCCTGGTGTCCTACAAATTTAGGAATTTACAAATGATGCTGTCCTACAAATGTTTCCTATGGGAACGTTAGAAGGGATGCCACAGACGTAGCATGGTTTCTGGGAAAATGTGCCCTTATGACTGATGGCAGCTCCACCTTAACTGTCTCACGGAATAGTTGTATACTGCCCAAGATCCAGCTTGACAACCTCAAAGATGATATTGCTGCACCTTTTGATCTCTCAGTCATGGATACAAAAGTGCCGAGAAGCCATTCTGAACATATTATATTTTTTCAATTAAGGTTCAATGAATGCAGCAAAGCCTCTGTATGCAAGGACCGAGGCTCTGGGAAGAAGTTTGATCTGCTGCCCTGAAAAAAAGTCTGTAATGACTTTGAGCAGGAATTTGGGATGCGTTCTTAGAATTACTTTATCTGGGTAGAAGGCAGTAGAGGAAAGATCTGCCATAAGGGTTTTGATCTAACCCATCCCGCTTGCCAATATAACTGCTACTAGCTGTTTTCATGGAGATGACTATGGAAGAGCACATTGCATAGGTTTAAATGGTGCTCTTAGGCTCTTAGTAAGCAAAAGAGGACCAAATTCAAGTCCCATTTTGTGAATGAGTTCCTTACTTGGGAAAAGATAGCCCCTTAAGAAACCTGAGGGTTGTCAGGTAATAAAACGTGTGTCCGTCCCTCAAATGGCAGGTGGAAGGCTGAAATTCCTGCCAGGTGGACCTTATACTGAACTGGTGGAAAGGTCACTCTGCTTGAGATTCAGTAATCTAGTATCTCCAGTATGGCAAGCCTGACCAGGTCCATTTGATGCCCTCTTGATCCTTGGTGCTTATGGGCAAAAAAGTCACCAATCAGGGCTGAACATTCTTGGTCTGCCTGAGAAGGCCAGGCAGCATCAGGCTAGGGAGGGAGTAGAGATCTGGGTAGGGAAATCCAGAAGGTTTGGAATCAGCAGCAGTGTCTTGGGATCATTTACCAAAAGGAACAAAAGATCATGATACCATGACTGTCTAGACCACATAGGGGATTGTAGTATTAATAAGGCTAATGGTGTCTAACAGATTTAGAAATATTTGTGGCTAAGTTAAAAACTTTGGATGGCTGTTGTTTGAAATTATTTGCATAAAGACATATCATGAGGGTACAGGTTCAAATATGCTGCTTTCTCTTCTGCTCTTTGCTGAGACACAGCAGAGACTTGTTAGCCTGAAGGAATCATTTTTAAAAGTGAATCTCTTTCCAATTCCTTTCATTTTGCTGTTTTGTGACATGAACCAGGTTCATCAAAGACCTATTGATCAAGCTTTAGTAAACATACTGCTACAGTCTATACAAATATTCCAGCTGAACTTTTCCTCTGCAATTTCTAAGTATAGGTCTCCATATTTTATACCTGTTTTGGAAGTTTTAATGCTGAAAAAGAATATTTTGTTGCAACTGGTTCACTTTTGTTTTGTAAATATGGCAAGGGCCATTTTTGGCATGGTTTAGTGGACCACTGGGGTCAGTATTTTAATTATTATTGGAAATAGCGGCAGTGAAAGTTATTTCCAGCAGCATCCAAGATATGATATGCACTTTCCAAACCAAAAAGAAGGTGAGGTCTTTATCCAGAGGGGTTTCAGATTAAATAATTAAAAATGTAAGTATGTTAAGTAAAGGTAAATTCAAAAGGTTATTTTTTAAAAGACAAAAGCTGATCTGTGAGGTTTCAACAGATTTAAAATATCCATTTTTAAACTGTAATTATCAGTGTATATTTTAGAAAATTAAAGGTAATCATAGTCTTGAAATTCTAACAACTGTTGGACTGGAGATTTCCTGGGGTTTTTTGCCAAGAAGTATAACATCAAGTATGAAACAAAGAATTTAATTCAACCCTAAATCGTATAAACTTTTAGTTAACAGCAAAAATTCTTTGATTATTCTTTCTAAAGAAGAGTGAGTTTTTGTTAGTAAAGCTTCTTTAGTCTCACAAAATGTACAGGTGTTCCTCTGTGCATAGTAAGTGTTTTGTACCAAGTGAGAATAATTAAGATTCTGATCACTAATGACCATGGCATGCGCGTTTATGTCCCTTATCAAACCTGTGTGTTCAATGCTAAGAAAAATTTTGTTTTTTTATTTTATATCTAATGAACTGATTTATATTTTTCTTTCAAAAGGCCTTTCTGGTCTCTACCAGCTAGGACACAATTGGCTGCATGGTGGCACAGACACGCAAGGGTAAACTACTGCTGACAATAGTTTACCCTTTTTAGTTTACCCAGCTTTTTGCTTTTCAAATTATTTTATAAAACATGGTTAACAGGATCAAAATGACAGAATGCACCAGCCAGCTCCTCAGCTAGCACTCAGCAGAGACAATTTAACATCCTTATTTTACATTTGGAGAAACCAAGGCAGGGGATGGAGAAGAGATGTATCAAAGTCAGCTGGCAGGCTAGTAGCAACCAGGAATGGAACCCAGGTCTCCTGAACTCCAGCCCAGCGTGCCATACACTAGGCAGCACTCGCCTTCAGAAGGGGACCTTGTTGTGGAACAGCTGGAAAGATGTGGCCCTGAACTGGGTGAAGTGACTGGAAGGTGATGAAGTACAGTCAACATTTTAGAGGTCCTTCCCTTTGAACTACATTGAATAAAAAAACAGGTCATCTCTGGAGCTGAGAGAGCTGGGTGTGAGATCCACGATCTTTCCGATCCATTGGGCTCTACGCAAACAAACTTTCAGTACTCCTAAAATGTTAAATTCCAGGCATTTTATTTTTTGACAAGTGTTTTGCAAAAACATATTCTCGTGGGTTGGTTTTTTTTAATTTGGTGGCTGTGATTGGTTCAAATGTAAACACTCAATTATCTGTACCTGTTTATTGAGGCTTAGCTTGCTGATGCAGGTTCCATCCTCCAACAACCAAAAGTGCACTTCCCCTGAAATTGCTACAGACTGTTCAACAAGAGAGAACACTTTGATTAGAGGAGGTGGCAGGGAGGAAGAGGAGAAGGAAATAAACAGGAAATAGATAAGAAGCAGGCAGTGACTTTCTATGGCAAATAAATGCAGTAGATATGACCTACAAGAGAAGAACTAGTCTTCACACAAGATGATCATCTGCATCTTGCAGGACTAATCTAATGAACTCTTTCTTTAGGGTGATGTAAAAATCTTTAACTCACCCTCAGCTCTTCTAAAAAAGCAGAAAAATTTTGTCATTGCCATACTCAAAATGAGGAGGCAGATACTTTAGCATCCTAAGTTACTTTAGGTTGGCTACCTAGGACCTTCCATACCTAGTGAAGAATCAATACACCTGGCTCTAAACCAAATCTTGTAGGGGACCCTGATATAAAGGAATGTCAAGGTGTTTGCAAATCAAGAGACATACAGCCAGGACATTCCCATGTATCAGATGTCTCTTGCTCCTGGAAAAATCCGTAGAGGCTGCAGGAAAGTAAGCTCATGATGTACCAATCTCTCACTAGTCTAACCTGAGTGCTGGAAAGGCCAGTCAGAGCGTGGCAGTAAGGGCACTTATACACGTGACGGACCACTGCTTTAATGCATGCTATTTAGCACGTGTCAGCATGGACTTGATTAACTGAGTCTGCTGCAAGTCTGCTGGCACATGCTAATTAGCATGCTCTAGCAGCCTCTGCATCATGTATATTTAGTGTCCCCATGTTTCAAAATGGCAGTGGGGGCACTTTAATTAAAGCTCATCAAATGACCTTTAGTTAAAGTGCCCCTGCTGCCATTTTGAAGTATGGGTACCATAAAGCCACCTAATTCAGCTTTCATTCTCTGTACTGAGCCCAAATCCAGCACTGGTATGAACATGGAGCTGAGTGAGCCAGCAGCAGAGCCAGCATTAGAATTTACTAATCTGTGGTTTTATCATTATGCACCCCAGAGCTAGATTATAATCTCAGTCACATTAATTTAAAGATGAAATAAGCCCTGTCATTTTAATAACATACCATAGATACACACTGGCATGACAAAGGATATGGACAAACAAAATAGATATGAATGAACTTCTGAATAAAAGAGGGCTAGATTTAACCTAGTTAGCATGGGGATGGATTGGACTGGAGCAGACAAATGAAACCATTACAATGGACTAGCAAATGTACGTTCATGAGCAGTAAGTCTACCTCGCTTTCAAATCAGTAAATGTTTGCATGCATAGATCATAATGTGAGTGAGCCCCAGTCTCTAGAACACATCTGCCTTTCTTTCACAGCAACATTTTCAGTATTTGAGAATAACCATTATTACAGTTAATAAATGAGCAGGTCCCTTACCACGCAGTATTTGTTTCCTGGAGTAAGAAAATCAGCTGACAGGAAATGACTGCTGGATGCATCCAAGAGCTTGACAGCTTCCTCACTGGAAGTAGGTTTATAAATATACACTGATCCCTGACAATTGCAAATGATAATTCATTATTTAGCTATAGAGTGTTCAGTAAAAGCCTTCATATGTCCAGGGGTGTACTTGGTAGCCGTGTTGGTCTGAGACAAAAAGACATACAAAAAACTAGAACTCTTGGTTCCAAAATGATACCTGAATTTAGTCCACTGAACTGAATTTAGAGGATTAAGTCAATTTACACACACCTGATTTTCAGCTAGTGCACTTCACTTGGATCCAGCTAGCCACAAAGCTGGATTTACAAAGCCTTTAAGAGAGCAAGGAACCAACAACTGAACCCAGAAATCCAGACCTGCAGTCTCCTGCAGTCTCAACCTTTTACCCAAAGATGGTTTTTTCTCTCTCCTGAATTATCATGGAAATTATGTGTAAAAAGCAAACTATCAAAACATTTAAAAAAGCCAAATGAAATGATACAAGGACAAGGAAATACAGAGCTTATAAGGAGAAAGAGAATTTAAATTTCCCTTTGCCCTACCTCTTTGATCTTGATACTGCAAAGATTTATTATGTACATGCCTACATTTACATTTAAGAGTCCCATACTCTTTAATACTTTAGCTCTCACCATTTTACTGCAGGATCAGAAATAAGAAGGAGGTAACAATTATATGTACAAACCACCATCTAGATGATCTAGAAGACATCATTTTGTACTTCATAGAGGTTACGTTTTATACCAGTGCTGGTCAACCTTTTGGCCTCGTGGGCCAGATGAGTGACAGAGAGCTGGTCTGCAGGTTGGATCAGGCCCCACATGCCAGGATCAGGGCCTGTGTCCTAGGATCAGGTTCTGGCACCCCATGCACCCCCACCCAACCCTGCACACCAGGACTGGGTCCTGCACCACCCTTGCACACTGGGACCCGGCCCTGCACCACCCCCATGTGCTGGGATTAGAACACATGCATGCAAGGATCAGGATCAGGCTTTTTGCCACCCTGCTTGCCCAACTTAGCATGCAAGGCACACTATGAGGCCCTTGGCGCTCTCCATGGATCCAGAAATTTGGCAGGAGAGGAGCAGTGATTAACACTGCCACTGCTCCTCACCCTGACAGATTTTCAGATTCATGGAGCCCCACAGGCCAGGGGAGAGATCTGGCCTGTGGGCTGGGGGTTGAGCACCCCTGTTCTATAGAGACTGGTCCAAATTCACTCTGGGTAACAGTATTGACTTTGACAGGATTATATTATGGGTGAATTTGGGCACAGAAATTCCAACAGTGTTGTGCAGCTTCTGCAGCTGGCATGGACATCTTGCCACTTAATATTATTATCTCACATACCGTACCTTTTCTGTTTCTACTAGCAATCTGGAGTAATCAGGGGAGAAAACAAGGCTGCTTATAGGTTCCGATACATCAAGGTAGTTTTTCATTGTATAGAATGAGTCTTTGGGCTGGCACATATGCACAACGCCATCCTAGGTAGAAAAATATAAATCCAAGAAAGTTACAGACCATTTTTCCTAACAGATACAGCAAAGCTTCACTGAGAGACCTTCTGAGGACTCCAGCTACATTGGGATTCCAATGTTCCTTGTCACAGATGGTCTTATTAACTTTTATCTTGTCCGTATATAGGAGATTCCCAGGTCAAAATAGTGAAAGATGAAAACGTTCCTTAAAAATCTAGACTTAATAACAGCCCACGTTTAATTTTAATGGGTCTGATTCTGTGATCAGTTAACACTCAGGCACCCCGATCTGATTTAACTGAGACAGCACAGGAATTTTTCCCCCTTGGGTTTTGAAAGAGAACAACCAAGCAAGATTTTACTGTTAGTTTGTGTCATGCAGAAAAGGAAAGAGCTGGACTACTAGTATAATTAGCAGGACAACTATCTTTGTAATTCTGTTTTTCTACATTTATTCCCATTCTTTTCCATTTCTTTAGGCCCTTTAGTTCTCATTGGAAAGCTCTTTATCAACTGCTTTTCACCAATAAACACAGGAATCCTAACCACTACTTGCATATTAGACTTTCAAAACAATGGCATTTTCTTTCTGTGTATGTTGTTGCAGATTGTAAACAGCAGTATATGTGTAAGACTAGCAAGAAGTCTCCTTTCTACACCTCTTTGGTTCTATCCATAGTGGACTCTGCAAACTCACTGCATGCAGCTGTTCAGGGAGTAAGGGGGATTTCTTACACTTCCTGCTGCATACAGTCCATTTTTATGAAAAGCCATAGTGAGCACAACAGACTGCGCCAAGCCCTCCTCTTGACCTTTGGGGAAAGCAAAATCAACAGAATATAATTAAAAAAAAACTAGACAGCCCATCTCCGCTCCACATGCAAATCTGGGGGGCACATGCCCCCCATGCCCTCCCCAAAGGTGCATGCAGCAGTGGGGAGCCACACACACTGCCCCTCTGGATGAGCCACTTGTGGCTCCGTCCCATGACCCACCCTGGCCCTGGGGCCCCATTCACTCCAGTGCTTGCCCCTGCCCGACTCCTTCCCACACTGTGGGGGCCTTGCTTTGCCCCCCAGCCCCCATCCCTTCCCCTCCATAGAATTACCTGCTGGGCACTGTCTGTGTATGACTCTGTTCGTGTGTGTGTGCATCTGGCGCTCACCCCCAAGCCACAGCCTCCCAGCCCTGCTGCTGCCCCTCACTCCTGACCCACAGTACCCTGCATCCTGCCAGGGCATGCAGGGACCCCGCCCTCTCCCCAGGCTCCAAACCCTACCCACACACCCACAGTCCCCCACACATTCCACCCCCACACACACCTGACACCATACAAGTACCTGCATAATTTTGCATAATTTGGAGCTTTTAGCTGTGCAATGAAAATTGCAATTGCGATTAATTTTTTTAATCGTGCAACTAACCGAGATTACATTTTTGAATCGTTTGAC
The DNA here is from genome assembly GCF_000455745.1 of Alligator sinensis. Taxonomy (NCBI): domain Eukaryota; kingdom Metazoa; phylum Chordata; order Crocodylia; family Alligatoridae; genus Alligator; species Alligator sinensis. The sequence goes on from NW_005841986.1 coordinate 2,223,725, forward strand.
AGCCTTAATTAAAATTAACAGAAATAACTCCTGTTTCCTGGTCTGTGCTGAGGCTGTTCATAAGCATGTCCATTAGCACCAATTCCATTAATGATTTGTGATGCAGAGATAAAAAAGTGCCTCAAAGCCCTGCAACAATGCTTTTCAAACTTCCTACAGTCATGAAACCTTTTTATATCACTTTTTCTGCTACAGAGTCCCTATCCCAGGGGTGGGCAATTATTTGGGCCCAAGGACCACATAGGCTGTTTTGGCAAGCTATCATGGGCCAGGTCAGCACCTCTCCCCAAACAGTTCACCAAAACTCCCTATATGGGATGGGGACCCAGGCAGCAGTGTTCAGGAGTGGGACAGACGGGTGAGTCTGGAATCACAGGGTAGGGTTTCGGGGCAGTAATGGCACAGAGCCGGGGCCGGGTCAGAGCCATGACCCACTGTCTGCATGCCCCTGCAACAAGTGCAGGTTTCATGGACAGGAGCATGCAGGGAGCAGATTGCAGCTCTGCCCCACCAGGGCCCTGCACTGTCACTGCCTATGGTCTCAGCCCCAGCCCCGGGCATAGCGCCTGACTGACCTGCGCATCCTGTCCATGTGGCTCTCTGGAACTGCGTCCGGGGCTGGGATCTTCGGGTGGTGACAGTGCAGAGCCAGGGCAGAGTTAGAAGCCATTGCCAGGCCTCACTGGGGGAACTTCAGCACCCATGAGGGGGAAAGGAGAGCTGCAAGCCCCATGGAGGAGGCTTGGGAGGAACTTAGCTTCCCTCCCCTGGTCTGGGACACACTGCTCACAGGCGAGGAAGGGATGGGGTGGACCTGGCGGCCACTCCATGCCCCGCTACATACTTGCAGCAGTCAGGACCAGGCATGGGCCCTTCCATATAACCCTTCCAGGTAGGGGCTCCTCCTGGTTTTGAGACATATTGATGTACCTTGCAGCTCCCAGCAGCCACTGGTATTATTTACACTTCAATTAGTTTAATTTAAACAAATAAGTACCTTCCTTTTTCAAATTTGCTTCAGATATCATTGGTGAGATCTGAACAATTGTTTGCCTTCGTTCTAGATAGAGGAAAAGAAATAAAAAAAAAACCAGCTTCAATTATCTTACATGTACCTAACAAATGCATGTTGACATTCTGACAAGTTATAGCTTAGCACAGAGCTGGGGATCAGGAGATTGAGATTCTTTTTGGTTTCTGTCATTTAACTCCTCAGCGTAACCGTGGGCAAGTCACACTGGTTATTTGACTTAATCACCCCACCTGTAAAATAGGGATAACAGTACTTACCATTTTGAAATCTATGGGTGAAATTTAGTTTATTTTGTAGGGCAAAGCATTGTTATTTATTATAATAACAACTTATGGTTTCTTAATTTATTTGCTCATGAGAGAGGAACTTCATCCAGCCCAAAAATGGCCACTTGAAATGTCGCAGCTGTTCAGTTCACAACACGCTTAATATTTTTTCATGAGAATTCAGCACGTGCTTGTATGTAAGTGCTGTGACAAATGTGAATGTTTTAAGTTAAATATATATTTATGTGCTTGTTAACTGAGGCTTAAGAACATATACCACCACAACACAGCACTTCAGGACAGGCAGTAAAGATAGACACACACCACAGCTAAATGAAACCCCAAAGTAATCCACTTACAGCATTAACCAAACCACTTCTTGCAGCAAGCGTGGGGGATATTCAAGTACTGATCTTGTTTAAACTTCTAATGTTGACAAGATTAACAGACAATTTGTAGAGGATGCCCACCCGAATCTGATTTTACCACCATGCTTGCAGCAAGTACCCTTATTTTTGCATGTCAGCACTGCTTGCTGCTGCCTTAAAACTAGTGTATATTATAGATAAAAGAACAAACAAGGTTACTGCTAGTCACCTGCTACTTCTTACTGACAATAATGCATTGTTCATTTAAAGTTAAATAAAAAGTAACCCAGCCTTGCTTTGTGCCCGATCCCCTTTCTGTGTGCATTCACACATTGGGACAGAGAATGAATTCTCTGTTGTTTTGTCTTCACAGGGACTTGAGAAATCATGTTAACTAACATTGTGTTACATGCTATTCAAGTCAGTAGAGACTGCAACTGTTACCACAGGATTAACCATGACAAACTAACATGCTGTTCAAAAACACCTTGTACCTGTCTGCAGAGTCCCAAGTTCCAGTATCATGGTAGTTAACATGATAGAACATGACAATTTTCTAGTACAGACATCAAACATGTTGTTTGTGATCAGTTGATCAATCGATCAATCAATCAATCAATCGGTAACAATAATATGAGATTTGTATGCCTGCCCTATAAATGATTTTGTCAGTTCTGTAGGGTTGCTAATGAAACCTGAATTACTGGCATTTTGTTTGTAATGAACTAACGCACTGAAGCACTTCATGTTTCTGTCAAAGGGAAAATGTGTTTAGGGAGTTGGGGCTGAAAAATATATTTGACTTTTCTAAAAACTGAATAATTATACTAAGAAAAGAAACATGAATCTGAAAAATGACCTAGTGTGCGTACATACACACCCCACCTTAATCCAGCTGTTTCTTACCAGTTGGAAATTTCTGATGAAGAAGAGAAGTTTCCAGTGTCTCAGAATTAATCACCAAAATACATCCCTCTTCACAGCCCACATACAGGTCAGAGGTTGCACTCCAGCAGTGGACAGTAGGGTGCACTGAAGGCTGGATGTCATCTTTTGGCTTCAATATAAAAAAAATCAATGACCTTCAATTGTTGGCAAACATTTCTGTTCACAGATACATAAATGTGAAGTCAGGAGAGGTCATTAGATCATCTCGTGTGAACACTTGTAAAACACAGGCCATAGAATTTCACTCATTTATCCCTTCACAGCTATCTAATAACTTTTCTTTGACTACAGATGATCTTCCAGCTGGCCACCCAGTCTTAGTCTGAAGATACTGACAGCCTTCAGTAGTTTGCTCCAGTCATTGTCATCCTCACTGTTAAAAAATGCACCTTAAGTTTCATTTGGATTTGTATGGATTTAACATCCCATTCTTAGTTCTCATTATACATATATTTCTCCAACAAGTGGATGAGTTTAGTATTGAGCATTTTCTCTTTGAAAGTATTCACACACCATAATCAATTCAACTCTCAATCTTCCAATCTTTTTTTTTTTTTGAGAAATTCAACATACTTAGCTCTTTAAGTAGCTTTATATAAGACATTTTTCCAGCCCTTGAATAATATATTTGCAGCTCCTTCCGGTACCCTCTACAATTTTTCAATGTCTATTTTAAAATGTGAACGCTAGAACTGGATGCAGTGTTTTTGCCTCAGGCTCATCAATGCTACATGCAGAGATAAAATCACTTTCTGATTCTTATTCATTATTCCTCTATATATACACCCAGAGATGAGATTAGCCTTCTTTGCCCTGCCATTGCCCTAGAAGTTCAGGTCCATGTGTCCATTATGACCCTTAAATCCTTCTCCAAGTCTTAGCTTTCTAGCATACAGTCCTCCAATTTGTAAGTACAGTCTGCATTCTTTGCACCCATATATATGATCTGGCATTTGACTGTATTAAAATATGTCTTATTTGTATGGTATTAGCTTACCAAACCATCCAGATTGTCCCGTAAGACTGCCCTGTTATCACTATTTACCTCTCTACCACTCTTGGGACAAAGTTACTTATCTTCTCTCTGCCTAAATGTCCCATCTGTAAAACAGGGGTAATAGCTATTCTGTATGTTATGGGGCTTAGTTAAAATAAATGCATTAAAAATTGCAAGGGGCTGAGATACTGCAGAGGTGTTGGTTGTAGCTGTGCTGGTCTAAGGACATGGGCAGAGAAGGTTCTTTGGGCAAATCTGATATCTTTTATTAGACAAACTGAAATAGTTGGAAAAAATTTATTTGCAGGCTTTTGGGTACAAACACCCTTCTTCAGGCACAGAGAGCATCTCCAGTTGTTTTGTGCTCTTCCTGGATGGGATAGAAGCCAGGAGCCAGTATGCAAGAATGCAGGTCAGTGAAACTGCAAATGCGAGGGTCAGAGAGACAATGGGATGCTACAGAAGTGTTCTGAACCTTTTTAAGGTCAAGGCACCCATCCATAACTGTTCTGAATTCAGCAGCACCTTGGCTGAGAACCATTGTTGTACTGCCTCAGCTTATCAGATACCCAAATGCAAGCAGGAGCAAACCCAGCTCCCAGTGTGGCCCTGCTTGCATCTCTTAGAAACAAAGGTATGTGGGCTGGAGTGGTTTCCTGTGGCTGTGGTAGTGTGACAACCTGGAGATAAATCTATGGAATCAGGGTTCTCAAACAGCTGTCTCCCCAGGCTGCCAAGCCACTGTGGTCAGGTGAAACCACCCCATGCCTCTGTTTCCAGGTGGCATGTATGGGGCTGTGCTGGGAAACGACTACGGCAGGAAGGTGTGCTCCTTCCTACATTAGGTTTATCTGATGCACCCTAGTTGAGAATACTGTGCTAAAGTAATGGCAGCCTTACAAGTACCATAGCTAGAAAGAAGAAAGCTGAGGCAAATTCTGTGAAGAAGCAACACAGTCTTTAGAATAGCTAAGAGGAAAGATTAAAAGAATTCAATATGAATAGCTTGGTGAACTGATGGTGAGATGTGGGATGGTAGTTTGGATACAGAAGGTGAAATAATTTACAGAGTTTGTAATTTTAGAAAATACCTGGAGTCTTTCAAGAGTCTGCAGTGACTCCATATGCTGGAATCACAGGATATGGAGTCAGAAATAGCCCAAGATTTGTCAAAGACCCCCATGTGATTTTAGTCACTTAGTACCAAATCCTATGCAGCCTTTAAGATACTTCCACATAGGTGCCACAGGGCTTAAATTGCTCAAATGGAGAAGAGCAAATACTAACTGGCAGGGTTAGGCATTTAGGCTTCCTACAGAGGTGCCTTCCAAGGGCAATCCAGGTCACCCAGACACTCAGCAGAAAGGTGGCTGCAGCTGCCCTGTGCGACTGTTGGGTCTAGCGTGTATCTGAACTCCCACTTATCCTTGGAGCTTTAGTATCTGATGCAGCACCTTGGTTGAGAACCACTGTTGTATTGCCTCAGCTTAATCTATCGTATCAGACACCCTGCACAGATGGTGTTTCCACTGGGCTCCAGATAGGTCAGAGGGGAGATGCCTACTCGAACCAGAATCTAAATAACAACAGTGATAAATTCAGAATAAAGCCACAGCACATCCATCCACTCTTGAATACAGGAGGTGCTTCCCTCCCTTTGCCCAATAGCTCTTTGGCAAGAACACTGGCCCAGGAAATGGGAGACCTGGTGTATAGATCTTTCCCCCCATGACGAAATGAGAGAGTCAGACCCATTTCTTTCTCACTTTCCAGAAGATTGCCCTGACCACAAGGCTATAAACCAAGCTGGGTAGAAAACATCTCTCACCTTCCT
>NW_005841986.1:2229201-2232196 GCF_000455745.1 Alligator sinensis
AGATACAAGGGCCAGAGGGACTGGGACTCTATGGCCTAGTGGTCCCCAGCCACCTTAGAGGTGGAACAGGATCATCTCTCCTGGGAGGAGGTAACGAAGTTTGCTTATGAGATGAGGCAAGGGGCAGCCTGGAGGAGAAACAGGATGTGGGCCAGTATTTCCTTTCACTCTGCTGCCCCACTGTAGCTACACTAGTTTAGATCTTCAGCCACATCATCACCTTGTGAAGCACTGTAGGAGCAATGGATCTCCAAAAATACAAGTGTAAAACATGTTCCTCAGCTGATTCAGACGTAGGGACAAAACATGTACATTTACTTTTCTATGGAATTCTGTCAAGACTGGTTTTGTCCACAGCACATTCCTGTTCCCATTTAATTCAGCAAAAGAATTCCCATCGACTCCCACAGGAAGGGCAGCACATCCTCACTGAGCCTTATTAAAGCATACAAGCATAAGGGAAGAAAAAAAAACTATGTATTTGTCTGTGTAAAGATATAAAAGGTCAGAAAATGGCTCATGTCTTTTTGTGATGCTATCCAATTAATTAATAATATTAACTACTTGCCGGTATTGTGTGAAACCAGCACAATGTTGATGTGGCAGCAAAAAGCCCAAAGAGCAGTATTTACAATACTTTTCTTCCTGAAATGCCCAGGATTATTAAATAGATCATAATCTGCAGTTCTCTGGGTGAGCAAAGCACTCTGAGCTTGCCGCCTAGACACTGGATTTGCCTCAATACAAGGTTCTTGATAAATCTTTACTTCAAAAGAAATACCTTTCATAGGCATGCCAATCAGTTTGTGCAGGGGTTGGCTTGGCAGTTTAAGCTGTTAAGCAGTAGAAGCTGCAAATGGATCACTTATATTTTCTTCCTTTAGCTAGTAAAAAGGGCATTGGCTGGATTGTGACTTGGACAACACAAGCCTGTGGAAAGCCTCCCCCCTACCTCTCCACCCATGGAGAGCTGTGCATATGTTTTCTTCCTCTTCGGAGAGGGAGGGAATATTGTTGGTAATAACTATTTCATTTTCCCCCATGAGATCTCAGTAAAAAACAAACTATATTTAATTTACACATAACACTACAATCAAGAGCTTGCAAATTCTATGAAAAATACAGGAAGTCTGTAACAGGTGCCACCTTTGGATTAAAGGAGTACCTTTGATATATACAGGTGGAATATAGGGATTGGACTAAATGCCCTCTTGGGGGTTTTCTGTGGTTTTAGGTTTTAACAGGATCTAGGACAGACTGGAGAAATACAGATCAACATTAGTTGTTGACTTGAGATGGAAATGGAAATTGCCTGAGGCTGGGAATGAGAATTTGAGAGCACTGATTAAGTTACATATCCCCTCTTTCACTGAGGGATAAAATATCATGGATTAACTTACATTTATTGCAGGTGAAAATCATGCACACAGGAAGTACCCATGTGGAAAACAATGTGATATAGTAGTTCTTCCTTATGCCCATGCCCTTACATGAGTAAAACAGTTATGACAACATGGGCGCGTCTACAGGTGCACTTTAATGCACAGTAGCCTATTTTACTGTGCATTAAAGCATTGCATAAAATAACGTGCAAATATGCTAATGCACAGTAAAATAGGCTACCTCACATTAGAGGTACTAAATTTAATGTGCATTAGGAAAAAATGCATTAATGCACATGTAGATGCGCCTACTAATATAATGTATAATGGAAACCAGACCATTTAAATAATCTATTTTGGTCCCTAATGCTGAGTCCTGTGTGCTGGACCCAAGTCAGAACCAAATAAAACTAACCCATAAGGATACAAGTACATGAGTGTACGTGAGATGTCAGTGCTAAATTAGCTCAAGAGTGGACCCAAGATCCTCAGAAAAGAATGAATGATGTCAGGAAAATAAGAACTGAATCAAATCACTTCAGTGGGAGCCCTGGACCTTGGCACTGCATGAACAGTGCTAGAACTTCAGCACCATATCACATCAACCTAGAAAACTCAGGGATTTTGTTCCTGAAACAGGAGATTTGAGAGAAGACTGGGGACCTTGGCATCACTTTGATGGCATTTACCCATCACAGATATTGGGACCAGATCCAAGAAAGCCAGTGCAGAGTCACTTAGGCTAAAAAATGTCCAGAGTTAATGCTGAATTTATACTTTAGTTATCTGGGCCTGAGAAGCCTTGCCAGACAGTAAAAGGGTGTGAGGAACCCCTCCACTGCTGTATATCATCCAGGTGATACCAGTGCCTGCTAGGAAGAATGTGTTTGTTATGTTTCCAAGTGGAGAAAACGTGTGCTAATTAATTATTAATCTAATTAACTAGAAAGAAAATAGTCCCTAGGGGCACAATTAAAAGATGATGAAAAAGCAGTGAGGACATGTGTGTGATTCAAGCTCACTGCACGTTCTCTCGTTGATAATGAACTGAAGGGTATCTGGGGCCACTCTCCTTTGTATACTCTGGTAATTCTCTGAGAGGCAAAAAGAATAGAGAGTGGTCCCAGTGGAACTGCTTGCTGGAATAATTCCACAGCTTGATACCACAAATGGGAACAAACGGAGGCCACTCAAACAAGAACCGCATATTAGCTAGTTTTAGCTCCCTTTGAAAACTTAAAAGGGTGAGGTTAAACCTCCTGGGATTTAATTGGGAGACTGTTTAAAATACAAAACCATCCCTGAGACTGTAATTGTAATGTTAATATGAGTATCAAATAGTGTTGAGAGAAGAGACTCTTTTATAGGACCATGCCTGCTTGGGAAGCTTTCAGTCCTGGATTTTGTTTACATCCGTCAGCAGTGTGACAATCATAACATTTTGCATTACCGGTTAGATACAGAGCACTAGTTACCCTGAATAGCAGTGCTTCATCCCTGATTAGCCCAGCAATAGCAGAATTTGGCAGTACAGGGCCATAGTACGCATCTTGGGTATCAGGATGTGAAAAAAAGGGATTCTGATTAAAGATCTGTGACGCATCTTCAGCAGG
>NW_005841986.1:2232227-2248600 GCF_000455745.1 Alligator sinensis
AGAAGAAGAAAGAAGAGGAATAGCACATGAATGAAGGAAGCACTTATTAATAGTAAATGCTGATACAAAGCAAGGAGACACTGATCCTAAGCTACTGTCCTAGTAGAAAAGACTTCATTTTATTACAAAGAGATGCAGCTGTAAATAACCATTTTACACAACATGTATGGTTTCATTAATATTGTAAATAACAGTCATTTGAACTTTCACATTCTAGCCCAATATCTACTCTTGGTATCAAATCCTTCTCGTCTTGGGCAAATAACTGTTCTGTAAATAGGAGTTAATAATAGATACCTATCTAACTAGCAATCTTCAAAACATCCCTATTATTGTGTGTACAATGCTTTAAAAATGAAAAATGCTCTAAGGAGAAGCATTTCCTGGTTGCATTCTGGCTGGGATTCAGTTAGTGTCAGAATATTAAATGCAGAGGAGTGGGTATATGTGTAGCTTAAGGAACATGCTGATTTATGACTCAGTGCAATTTTATGTAAAAATTGATAAATAAAAAGATTCCTCAAGCCAAGGCCAGCCCCTGAAGACTGGAATGAAGAGAGAGAACAAGAAGTACAGCAACATATTTTCATGTGGACACCATAATGATAAAAGACAGAAAGAACCCAGCTAGATTTTCAAATCCTACTTATAGTTTTTATCAGTATAATTCTGATATTCTGCTTATTTAGTTCTGTTGTTAAAAGCCCTGGTATAAGTGCAATTATACTAACAGAAAGATACCTGGCATCCGACAGCTTATTTCAGTTCCCAACTGGAACTAGATATAACCATCATTACATCAGCATAATTAAAGCAGTAAACCTATTTAGGTAGATGATCTCTAAGCTTGCAATGCTCAGTGAATTACAGTGATAGTAAAAGTATCTTTGGACCTGTGCACTGCTCGCACAGAATATGGAAACCACAAAGAAAACAGACATGAGACTCTAAGTAGTTTTTCAGCAGAGCCTATTTGTGACTACAGTTACACTCTAAAATAGATACATTTCATTCACCAGATGGTCTTCATTTGAAAAAAAACTCTCCAGTCACAGTAAACTCAGGCAACAGCAGCAGAGTGAACTCCCTTGCAATGCCCTTGGTTGAGCTATCACAGAACCACTTGCAGGACTGGGAAGGAAGTCTAGCCTCTCCTCCAATTCAGATCTATGCCTTTTGGTGGAGACTGCTACCATTGTGCACATAAGCCAATAGGGAGATTTATACTGGATGCGACTTAAGTGGTTGTCAGTTAATCTTAATTAGATCCAGATTCTTTGTAAACCAAGGGTGTCAAACTTTTCTGGCCCTGCAGGCTGGATGAGTGGCACACAGCCAGTCCATTAGTCAGGCTCACAAATTTCACTGCTCCCATGCCAGATCCAGCACAGGTGGTGCAGGACCCATGGTGTAGGCAGCACCCATTCTGAACTGACTGGAGCAGACACCCAACTCCAGCCAGCCCAGGACCCATGCAGCACCTGTCCTGGACCAGCTAGGGCAGGCACCACACACAACACAGTCCCCAATCGTTCCCATACGGCACCACGTGCAACCTGAATCCCCAGCTGACTGGAGCAGGCACTATCTGCGGTACAGTCCCAAGCCCTGTGTGGCCAGTCAGGCACACGCTATATGTGGCATGTGGGTCAACTCTGAGACCCACAGGTAGCACCAGGGGATGGATGATGGGGCTCTGCAGGCTGGATCCAACCCACAGTCTCTATCTTTGACACCCCACTGAAAACAAGAGGTCACAGGCTCTAGGCACTGAAATAAAGCTGCCTCAGAAATTTTCTTTTAGCCTGGCAGGACTGTCCTTTACTTTGGTTTGAGATGATGCTCTTCATCACTCCTTTCAATATTCCAGATAGTGATGGAACTCTCACTGGACATACACAATTGGTGCCAGCTCAGAGGATTAAAGCTCAAGGAGGTTGCTGTCATACCCAACTGGGATTTGCTGCACAGAAGAACATTTTCTTGCCAGTTCCTTCAAGAAAGAGAAGAAAAGAAAAAAAACGAATGTATTAAATATCTCAAGAAATTCAGACCAGCCATTTGAGGTTGGTCCTGCTAGACGTTCCTGGGGATAAAAGATGTCCAACACCTCTCAGGAGTCAGGCCCTTTGTCACTGACAAACACGTTCTATAGTTAATTGGGTTGATTCCACTTGATGGGAATGAAAAGAGATACTGAATAATTATTCACATATACAGTGAATATCATTGCTACTAGGAATATATAATCACACAAGCATTGAAAACAGACACTTCTGAAAGAGGTGCCATGCAAAGCCAATTTAGATTTAATTTATTTATATTATATTCTGTAACATGACATTAGACAAAAGGCAGGAGACACAGGTGTTGTTCCTGGCCCTGCCAATGATTCCTTGTGTTGCCCTGGACAAGTCACTTCCCTACCCCCATTTCTGTGCTTCAGTTTTCCTCTTTATAAAATAGGGATAGGATATATAAAGCTTACAAGCTTGAGACTTGGGATTGAAAAATGCTACAATTATTATTAAAAAGAAAAGATTTATTTTTATATGCTAACCCTGAAGCTGCTTATACTTGTTGGAGGAGAACTATAAGCATTATTTTGTAATATCCTGAACAATATATTTGATTGCAACATACTGAACATTTACAATTTAAAGCTAATGATAAAGCATGCCACCGGAATCTGGAGATAGAATTATTGCTGTATTATGTACCACAAAGGTTGGAATGAATAAGTATTGTAGTGTATACATGCTGCTATAATTGGATTTAGCATAATCCTGCTGGAATAGTTTGTGATAAATTCACTCACAGGCACCTATCAGGAAGCAAGACAATGGTTAATATTAATAGCACCCTGCAACAAAAAAGGCACAAGTCTTCACATATGTTTAGTATCTTCCATTAATAAGTTATAAGCTGAAATTCTGACATAAAAAGTCAATGTAGGTCTCTCCCTAAAGATCTGCCATTATGTTCTGAACTCATATAGAGCAAGCAGTGACAAGATCTTTTTAAAGTGGTTAATTTATTAAGATCTGAAATGATATATTGCATGCATCTGAAAAAGAATCTGGCAATGAGCCATTGCTTTGAACAAAACAGAAGACAGATCTAGGGATAAAATATCTCCCATGAAAAGCAGCTTTTATTATCCATAGGCTTTCTATACTTCAAGCCTGAGTTAACTTCCAAAACATTTCTTTTATCTGTGCACAGCAAACAATGCAAGGACTATAGTGCATAAAATACAGACATTGTGCAAATAGCATATTGCAATCACGGAAGAACAATACTACATATTCTGCTGTTTTTCATCCTGCAAAGATGCTATTTCTATAATAAATGTGCACTGTAATCAGACAGCATAGATGAAAGCCCTGATCCTGCAATGAGTTTCAGGCATCTGTGAGAAAATGATTGCAGAATCAAGCCCTAGTATTGTAAGAATATCTTGAGTTCATAATAAATTATTTTAAACTTGAATTGTAAATCATTCCATTCCTGAAATCACATTCATTGTGATTGCTTTGCTCATGAATAGGCTTGCAGTGTGGGTGGTCTTGGAAATTTGGATAACTTCAATATGTTTCACCCTTTCCAGTGGCATTCGCTGTTTTAAAGATATGGAATGTTTCTTGGTGAGGGGAATCTTTTGAACTGGTGGAAGTTTTAAATGTGCATAGAGATACACTGGGTCACGCATGTTAATTTTGTTCTGAATAGTGACTATTTGCAGCTTTAAACTGGTAGAAGGTAAGTTAGGGTAGCACCTTATAAACTGAGTTTTCATAGGTAACAGCCTACTTTGCTAGATGCAGCTGATGAACTGAGTTGTTACCTCATGCCTCTCTGAACCAGTTAGTCTCCAAGGTGCCACTCTGTCTTACCCGCTGCTTGACCTCTGACTAACATGGCTAACCACCTCTGATATTTTAGATTGTAAGCTCTTCAGGGCAGACTCTCTTGTTTGGCTGACACATTTTATCAGCTGTGAAGTACATTTAAACCTAATTTCTGGGCTGCTATGCACAGGCACAGTACTTGCTGAATGTTTTTATTCTCCATCAGGCACCGAGAACTGGCTACAGTGTTTTATTTACTCAAGTTCTAGAGGTGGCAGCAGCCTCCATATTCCCAACCCACTCTTTCACAGGCCAAGATGTCTGTAAAACTGAGCAGCAAACAAGGTGCACATGGTGTCTCTATGCAAACATCCCCAATCCCAGCTGGAAACTGCAGCATAAGGCATCAAGAGGGGGGATGTGTTAAAGAGAAACAGTAGGCATTCTTAAGAGACTCAACAGGAGTGCCAAGTATTCTCAAGGGAAAACAGATATTTAGCACTTTGTGTCTTCAATCTGCTTTACACATTTTAACTAATTAAGCCTTACATGAGCCTCAGATTCTTAGGATTTATTATCCACATTTTGCAGTGATTAACCTAATAAGAGTTAAATGATGTACCCAAGACCACACAGATAGTCAGTGTCAGAACTTAGTGGTTCCCAGCTACCAGCACTATGCTCAGCTAACAGACCACCTTCTTATCACTATTACCTCTATTCAGTTTCCAAGACTGATCAGATAGTTAACTTGCTGCCCGTGGCTCATTTTCATGGCTTGTACTCAGCATTAAAGAAATGTGTCTGACACTTACCAGATTGAAAGGGCAAATTCTGGAACTGACGAATAACTGGCCAGGTAAGGACCCATGTAACTGAACGCGAGTAAGGTGTAGTCTAGCTGAGCTTGACCTAGAATATAAAAATAAGAAAGACTTCACAGTGGACATGGACTTCACATGTTCACCTTGGACAGTCATGGATCTAATTCTAATGCTTTGTTCCATCCGTGCCACAGGTTTGATGTTTGATCTATTCCTGCTCGCTCACTGTGTTGTGACCACATAAAGACAATTGTCATAATGAGTTCTTAAAAAAAAAAAAAGGTGGGGGGTTTCCATCTATTTTAATAATGCTTTGGACTTCTATAGTGCTTACTCTCCATGCATCTCAAGTGCTTTGTGAAGTTTGGTTCATACATGGACTTCTCCATGAAGCAGAGAAGAAATATTTTACAGATGGAGAAACTGTGGCACACCAAAATTCAGAAACTGACTTAATCAAGGGTAGACAGGAAGACTGTGGCATGGACAAGTAAATAAATTGAACCTCCAGGCTTTGAACTTTTGAACCACAGGAAATTTCTGTCCTCCCTCATCTCAGAGGTCTTAGATGATGGGGCTTCCACCACTTTCCTTGGGAGACTACCTAGTCTAATAACTCTGGTAGGAAATGTTTCTCTTATTCAGTCTGTATTTTCCTTTAATATAATTCCATTTTGCCCCTTCTCTCTCAGCAACACCATTCCCATGTGCTCTGTTCATATACTCTCCCTCTAAACCACCTACTACTTACTGCTGTTGGAGGCAGGATACTAGGCTACATGGACCGGTGGTATAATGCAATATGAAACCTTCTATGTTCTTACGTTAGAAACGCTCGTTGTCAGATTCCCTCTTTCTTACCCGGGCTATAAATTTTTCCTCTCATATTATTGATGACTTGCATCTGTGCACTGCACACCCGGTTTAAAGAAGAGTCTTTAGGCTGCGGTGTTTTCTTTTTTTAGTGAAGACACCTTCCTAATAATTTGAGAAAGGCACTTTTGTCTTTCGACGGATTTTGTTGACCCGATCTTATTTCTAGTGTTTAAAATCCAGTCTTGTGAGGGAAGACCGACGTCATTCTTCAAGCGTCAAATTCAGTTTGAAATCCAGTCTTGTGAGGGAAGACCGACGTCATTCTTCAGGTGCTGAATTCAGTTTGAAATCCAGTCTTGCGAGGGAAGACCGACGTCATTCTTCAGGTGCTGAATTCAGTTTGAAATCCAGTCTTGCGAGGGAAGACCGACGTCATTCTTCAGGTGCTGAATTCAGTTTGAAATCCAGTCTTGCGAGGGAAGACCGACGTCATTCTTCAGGTGCTGAATTCAGTTTGAAATCCAGTCTTGCGAGGGAAGACCGACGTCATTCTTCAGGTGCTGAATTCAGTTTGAAATCCAGTCTTGCGAGGGAAGACCGACGTCATTCTTCAGGTGCTGAATTCAGTTTGAAATCCAGTCTTGCGAGGGAAGACCGACGTCATTCTTCAGGTGCTGAATTCAGTTTGAAATCCAGTCTTGCGAGGGAAGACCGACGTCATTCTTCAGGTGCTGAATTCAGTTTGAAATCCAGTCTTGCGAGGGAAGACCGACGTCATTCTTCAGGTGCTGAATTCAGTTTGAAATCCAGTCTTGCGAGGGAAGACCGACGTCATTCTTCAGGTGCTGAATTCAGTTTGAAATCCAGTCTTGCGAGGGAAGACCGACGTCATTCTTCAGGTGCTGAATTCAGTTTGAAATCCAGTCTTGCGAGGGAAGACCGACGTCATTCTTCAGGTGCTGAATTCAGTTTGAAATCCAGTCTTGCGAGGGAAGACCGACGTCATTCTTCAGGTGCTGAATTCAGTTTGAAATCCAGTCTTGCGAGGGAAGACCGACGTCATTCTTCAGGTGCTGAATTCAGTTTGAAATCCAGTCTTGCGAGGGAAGACCGACGTCATTCTTCAGGTGCTGAATTCAGTTTGAAATCCAGTCTTGCGAGGGAAGACCGACGTCATTCTTCAGGTGCTGAATTCAGTTTGAAATCCAGTCTTGCGAGGGAAGACCGACGTCATTCTTCAGGTGCTGAATTCAGTTTGAAATCCAGTCTTGCGAGGGAAGACCGACGTCATTCTTCAGGTGCTGAATTCAGTTTGAAATCCAGTCTTGCGAGGGAAGACCGACGTCATTCTTCAGGTGCTGAATTCAGTTTGAAATCCAGTCTTGCGAGGGAAGACCAACGTCATTCTTCAAGCGTCGAATTCAGTTTGAAATCCAGTCTTGTGAGGGAAGACCGACGTCATTCTTCAGGTGCTGAATTCAGTTTGAAATCCAGTCTTGTGAGGGAAGACCGACGTCATTCTTCAGGTGCTGAATTCAGTTTGAAATCCAGTCTTGTGAGGGAAGACCGACGTCATTCTTCAGGTGCTGAATTCAGTTTGAAATCCAGTCTTGTGAGGGAAGACCGACGTCATTCTTCAGGTGCTGAATTCAGTTTGAAATCCAGTCTTGTGAGGGAAGACCGACGTCATTCTTCAGGTGCTGAATTCAGTTTGAAATCCAGTCTTGTGAGGGAAGACCGACGTCATTCTTCAGGTGCTGAATTCAGTTTGAAATCCAGTCTTGTGAGGGAAGACCGACGTCATTCTTCAGGTGCTGAATTCAGTTTGAAATCCAGTCTTGTGAGGGAAGACCGACGTCATTCTTCAGGTGCTGAATTCAGTTTGAAATCCAGTCTTGTGAGGGAAGACCGACGTCATTCTTCAGGTGCTGAATTCAGTTTGAAATCCAGTCTTGTGAGGGAAGACCGACGTCATTCTTCAGGTGCTGAATTCAGTTTGAAATCCAGTCTTGTGAGGGAAGACCGACGTCATTCTTCAGGTGCTGAATTCAGTTTGAAATCCAGTCTTGTGAGGGAAGACCGACGTCATTCTTCAGGTGCTGAATTCAGTTTGAAATCCAGTCTTGTGAGGGAAGACCGACGTCATTCTTCAGGTGCTGAATTCAGTTTGAAATCCAGTCTTGTGAGGGAAGACCGACGTCATTCTTCAGGTGCTGAATTCAGTTTGAAATCCAGTCTTGTGAGGGAAGACCGACGTCATTCTTCAGGTGCTGAATTCAGTTTGAAATCCAGTCTTGTGAGGGAAGACCGACGTCATTCTTCAGGTGCTGAATTCAGTTTGAAATCCAGTCTTGTGAGGGAAGACCGACGTCATTCTTCAGGTGCTGAATTCAGTTTGAAATCCAGTCTTGTGAGGGAAGACCGACGTCATTCTTCAGGTGCTGAATTCAGTTTGAAATCCAGTCTTGTGAGGGAAGACCGACGTCATTCTTCAGGTGCTGAATTCAGTTTGAAATCCAGTCTTGTGAGGGAAGACCGACGTCATTCTTCAGGTGCTGAATTCAGTTTGAAATCCAGTCTTGTGAGGGAAGACCGACGTCATTCTTCAGGTGCTGAATTCAGTTTGAAATCCAGTCTTGTGAGGGAAGACCGACGTCATTCTTCAGGTGCTGAATTCAGTTTGAAATCCAGTCTTGTGAGGGAAGACCGACGTCATTCTTCAGGTGCTGAATTCAGTTTGAAATCCAGTCTTGTGAGGGAAGACCGACGTCATTCTTCAGGTGCTGAATTCAGTTTGAAATCCAGTCTTGTGAGGGAAGACCGACGTCATTCTTCAGGTGCTGAATTCAGTTTGAAATCCAGTCTTGTGAGGGAAGACCGACGTCATTCTTCAAGCGTCAAATTCAGTTTAAAAGACCAAAGTTATGTAGCCAGCAATTAAACGACTGAGAACCAATCTAAACCAACTTCTGCTTTCTACACTACTTTAATAGGGGTCTCACCTCATGGGAACACCTTTCCGGTGCTCGCGATGTAATATTAGCATAAGGACAGAGAAGGCGACTCCCGGTGTTGTCCCCAAAGGACAGTGAGTTCGTGCCCGGTGCGCTTGTGCCAATAAACACACAGGGGTGAAGGATCCAACTTAACCTTTATTTCCTGCGCAGAAAGTGGTGCTTGGCAATCGTTCGCAAAGCAAGCACACCCACCCCAGTGGGCGTCTGCCTTATATAGCTACGTAACAGGTTAAACTTGCTGATGTGATGAAATGTGTAGCAAGCCCAGCAAGTAACCCCCCTTCCAGCTCCCTCCCAAGTAACCCCCCTTCCAGCTCCAGAACTTTGTTGATACAGCTTTTCCTCTAGCGAGGTCAGCAATTAAACAACTAAGCAACAAGCGATCTCCCCCAGCCTAAACAACCTACTCTATGCCCTTGGTTAGATAAAATATTTTTTTCAGAACACAAAGCTGTTCCTGAAGTAGAAAATGCATAATAAAAATTTAAAAAATCTCTACTAGACATGGCTTCCAGCCCTACCTCTGTCCCTAAAACCGGCAGTTACCTTTTAATTCTCTCCAGTTAATCAGTCCTGGAAAAGTGTAGATATAAATGACGGGGTTGAGCTTCTGGTCGGAGAAAGCCACCACTCCGCTGGCTCCGTTCACGGCGAAGGCTCCCACGCTGCCGCTCGGACACGGCAGCACTGTCTTCTTCTTGGTTTCGACGTCAACAAAAAGAATGTAATTGCCGCAGGGGTAGCAAATGGTCTCGTGGTTGACGAAACCCACGTTCCTGCTCGGGAATCCTTGAACCCATCTTGGGAGAAAAACAATCGGGCGTTCAACAACGGTGTTAACACTGCGTTTATTGTAAAAGTAATATCACCTCTTTGCATAAACCAAAGGCCCACCCTGGAGTCACGGCCCGGCCCCGCACCTCACCTCACTTCCATACGCGCCGCCGCGGCTGTGAGGAGCCGGCCCGCCTCATCCACGCCGCTCGGCTCCATGGCCGCCTGGGCCGTTTACCTCGGTCGCCTAGAAACAACAACGCGCTCCGCTATTGGCTAGCGAGAGGCTTCCACCTAGCCCGCCGACTAAGCGAGCTGATGATTGGTTCCGCCCGCACTCCCGGGAACCAATGAGAGGCCGGGAGGGTTTTAAAGGGCCAGCGTGGGGGTTCTCTTGCCTGGAGTCTGTCTCTCCCCTTCAGGCTGTGATGGGGGTGGGGTGTGCAGCCATTTGGGCTGAAGATACCCCTTCCTGAGCCCTCCTTGCTTCCTAAGAGCCACTATAGTGAGGGGACCTAAGGATTTTAGCAATCAATTGATTAAATAGTCAGACAAGGTTCCTTGGGTGAATTTGATACCTTTTATGAGAGCAACCCCAAAATTGGAGAATAGTGATTAAGCAAGCTTTTGGGTTAAAAAACCCTTCGTCAGGCTAAGGAAGTGTCAGCAGTTGGTGTGTGCGCTTCCTGGATGGAATGAAAAGTAAAGAAGATTAAATAGTGATTTTTTTCTTTTTTAATTTTTAACTTTTATTATTTTTAATCCCACTCCCACAGCTGGAGGGAAGAACGTGCAATTCCTCCTACACCAGGGAGTCCCAACTTTGGGGAGCGCTGCATCACTCTGGGGTCCTATGAGATCCTTTCCAGGGTGCCTGGGGGGTGATCTGCAGTATTTAGGGGTGCCACACACCCGCGCAACTCACACGGTGAATCTTTTTGCGAATTAAATCTGTCCTGTTGTGGCCTTTTGGAGTTTTGGGGGCGGTTTTTTGCAGCAGGAGAATTGTTCTATTGTTTCTTTTGTTGAGGGAAAGTTAAGAGCTGGCATTTTGCTTGAGTCTGACTGAGTACCTCCAGTCTAAAAAAAGTTGAGGATTGCTGCCCTACACCTCCCCCCAGCTGTTTTAACAGGTTCAGTTATTCTTGCTTCCTCCAGAAACTGGATAGCTTCCCCCTGAGCAGAGAGGTAGCTAGGGCTCGGAGAAAGCTTAGCATTTCTTCCTGCAACCATGCCAGCGCACAGCCGCTCGCTCCCTTGCTCATTCAAAGAGGGATTTAGAGTGTCAGTCACCTACCAAGATAATTGCACGGCTTCTCTTATAGTTATTCTCCTTTTCATGAGATAGTGTATCTAGGAGAGATCTGGTCTGGCACATTTCGGACAGCGACAGCTGCTGAAAAATGAGCCACTCAAAAGTAGAGGAGTTACAACACGTGTAGATCTGCAACCTTTGTATTTATGTCTTTCCATCCTTATAGCATTAAAAGCCAACCCAGTCTTGTAAAAACAGGAGTAACCATAACAATCTCTTTCTGATTCTTTCCTAGAGGGAGAAGTTGATGGATTAGTTTGATAGGGCTTGGGGCTTGTTTGTTTTTCTTCCTTTTTTTAGTATTCTCTATCTGTATTACAGAAGTGCTCAGAGACCCCTAGAAGACCGAGGGCCAGTTGCACGAGATGCACCCACAGCACTGTGCAATTGCGGTGGGAAGAGTGGAAATTCTGGTCAAAGTCAGCAGGACAAACCTACACCTTATACCGAGCGTCATGAAAATGTAGATCACTCAGCAGGCTGCATATACCCCCATGGGATGAAGATCTGGGTTCCCCCTATGGAGATTTCATCAAGGAATTGGCTAGGTGTTATACACTTGAAGCTATGATGGTTAAAGCAGCCCTCGGTTATGCAGTGCTTCACATATATTCCACTTCCACAGGTGGCCAGTATTAGATGCCATCTTCCAAGCTGCTGGGTAGTGGCTATATCAATATACAGATTTCATGCTATTCCCCTGTGCATTCAGATTCCTACTTGCCCTTTATATTTCATCCTGGAAGTGATCAGGCTGCCTGTGTCCTTGCTAATTACTTCACCCATCAGCATTCAACAGGCCAAGTGAAATCATTCAAGTGAATCCCTACTTCCACAGCCATAAGTAATACAGTACTTCCATATTTAACCCTCAGCCTGGAAGGTAGAGACAGGCTAAATGGCAGCACCCAAAGAACAAATACGTCCCCTAACGCAATTGCTTTGGTAATTGAGGTAGACGGTGGCTGAAAATCCTCCATGTGAATGCAGGAGGTCCCGGGACAAGGAACAGCTCGTGCCTGGCTTGTGTTTGCCTTGGACTCGGCATGCCTGGGCAGCACGCACCGCACCCTCTTGCTGGAACACGGCTGATGGACAAGAGAAGTTAGATAACTAAACAGCAATGACTTAGCGAAAAAATGCAGGCAGGTTTTTGAACGTGAACTGTAGGATTCAAACGATGGTAGTAAAGGATCCCAGAAGTTTCTGCTCTCTGAGCTGATACAGATCCCTTCACTAATACCTGCCTTTCCTGCTCTTTGATCCACAGCAGATGAAGTTGTGTGGCACCGTGCTATGACTGAGGGCCAGGTCAATGGGAAAATGAAACAAAGGGATGTCAGGAGACAAAAAACTCCCCAGGAGGCACACCCAAGGCCTAGACTGGCTTACAAACATAAGCTTTCACTGGTTGCCCCAGTGGGAGCATTCAGGGGGGACTGCAGTGCTACCTGGTATAAAAGGATGGCTTCTCATCCCCTCCCCTGCTTGTATTGTGCACGCACAGCAAGGCCAGGTACAATCTTCCTGCCCCTTGCAAGTGCCTACCCTGACAGAACAGAAAAAATGAGGTTACCGTGATTGGAGTCATGTCACTTTGTGCTGCCTTGTTTTACCCAGTTTTCTCTGTTGATCTGCCTACACCCTTGTTCTGCTGCAGCTCACATCTGCACCTGGTTTACTCAGCATGCATCTGCATGTATTTGCCAAGCTACGATCTAAGGAAGCCCACCCCAGATCCACTGTGCCCCCCTCAATAGTTGAGCTTCAGGTCTCTATTTTTACCACGAAGCAGAGACCTCTATCAGCATCCAAGGCTGCAGATAGCATCAGTGGTATCCCCTGCGCGGAGGGCTGGTGCAATCCAACCATCCCAGACAAACCATTCGGGACTCGGCTTGAACCACGACTATTTGTTTCCCAGAGCTGACAGAGGCTCTGAACACCCACATCCCGTCCCCTCTCTCTCCCACCTGGACACGCTGGGCCAGTAAGACCACCCTGCACCTTGCCCATCTCGCTTGTCTAAGGGACCAGCTCAACACAGGTGTGCATTACACGCGCTGAGCTCCTGAAGTGGGACAGTCTTGTCCCAAGATCATCCCCATTAATGCAGAGCCAACATGGGGTTGACGTTCAGTGCTGGGAAACATCCTTCTTCCAAGGACCCAGGTAGTCAAAGCCTAGGCTGGGATGATGTAGTTGGGGCTGGTCCTGCTTGGAGCAGGACTAGATGTGACCTCCTGAAGTCCCTTCCCACCCACATTTTCTATTATTCTGTGATTTCAAACCAGCTTGCCGCTGGGAAACCGGTGTCCAGGTGGAGACGCAGAGCCATGGAGAGGTGATGGAAGCCGTCCCAGGGATTTAATGGCAGAACTAGGGGCAGAGCCCAAGCCCCTAGGCTCCTGGCTCTGTACCACAGTGCCTCCCAGCACCATCCTGCCCCTGTGCCTCCAGCACAGGAATGGGGGTCCCCTATGCATGGGAAGCATGCTCTGCTGGAGGAGGCTGCTCCCCCACTGCCTGCCCCGGGGGCGGGGGCTGCATCTGCGCCTCGCAGCCTCCACCCAGGAGCCAAGGAAAGGCTGCTCCTCCTTCCTCTTTCACTGGCCGCTGCATGCGAGGGGAGGCACCTCGGCTGCTACGGAAGGAGGCGGTACCGCGCTCAGTCCCCGGGGCAGCAGCGCTGGAGATGGCCGGGGAAATGTCCCGGAGCTTGGGGAAGGGTGAGTGCCGCGGCCGGGCTCTGTCTGCCTCGCTCCTGAGCAGCTCTGCGCGGCCAAGGGTGCATCGCTGCCCGGGTCAGGGCGGGGAGAGCAGCAAGTGGGCTGCATTGTGCTGTGTGGCCCGGCCCGACACGGCCCGGCCTTGCATTGCATATATTGCATTGTATGACATGGCATGGTATATATTGCATTGCGTTATACAGCACAGCGTGGCATGGTATATATATTGCATTGTATGGCATTGCATTGCGTTATACGGCATGGCATGGTATATATTGCATGGTATAAATATATATATATTGCCTTGCATTGCATATATTGCATTGTATGGCATGGCATGGTATATATTGCATTGTGTTATACAGCATGGCATGGTATATATATTGCATTATATGGCATTGCATTGCGTTATACGGCATGGCATGGTATATATTGCATGGTATAAATATATATATATTGCCTTGCATTGCATATATTGCATTGTATGGCATGGCATGGTATATATTGCATTGTGTTATACAGCATGGCATGGTATATATATTGCATTATATGGCATTGCATTGCGTTATACGGCATGGCATGGTATATATTGCATGGTATAAATATATATATATTGCCTTGCATTGCATATATTGCATTGTATGGCATGGCATGGTATATATTGCATTGTGTTATACAGCATGGCATGGTATATATATTGCATTATATGGCATTGCATTGCGTTATACGGCATGGCATGGTATATATTGCATGGTATAAATATATATATATTGCCTTGCATTGCATATATTGCATTGTATGGCATGGCATGGTATATATTGCATTGCGTTATACGGCACGGCATGGCATGGTATATATATTGCATTGCATGGTGTGGCATTGCATAGGTAGGTCCCTTCCGACCCTAGAAAGCTATGAAATCTAATCTATGGTATATATGACATTGCATGGTATATATTGCATTGCATGGCATTGCACTGTCTTAGCATCTCTACAGAGTGGTGGGTGCAACCCTCCCTACCCCCCACTTGGAGGGTTGCATTGCAGCATGAGTCCACGGTCTGTCTGTATCTTCACCGGTGCAGGCGATCCCTTGCCCCTGCCCTCTGCGGGGCAGGTCTTCCGTCTCTCCTGTGCAACCCCATCTCCGCAGAGCTGCGGGGGGAGGCTGCAGACCCATCCCCTTGCCCCAGATCTGTGGTTGCATCTGTCCGGACGTGGGTGCCCCTCTCCAGGGGCAGTGCGTTTGGGTCTATGTCCCAGAAAGGTTCTGTGCTCTGGTGTGTCTGAAGCCCGGGGTTGTGTTGCCCCTGCCAGCAGGGCAGGACCGTGTTAGCCTCTGGCCCTGCCTTGGTCTGCAAGGAGGTGGTCCCTGGGGCAGGCAGGGGACCCCTGTCTCCATGAAGGCTGCATCCTGGCACTCAGCTGCTTCTGCAGGGCTTTGCCACCTTAATAGAGCCCTTATTCCCCTGGCACCTGCTCCCTAAGGAATGGGCTAATTAAGAGGGCAAGACAGGCTCCCACAAGCCCTGTTACCCTACGACACCAAGTCCCCTAAGAGCAGCTCTTGCTCCCAGGTTCTAGTAAACACACACAGGTGGACCAGGTTCTTTGGGTAGATGTGATATCTTTTATGAGATCAACTAAACATTTGGAAAAATTGTTCTCTGCAAGCTTTCGGGCACAAGCACCCTTCTTCAGGCAGGGGGAGAGGCAATATTGGCTTCTATTCCACCCAGGAGAACACAACACAGCAGCAGACTCTCCCTGTGCCTGAAGAAGGGTGTTTGCACCCAAAAGCTGGCAAAGAACAATTTTTCCAACTATTCAAGTGGTCTAATAAAAGATATCACATTTACCCAAAGAACTTTTCTGCCTAAGTCCTTAGGCCAGCGTGGCTACAACCAGCTCCCCTTGTTACACACACATGCCACTTCCCACCCTTGGCCCATGTCTGGGTTTCTTTTTATCCCTGTTAGGGGAAAGCGTAAGAGCTTTTCAGATGAAGGTGTGTGAGCCTTGAATAACCAGAGCAGCATTGTTCTCTTCCAGGAAGTGCCGCTCCAGGCCCCGTCCCAGAGGGACTGATCCGTCTCTACAGCATGCGCTTCTGTCCCTTTGCAGAGCGAACCCGTCTCGTCCTGAAAGCCAAAGGCATTAAGTAAGACTGGGTGCTTTATCTTAAGGGTCCTCGTGTGTCAAGGACACACGAGTGGTGGAGACTGAAGCCATTTCTGGTGTGGTCTGTAGGGGTTTTTTTATTTTCTTTTAAATTGCTTTAGTTACAGTGTTCTGGACTGTCTACCAAGCTTAATCTTGGGCCAGCCATGGGTGACTATTCAAATGGGCATGACCTTCAATTCCAAGAAATTTTCAAAAATTAGTCAAAATATTCTGGAGGGCTGACCTCCCTTTCAGCTGATCTCTTTGTCCTCTTCTGTTATTGCAAAGGTTCCTCTCTTTGTTTAAATGATTATTGTGCCTTCTGCTGATGTGTGAAAGTTTCATCCAAACAAGAGTCATTAGTTAAATTGACTGTATTGAAGACCAGATGAGCGAACTGAAAACTCAAAGCTAACACCTTTTTTTTTCTTTCTTTCTACACGTGCAATTAATGTGTCTCAATAAACTAATTTGTAATTAGTAAACAAATCCAGGTGCAGTGTCTACACATCCGTTTAATTGTGCTAATTTACTCCGCCATAGGATAGTACTTGGTTCTAACAGGACTATCCGACAGCAGAGTAAATTAGTCTACTCCGGCCTAATAGTGGTGCACATGTAGATTGTGATACTTTACTGCAGAGCAAATTGGTCTACTCTGCAGTAAAGCACACATGTAGATGTGCTCACTTATGCTAATCATGGGTGTTCGTACCTTTTTTTCCATAGGAAATGTACAGGTGCAGTTTGTTTCTTTTTCTGAAACAGTTTTGTAAGCACTAATCCTAACAAGACTCCTTCTTGAGATAAGATAATTCTGATTTACAACGGGCAAAGTAATGTGACAAAGTTCACAACTAGAAAATAGTTTTTATCTCAGCAGG
>NW_005841986.1:2248631-2300099 GCF_000455745.1 Alligator sinensis
ACTTCTAGGGCCACGCAGTCCAAACCTTATAATCTACCTCTGTTTACCAGGTCTGCAGCTCCATCTAGATCGATATGGGATTTTGGATCCCCATAAATATAGTAAATATTTGGCTATTCATGTTTTTCTGACACCAAGATCAGAACTGTCCTGACCAACCAAAAGTAGTAAAACTCCAGATCATTCTATCTACTTACTTTTCTGCATCAGGAAAATAATTAAAATAGCTTGCTTTCATTTGGCTACTTCTGAAAGAGTTTTTTTTTTAAGGTGTTGGTTGGTTTTTCAGTAAGGGGAAATGACTTATCAGGTGATCAAGAGTCCAGCTAGCTCTGGGGAATTTTCTGACTGAGCAGAAAATGTACATATTTTAAATACTGGATTTTTACCCCAGTCAAATTGCCCTTTTTCCTGGGCTGCAGGTTTGGAAGAGGAATGGGGAATTGCTTGCCCTCCGGATGGGTCAAACTAAAATTCTGTTGCAAGTTCAGACTATGGCTTATACTTTCTCACCTCTACAAGCTTCCTTTGATTAGTGTGAATTTTCTTTCACCTGGATTTAAGTGCTCTTAAAGTGGCTGCCTCTTTCCTGTGCCCAAAAGGCTATTGGCATGTCCAGAAAACCTGGTGAAAAAACAGTCCTGTACCTTGGACAGCCGACCTGCCTTCCCTTCCTTTTGCAGTATAGCTGGTTGCTGTAGCCAGAGGCAAATCTGCTTCAGTGAGCAGGTGGGGCATGGGGGTTGGCTGGTCAGTAGTATACTGTCATCATATTTGGAAGGGATCTGCATGGTGGTAATGATAGTTTCATAGTGCTTGGGGTTGGAAGGGACCTAAACAGATCATCAGGTCCGACCCCCCGCCCCGGGCAGGAACGGGTACCACAGTCATATCACCCCAGCCTAATCATATCACCCCAGCCAAATATCTGTCCAGCCTCCCCTTGAAGACTCCCAAGGTAGAAGAGAGATGGTTGTTTTTAAGAAGCAAAACTGTCCCCTTCCTCCCCTTCCTCCTGCCCTTGGTATTGCTAGTGTGGTAAGTGTCTGATTTGGCAGTGCTCTATAAAGAAGCTCTGTCGGACTATCGGGACTTCTGAAAAGACAAGGGCTGACCGTGAAACGGGTGCATTTTCCTTGATTTCTTTCCATCCCCCAGGTACCAGGGTTGGTTTGGGGCAGTGAGCTGCCCACTACCGTTACAGAAGTGATGGTTTATTTTTGGGGTTTTTTTTGTCTTGAACTCTTCAGCCATGAAATAATAAACATCAATTTGAAGAACAAACCTGACTGGTTCTTTGAGAAAAATCCATTTGGGTTGGTACCTGTCCTGGAGACCAGCAAGGGTCAGCTGATCTATGAGTCTCCAATCACATGCGACTATTTGGATGAAGCCTACCCGGGGGAAAAGCTCTTGCCTGAAGACCCGTATGAGCGAGCATATCAAAAGATGCTCTTGGAGCACTTCTCCAAGGTACTGTGACATGAGACGGGTGGCACACCCTGCTTGAATACAGCCTTGGGCGCGTTTGCAGCGCTGCAGACACGACTTGGACATTCTTGAAATGGCTCCTGCCCTCGGTAGAGGCCTCTTGTAAAGATGTGGGATGATGGAGCCACCTGTTTGCTGAGCCAAATGCTGCTCAGCTCTTTGCAACCTTGATAGCTCTTGAAAGAAAGAGTAAGGGATACATGGCCTCTACTGAGCTAGCTAAAACCTACATGCCTGAGCGCACAATGGGAAAACACTGGCAAAATGTTTAAAAAGGTCACTGGCTTTCTGCCTAAGACTGGTACCTGACTGAATTTGCAATACTGCTGCTTTCAGAGCCTTCATTCTGAAACAGTAGTTTGGTTTAGGACTAACTTACTTGCCTTTTTGTAGTATGTAGGAGCTATTTTTAATGGATCATTGCATTTTAAATGGTATACAAATGGAGAACAAAAAACTCCATGCCTCAAAGCTTTTAAGTCGAAGACCGGAGACTATAGATACAGGCAGGGCACGTTTACATATGTGCCCATCTGAGCAGTTGTTGCTGTGCAGTCATTTAGTACTTGCTAAACCAAGTACTTTAGCTCGCACTAAATGACTGCACAGTAACTGCCATTAACGTATAGTCCCGGTTGCGCACGGGTCATTTCCGACCCTGCTGCGCAGTAGTGTTGATGTCACAGTTCATGCCCGCTGACACTACACTGCCATAGCAATGAGCTACATTGCCGTAACTCATCACTACGGCAACGTAGCATCTCATGTAGAGACATCCGCAGAGAAGTACGTTGCAATGCTGCTGGTCAGCATGAAAGGCAGTGGTCTTGGCACTCGCGAGTATGTGATGGAGGCTGGCTTTGTTGTTTGGTCAGAGGTGGAAGCTGACTTATAAACAGCAAATAAGAGATGACTGGTAGCATAATCACGGGCTTCGAGAATGAAGATGGGCAGCTTGTGCTATTTGGAGGGTGCGGGGGGAGCCAGTGGAAGGCGGGGTTTTGAAAGCAAAATAATATGATCAAAGCAACAAGCTAAGAATGAGCTTTGCTACAGCCTTTTGATGGGAGAAAGATTACACTGGGCAAAGCCAGAGAAAAGGAGGCTATAGAATTTGAGATGTGAGCTAGGAAAGGCCAGGTCCCAGGAAAATGGTGCTGGAACCAAAAAGAAATGTTAAAATGCTAAATAAACCTGTGTGTAATAACTCTCCTCAGACTTTCTTAACATGAGAGAATACTTGGACTAAACCTAGGAAAAGAAGTTTTTAAAGTACATTGGAATTTCAAATGTGGCTCTTTTCCCCCATAAAGAGTATGCGAAAACTTGCGTTTCACCATTTTTATTGCTGGTGGTTTTCTGGCATGCGTTCAACTTAACCAATGGAAAGAAGAGTGAGTTTCCTTCCTCTATTTCTCCCGCACTGTTACAATCCTGCAACTTTCCATTTTGGTTACTGTGGAGAACTTGTTCTAGTCTCCTCTGAAATGTTGTTATTTTAAATATTAAGCTTTGTATATGGTTTGGGGTTTTTTTCCCCCTGCCTTTACCAACCTAGATTCTAGATGCTGGTATTGCTGTAATGAGAATATTTAAAATCTCTTCCACAAGAAGCTCGGTCCTCGGTAATGGGGTATTCTCTGCTTTGTTCAGCTTACGCCTCTGGCCTACAAACATTTCATGGCCATTCAAAATGGGGAGGACAGCACTGCGCTGAAAGCTGAGATCGGTGAGAAGCTTGGCAAGTTTGAAGAGGTAAGAAATGGAGCTCTGGTATTGAGCAAAAACTGACCTATGGCAAACACGTGTCCCCCTTCTCTATGCAGACACTGGGATGATGGTTTAGTTAAACCTCATTTGACGAGGTTTAGATAAAGCATCCCAGCAGCCATTTTTAAACCCGTGGGGGCTTATACACGTAACAGTTAGAATGTGGAGCATTCTCATTGGAATATGAACCAGCACGTGCATAGATGACCTATAAATGCCTGCATTTGGTCACATCAAACTTCTGCTCTTTGGTCAGGGTTCATGGTTTCCTGTCACTGTTTATTACTTGTATTTCCATAGCGTTTGGTCATGGACCAACACTCGGTCTGATCGGTCTGTGTACTGTAAGCAGAGCCTTCTGGGGAAGATGTAGAATCTCCTTGGTGGAAGGTTGTCAGGAAGAGGCTGGATGGGCACCTGCCTGGCGTGGTTCGAAGCAGTGAATCCTGCTTCTCTGCAGAGAGTTGGACTAGGTGATCCGCAGGGTCCCTTTCAGACGTGTGATTCTAAAAATAAAGCAGGCAAAAAAATTACTTTAAAAAAAATCTGATCTGGAATGGGAAGAGGGGACTGGGTTGCTAGTAGCAAAAGCAAATACCAAGCAAGAAACTGCATCTCCCCAATGCTGCTTCTCTGTAAAAACCCACTGAGATTCCCAGACTCCAGCTGCCTGGTACCTGGCTGATTGCTTCACCTCCAGACAATTACTTCAGTATGGATGACACTTGAATATACTTATCCCCTGATACCTTTTGTCTGCTGTTTCTTGTCTGACGTGTTGAAGCATCCAGCAACGAGAGGTCAGCTTTAGCATATCTGATTGGGTATTGCTGACGGGGG
The DNA here is from genome assembly GCF_000455745.1 of Alligator sinensis. Taxonomy (NCBI): domain Eukaryota; kingdom Metazoa; phylum Chordata; order Crocodylia; family Alligatoridae; genus Alligator; species Alligator sinensis. The sequence goes on from NW_005841986.1 coordinate 2,252,733, forward strand.
ACAAATCTAGGTCCTGTGAGCAGCAGCTATTTTCTAGGAGACATCTTGCAAAACAAATGCCTGGGGCAGAGGGAATTAAAGGCATCTTACAGCTACACAGGGTTTTGAGATGCCAGTGTTTTCCAGGATCTGGGCTGACAGGTGTGGGAGAGCTCCTTTCACTCCTGCAAGGGTTGAGAGCCCAGCCTGGGAGTGAAGGACACAGCTAGATGAAGTCCCTTTAGCCTGCTTGCCAGAAGAGCCTCGCGAGGGCTGAAATGCTCTTGTTCTGCTTGCTGGGAACCGAAAGAGGGAGCCATGTGCACATTTTTTGTGAAAGTCTCTTTGCGTCTGGCTTGTTTTTTTTTTCTCTCTTTTGGACACCTGGTAACTGAAGCAACTCATGAGCTGCTGCTTTCTGATTGATAGTTTTAATAGGCAGTTGGGGGAAGGGAGTCGACTGCGCAAGGTTGAATGAGGGGGTTGCTTTTGTTGTTTTTTAATTTCTGTGCAAAATTAGATGACAGCCTCCCCCAACCCCAAAATAAAAAGGTAAAATATAAAAGAGCCCCTTGGTGCCTGGCATTGTATTTCTCTCCTTTCAGAATAAGGGCCGGGGGGACCCCAGTTCTGATTCACGTCCCCTCTTCCTTTGTAGTCACTCATTCCAGTAAATGAATGTGAATGTTTGTATGCAAGACAGGAGTACGTGGGAATAGAAGATCTTGCTGGAACTACCTCAAGATCCTTCATGGGGAGGGCAGGGGCCTTCCAAACATTCTCAGCTTCTCCTCCCCTATGGGAGATTTGAGGGCTGTTGCTGTTTTACAGTGGCAGCACTACATGGATGCCCCAGTCTGTTCCTGTTGCACTTTGCTCAGCAGCGTATACTGGGTGCAAGCAGCTCTGTCCCAGGGTGTGCATGTCCCACTCGTTTGTACCCCCTCCGCTGCCCGGCTGGCCCCAAGAGCCGAGTTCTTGCCTCTGAATATTCAGTCTGGTACACTTCAGATCAAGTAGAACTGCATTCCTGGAAGGGATGCAATAAAAACATCCTGCTGACAACTTGATATCCTAGTTTGACCAACCTTATAGACATTGTCGTCATTTGGACGATAACAGTAATAAGCAAAAGGCACTTTTACATTGCAGTTACAAGCCTACAAATCTTAAAAATATTGTTAAATCTCAGCTCTGCCAGTTGGATTCTTTTGTCTTCATAGCCGGTGCATAATTGCTATGGCAACCCTGGTACTTGAGCTGGAATATAGCCCAGTTGGCAATGCACAAGAGGGGTTAAATTAATGTTAGAACACGTTTAGTGACTTATTCCCTTGGTCTATTTTAATCTAGGGGAAAAGGGCACTGTCTCTGTGTTCGGCATGTTGTCTGTTCCCTTCCCCATGCTCGCTTCCCATGACGGCACGTTTGTCTCATGCAGGGCTTGTCTATGCACTTCCATTTTTAATGGCAAACATTGCCTTACCTCCTTTGCAGATTCTAGCAAATCGCCAGTCTGTCTTCTTCGGTGGGGACTCGGTATCTATGTTTGACTACCTGATCTGGCCTTGGTTTGAACGTCTGGAAGCTTTCCAGCTGTATGAGTAAGTGCTTGAATGTTTTATGGACCTTTACATATTTTCAAGTATGTTACAGCTTCCAATTACACTAAGTTATCCCAGCCAGGAATATTCCTCTGCTTAGCAACGGCGAATGTAATTTCCCCTGTCCAAATGGCAGAATGATGGGTTGTACTTAGGTGTTGCTGGATAAAGTGTGAAAAGAAGCTTAGTCTTTGGAAAGTGGATTTCCAAAGGCAAGATGACAGCTAGTAGGGATGAGAGCTTTTTTTTCAATTGGAAAATGCTGATTGTTTCCACACACAGCTTGTTGCTGTTATACGCATCTATTTAGACAAAGCTGGAATTTGGGGTCTGAACAAATGGGCCTCTTTTCCCCTCTGCTGATACTTGTGCTGGAGTAGCTATTGTCATGGGATCCTGGCATTCGGTTTAGTTCCCTGCTCTGATTTGAATCGGGAAAACGAGTCCCTTTTAAATTGACTTCCCACATCCCAGGTAGGCAGCACCTGGTTGGTGAGGGGTAAGTGGGCAAGCACGCCTGTTTTTTTTAGCTTTGAATCGTCTTGGTGGGGTTGCCTGTTGTTGCAGGACATGAAACAGAAGAAAGATGAAAGAAACATGGTTTTCCTATCCTACCAATTTTGTGTGGTTTCAAGGGAATTTTCTTATTTTCCATCCAGCTTGTTAAGACCCCTTTTTTAGACCGGGGACTATCCTTAGTAAATAAACCTGCTTATCCTGGGTACTTTTGTATGGGGCTCATTTACCCTAGTTTTGGGGTGACTAGTCTTGGCTGTCATCCTTGCAACACCCCAGCGAGTTAGGGCAGTACTTCAGTCTCCATTTTGCATGTCGTTTAGTGTTTGTTACCACTGCTCTATTTGCACATGGCCCTCCTTTCCCACCGCCCCCCATGAAAATGGGTCGCTTCTAGATAACTCCACACTTGCATTCCCCTTGGCGTGGCAAATTAACCAGAGTTTACTGTGTTCTCAAGGGGGAAGGCAGAGTGTAATCAAGCTGCTCTAAAATGCTAGATCACTGGCACAAGGAGTACCGACTTGTTCCTTTAGATTAGCACTTAAGCACTCCAATCAAGAAGACTTGATTGCTTTGGAGATGTCCTTATCTTCTGCTCTTTGGTCTCAAAATCTATTTCCTGCACCTGTTTTAAACTTAACCTTGTGTGGAGGGGAGCGGGGAGAAAGCAAAACAAAGCAAACCTCATTACATATTCAGCTTCCTTGACATCCTCCCATTTCCCCTGTATTTTAATTGCTTTTCCTCTTCCTATAGCTGTCTAGGCCACACCCCAAAGCTCAAGCGCTGGATGGATGCCATGAAGCAGGACCCTGCAGTCAAGGCTACAATGACTGACTTCCAAACATTCAAAGGCTATCTTCAGCTGTATGTCAAGAATAGCCCTGAAGCATGTGACTATGGGCTCTGAGGTTCAAATGAGCACCTCCCATTCAGAAATCCATCCCTGCTCTCCTGGTGTGCCTCATTGTGCAGTTTTGTGTGTGTCTTTCTTGGGGGGAATTAATCTGTTCTGGAAAAGGATGAGTGGACTTCTGTGAACTCTCCCTCTTCCTGTCAGGAGGAGGTTGTGCTGGCTTCAGGCAGAAGTTGGAAAGTCACCAGCACTTGAGCACATCCTTCAAAGAAACGTGCTGATGTAACCCTTTGTACGGGTAGGGATGTGTATTTGCTCTCTCTGTCACTTGGTTTAAAGCAAGCGATTCTGATGCTGTAACAATAAAAAGAGAAATCTTTCTTTAAAAATAGCAACTCTCTTCAATTTATGCAGCAGTGAGCCAGATGTAGAATTGGATGGAAATTAGATCAAGGCCTTCCGTACTTGTTTCTCAAGCCTTTCAGTCCTGACAAAGGCAGTAGGATAATATTGATACTGAATCATTCCCCTAGTAGAGTGTGCGGTGCTCTTTGACATGGCCATCTCTGAGTCGAGATGCAGCTGTCTAGTTCTGAGACGCTCCCCTCCCAATGAGACTAGAAGTACCAAGCCTAATGTCCATCACATCCTGAATGGCTTGAGTTCGTGAACATCTCTCCTCCATGACCTCTTTGGGGGGTAGGAAGACAATACTACAGCAGCTTCTAAGCTGGGCTAAGTCTTCTTGGGAAGTACGACAAAGAAAATGACCGTAACCTTCATTTTATGCTGGTTCCATTTTTAGACCTTTAACCTCAACAGGCCTAAATCCTATACAAGTCAAAAGTAGCTTGGTCACAGGCCTAGCTGTGCCTGGGACCTGATTGACCTGTGCTGCACTAGGACTCAAAGTTTCAAGCTCATGCACTGAAACATAGCTGCAGTCTAGTGAAACGAGCAGCCATCATTTTGCCCATGGGACTTTGTTCTGCCTTTATATAGGTAGGGAAGTCATAAACATGAGCTGGACCTCCCAGGTGGCTATTCAACTGGAAGCAGATTCACGGCTGTTTCTAACTGTAATCAGGGAGTGGTGATAGTGGTACGTCTTCTGAGGAGAAGGGAACGGTGGGAAGAGTACAAATACTATCCTTCCTCTACAGCTGAGAGTAGTGGTATCTTCTGATACCTCCCCCACCCCCTCTATTCAAGAAAGAAGGATCCAAATGGAGTGAGTACAAAGAAGAGTTATTAGGTTAATTATGGGCAATGAAGAGTCAGTTGTACAAAATGAGCCTAAGGGCTTGCCTACGCTGTCACTGAGAGGCATACTTAGCTAGCCATATTCACTTGTACCTTATTTTGTAACTTGCACTAAAACGATCCATATTATAACATTTGTCTTTTAAACACAGTCCAACTAGGAATTGGTCTGTAGGCTTCTTTGTCTCTCGTGGCATACCTGGCTCTAATTATGAGCGGTAAAAGCAGGAATTGAGGTGCAGAAGCCTGGAAATCCACAACGGGAAGTTACAGGATCAATAGTTCCCAATGTCTTGTGTTTGTAGCATGCAGCACCCATGTACCCCACAGGAAGGTAAGCTGGGAGATTTAGTCTCGGAGCTACTTGGACTGCACAGCTGCCAGGGCTTGAGTTTACAGGTTTTCAATGTCAATGATCAGTGCTTGAGGGTTTGAGGGAGGCCTAAAGTTGGCCTTAAGTAGCATGTAAACCAGACTGAATAAATTGTGTTCTTATAGGCTTAGGAAAATGAAAGCAGAAGGGGGTATGATTACTCTGTAGAAATGTATCAGGGTAGCCTAAAGTCGGCCATAAGTAGCATGTAAACCAGACTAAATAAATTAGTGTTCTTATAGGCTTAGGAAAATGAAAGCAGAAGGGGGTATGATTACTCTGTAGAAATGTATCAGGGTAGGGGGGTGAATACCAGGGAAGGAAAAGGACTGTTTCAGCTGAAGGGTAAGTTTGGCACAAGAACAAAGCTAACTGGCCGCGTGAATTTGGGCTGGTAATTGAAAAAAGGTTTGTAACTCTGAGTCGAGATGCAGCTGTCTAGGCTCTGGAAAAGCCTACTAAGGGAAGTAAAACGCTTAGCTGGAGTTGAGATGGAACTTGATCTGCATATGAAGAAGATCATAAGATGATGGTGCCTATGCTGGCATGGGACTGGACTCAGTTACCCAGGAGTTAAATTGTTAACCCTCACCTTCTTCTGAATATGAGAGCCAAATGCTGCCAAAACTTGGGGAGTCTTGCATCTGGATTATCAGAGAAATTGGATCAGTGAACCCTTTGGTGCTGTTTAGCAATTTAGCTAGTAGTCGGTCTCTGCGGTACAATGCTTTCCTCATTGTGTTGGGGGAGTGGAACGGTACTGATTTCCCAAACTCAGCAGCTGCCCGCTTAGCAAAGCTTTGGTGCTTTTCAGGCATGGGAAACCAGTCAAAACCTTGGAGTGAAGCTCTAGCCCAAGGCTTCAGAGATACTTGGCTGCATTACTGAATGACCTGGCTTGGATGGGACTAGTCTCTATGGTGGCCCAAGTTCAAATTCAGCATCATTTTCACTATACTCTCCCTGGAGCCTTCTATTCTGCTGGCACCCCAAAATGGGTTTTTTTGGTATCTATAATATGCTTTATAAATACAAGGTCTACTTTCCTTGTGGGCATGTTAACTGTCTCCATTTCACAGATGGATGAAGCTGAAGCACATGGAAATGATATGGCCTGTACTCCAAAGCCCCTGTGGAGTTGAAGGGGGTAGAAGCACAATTCTGGTGCCTGAGTCCCTGTCTAGCGCTGTTGCAGATAAGTAGGTAGAAAATTGGTGGTTTCCCTTTGCTGGCCAATTCACAAAGCACAGCTGGTGTCAGTTGTTAGCCTAAAGGGCTCACAGCAAGCAGAATTAACAGCAGATTTCTTCTTGAGGGGTGGGGGAAGAGGGAAGATTGTAATTGCAGGGAGATGATAATGCACTGGCTTTCTAACCGCAGCCTCTACACATAATAGCACCCTTTTCCTGCCCGCTCAGATAGTGTTGGTAAAATGTGTGCATCTTCCTTTTGAAAGATCAACGTTGCCGATGCTCCTTGGAAGAAAAGCCAGACTCAACCCTGACCTAGTTGTGTGGAATAAATCTATGGTGGGATAAAGCCAAAGCAAGCAGTGTATTCATGTGTTGAGACCGTGCTGGAGGTCCAGAAGTGAGACGGGCTGCATGAGATGTATAGGACAGTTTCTATGGCTACCGCCACAATTGGGTGAGCTGTCAGGATGTCAAGGTGAATCACTGTTTATTACTGTTTCAGGAAGAAGTGATTTTTTTTTTTCCCCCCTAACACATTCTGCCCTGGCCTACAGCAATGCTGTACCTTTTTGGGCCAAAGCCAGAGGTAGTGTAAACGGGGGTGGAAGTTATAAGTTGGTCATGAGCTGATCACCTTCACCATCCGCCATAAAGCTGGCAAGTCAGTCAGCAATGCAGAAGTCCTCGCCTTCAGGAAAGCTGACTTTGACAAGCTTAGGAGGCTTGTCGGCGAGGCCCTAAGGGACCACGAACCCAAGGGGAGGGGAGCTCAGGAAGAGTGGTTGCTCCTCAAAGGAGCGATCCTCGATGCACAAACTAAGGCTATTCCATCTCGGAGGAAAGGCAGCAAGAGGGCACAGCAGCCCCCTTGGCTCTCCAGGGAACTCGCAGACCTCCTGCAGTTAAAAAGACAGACCTACAAAGGATGGAGGACGGGATCCACCTCCAAGGAGGAGCACTCTGCACTGGTCCGGTCCTGTAGGGAGCAAACCAGAATAGCCAAGGCTGCGACAGAACTCCAACTGGCTACTAGGATCAAGGACAATAAAAAGTCCTTTTTTAGATATGTGGGGAGCCGGAGGAAAAGCAAGGGCAACATCAGACCCCTGCTAAACCAGGTGGGGCAACTGACAACTGACCCACAGGAAAAGGCAACCTATTAAATGGGTACTTTGCGTTGGTCTTTCGCCAGTCCCATGGGACGCCCATACCCATTACAGGACAGGGAGGCCCGGGTGAGGGAGATCCCCTGCCCTCCAACAATGCTGACCTTGTGAAGGAACACCTCGAGAGGCTGGACACCTTCAAGTCAGCCGGCCCCGACAATCTACACCCCAGGGTACTCAAGGAGCTGGCGAGCACCATAGCCCAGCCCCTGGCACGGATCTTCAAGAGCTCCTGGCGCTCTGGTGAAGTGCCTGAAGACTGGAAGAAGGCCAATGTGATGCCTATCTTCAAGAAAGGGAGGAGAGTGGATCCGGCAAACTACAGGCCCATCAGCCTGACCTCTATCCTGGGGAAGGTCTTAGAAAAGATTATCAAAGAGGCCATTCTGAACAGACTGGCCGATGGCAACACCCTGAGGGATAACCAGCATGGGTTTGTTGCAGGTAGGTCTTGCTTGACCAAATCTCATTTCCTTCTACGACCAGGTGACCTATCACCTGGACAACGGAGAAGAGATTGATGTCATATATCTTGACTTTAAAAAAGCCTTTGAGCTGGTATCCCATGATCACCTCTAGTCAATTGTCTTGGTGCGCGGTCACCAGTGGGGTCCCTCAAGGCTCTGTCCTTGGACCTGTATTGTTCAACATCTTCATTAATGACATGGACATTGGAGTCAGAAGCAGACTAGCCAAGTTCCCTGATGATACCAAACTTTGGGGTAAAGCATCCACACCTGAGGACAGGAGGGCGATCCAGGCTGACCCGGACAGGCTCATGAAATGGCCAGACAAGAACCTGATGGTGTTCAACACCGAAAAAATGCAAGGTCTCCACCGTGGGAGTAAAAACCTGCAGCATCCTTATAGGCTTGGTAGTGCTACGCTGGTTAGCACTATGGATGAAAGGGACTTGGGGGTCAGGATTGACCACAAGATGAACGTGAGCCTTCAGTGCGATGCTGCAGCTAGTGAAGCAAGCAAAACGCCAGCTTGCATCCACAAAAAGGATGTGGAGAAGCTTGCGAGAGTCCAGAGGAGAGCCACACACATGATCAGAGGTCAGGAAAACAGACCTTATGAAGAGAGGCTGAGAGCCATGGGACTCTTTAGCCTGGAAAAGCGCAGGCTCAGGGGTGATCTGGTGGCCACCTATAATTTTATCAGGGGTGTTCACCACGATCTGGGGGAACATTTGTTCACCAGAGCGCCCCAAGGGATGACAAGGTTGAATGGTTATAAACTCCTGCAAGACTGTTTCAGGCTGGACATAAGGAAGAACTTCTTTACTGTCCGAGCCCCCAAGGTCTGGAATAGCCTGCCACCGGAGGTGGTTCAAGCACCTACTTTGAACGCCTTCAAGGGAAAATTGGATGCTTATCTTGCTGGGATCCAATGACCCCAGCTGACTTCCTGCCCTTTGGGCAGGGGCTGGACTCGATGATCTTCCGAGGTCCCTTCCAGCCCTGATGTCTATGAAATCTATGAAGTGTATGTGCTGTGCACTGGGATTGGTAGAAGTGGCTAACAGGAGTCCCCTGGATTAGCAATTTATACAGCACATCTACAGCTTGCATCCCCTTTGAACCTGGTAGTGCTACAGTTGTGCGCAGTACTAGAGCCATTAGATGGGCTGGTTTATGCTATTGGCAACTTGATCTAAATCAGAAAGTGCATAGTCTTTTGGAAAGACTGAGAGATCTCTTTAAGTATTACCAGAGACCCCTGTTTTCTCTTTGTACCCAGGGCAGTTTCTTTCTGGTTATGCAGAGCGTCTCAAAACCCGAACATAATTTGGAAACCCAACATTTTCCACTGAAGTGACACTGACATCCAAGACGTTAATGGCTGAGCTTAACGTAGCAGCCGCTCTGGGAACAGACTGCACCCACCGTTCTGCCTCCAACCTCAACAAGTGCCTTGCTGCCAAACACGGATCTCTTAGCAGGCTGCTTGTCTTAACTTGCTACTCCACTTCTCAAACAGCCACTTACTTTTTTTATTCATGCTGCATGAGCAACTTTCATCTTAAGTTGCCCCTGTAATAGGTTGAACTTCTGAGAGGCTCTGCTTAGGCTTTAGTATAACCTCAGGGATACTTTATCCTAGCAAAGAAAGACTTTTTGTATTGGAGACCCTGATTGCTTGAGCCATGCAAAAGTAGGCAAAGCCCTAATGAAACGTACTGAAGGGAACAAGGTGGCTGTCTAATAGAGTCCAGAAACACGTCACATTGGAGTTTTAGCACGGGAAGTTTCAAATTGCCTTTTTAATATAAAGAGAAATTAGCCAGGAGCTTGTTACATAGGTGGAGTTTGGGCAGCTTGCACACTGGGGTTAGCACTCCCACAAAATGAGACGTGATGATGTTTTTCATAAACCTCTGTGTTCGGGATCCCTGCTCTGCATCTCTCTGGAGGGAGTGCACTTTGAATAGCAAATTGCTCCATGCTATATTGGGCCCTTGGTTCAGTGCTGATTCAGAAGGGAGCATGACCCAGGCCAAATTATCCCTCTGCTTCTTGTTCCTCCAATCTATTTGTTTTGGAAAACAGAGTTTGAATCTAGACTATCCCTGCTTAGGTGTGTGAGATGCGTTGGGTAAGATTGTGGGTTTTGACTATGTCAGGTCTCTTTTTGTTTTGTTTTTAAAAAGGTAAATGGGACTGCTTCACTTAGAGAAGCAATCTGGAAAGCTAAAGGAGGTAAGAAGCACTCTCCACCATGTGCAGTATGGAAAGTGCAGTTCTGTTTTGGAAAGTGTTTGTAAAAATGGTGAACATAACATATTACATTGTGGTTGAAGGATCCCTATGTCCAAGTGCAGCTCGTTCCAACTCACACCCCACTGATGACAAAGACCCTACACTGGAACATATATATTTGGTAAGTCCAAAGAGGATCCATCCCCTCCTAGGGCTGCCTGAGCTGCAGCGATGGACTGGGTGCTCATTCTGCCATGAGATCACTGCAGGACCGTGGAGAACTACTGCCTCCATGAGGACAAAGGGACTTACTGGCGTGGATTTGACCGGGGCAGGGGGACTGATTCTAGCTGGACTAAAGTAGGCACTTATAGCTCCATATGCAGAGGAGCCAGGTGGAGCACGTGCAAAGGCTTGCAAAGGTTTATAAGAAAATAGACACTGGTGTATGCTATTTGGCTGTACACAAGTGGTGAGTCGTATTTGGAGTCTGATGTGACTTGTATCCTCTGTCTTGCCAACATGCAGGTCCATTTGGGAACCTGGCCTGGTGGCAAACTTCCAGGAAGTATTCAAGTGAAGAAAAAGTATTTTCATTGAATTCAATTAACAATGTAATAATGTTTGAATATTCGGCTTTGTGGGCAGCCTTTAAGTTGCCTCAGACTTGTTGAGATAGGTTGGAAATGGTCTGCGCTTCCACAAGTGTGATGAGCTCCCTTCATTCTCCCAGACGAGAACAGTAAGAGATGCTGCATCGGGAGAGACCATTTCAGTGGGTTAAAAGCTCCAGCATTCAAAAATGTAAGTGGCTAGGTCCAGACCTCAAGAGTTATGATGCTCTGTTCTTTGAACAGATAGATATTCACATACGTTCCCTGCTTTTTCTTTTCTGTTTGCCTGACTCCATGATGTACTGTTATAAATATGCTACTTCAACCAAAAAAGAAAATTCTGCCCTGTAACTTATTATTAAGTATCAGACACTCCTCTAAACCCACAGGCAGATGGCTAGGGTCCTGGGTCCTGAGCCCATTATGGTAGGAATGCTGGTCTTACATAAGAGACTGCTGAATATTAGTGGCAATAGAGAAAGCTAATTGTGACCTTCAAGAAAAGGAGGAAAAGGGCACAAACTAAGCCTCCTTCTCGTTCTTGATGGAGACAGAAAGATTTAGGGTTAGGCAAAAAGGAAGAGGATAGTCTGTGTACAGCATGGTAAGAGATGCACTAGGACAGGACAGAGACTTCAAGAAAGACAAATAGCACAGGGCTGCGTTCTGCCCTCGGTTACCAGTACTTCCCTTCAAGTCCACTGAAGTCTTTGGAGCTGTGCTGGTGTAACAGAGCAGAATTTGACCCACTGAGCTGAGTGCCAAATGAGTGTTTTATGTCAAGGCCCACTGCAAGGATGCAAAATGTGAGGCTGGGGAAGAAGCTGGGGTGCTGGGGTAATAACACCAGGGATATGGCCCTGCCCTGTGCCTAGACTCGGATCCGGAGAACGCTGGTACCTTCCTACGGCAAAACCCTGTTTTCCAAATCATCTAGTAAAATCCTTTGAAAGGGACTTGGAGAGACAGGTACCTTGAGACCAAGCAGCATGGGATATTGGGGTCAGGGCTTCTCTCCAAAAAGGAACCATGCCTCATGGTTACTGAAGCATTTGGACAAACTCTAGACAAATACCTAACTGGACTGGTCATGGTTTTGTGGCTGTGGAGGGTCAGTTAAAACGCCTGAGGGGAAAAGGCCTGTCCTGCTTAGTGCACAAAGTTTGTAGCGGTCTCCTTTTTGGAGCTGTTAGGTGGTAGGTGGAAGATGTTGCCTGTCCCTCTAATCAGACATGCACAGGTTGATGTGAACGATGTGTCTAGGGCAGCGATTCTCCGTCAGGGTGCTAAGGCACGCTGGAGTGCTACAAGATATTTTAAAGGGTGTGGATTATTAGCATGGTTAGGTGTGCAAACACCTGTACACGATTCACCCGATAAACCTAGATCCCAAGTCAGAATTCATAGTGTCACAACCACTCTGACCTGTTGTGGTCTTTCTGACTTGCTTGCAACAGAAGAATTGCTCTCTTATTTTTTCATAGTGAAAAAACAAGTGAAAGCTAAAAGCTGGCAATTTCCAACAGGTGCCTTGAGTGTAAAAAGGTTTACAAGCACTAGTTTAGACGCATAAGGAATATTTTAATGGCTGGACCTACTTTCCCACCCCCACTATGGTGGCTCCCTATAAAGTTTCACCTACTTTGCCAAAGCCATGGCTATGGCTCAGCACCTGCACCGCACCACCTTTTCTTTTTGTCTGCTGTCCCTCTCCATTACAATCAAAGTAGGGAAATAATTCAGGCTGGCTGGGCCTTGGCTCGCTCTTTCTACAATCCCAGGGTACCTAAAACTGATGTAATTTTGCAAGGCCTCCTCAGTGTTGGTATATAGTGATATAATTGTTTTTTTTCCCCATTGTTATCAATGTGCAGCAGCAAGAGGGTGCTGCAAATAAGTGGGTTGGCAGCTAGTGCTGGCTTTGCTTAAATGGCGTATTAATGTCACGCAATTATGTAGCATTTTCCTACTCACAACATGTTTACTAACCTTTTATAAAGGAGACCTTTAACTTGCCAGTGGGGTGGAAAGTAGGAGCTGGCTAGTGGTAGACAGCAATACTACAACACTTTGGGACAGAAAATAAAAACATACCCTATTTGCATGCACCTCGCATAGAGATCTCTTTGCATTCTTCATAGTCGTCTTACGTATTCAAAAATTGTAGGTTTAGTTTGCTGCAAGCAGATCCCAGAACCTGGTGTCATACAGTCCAGTAGCTCCCATTTTTGCTCTTTATCTGAGTGAGGCTGCAGAAGAAAGTCATTCCAGCATGGAAAATAAGGAGCAATTAAAGGAGGGAGGAGGAGCATGCATCACTCAGCTGAACCGGGGGAAGGCAGAACTTCCTGGAGTCTGTGAATATCAAAGCATTCAAAATGGGAGTTTGCATGGGTCATCTTTGCACTGTTCATAGCCAAGGAAGGAAAGTAGGCTGATAGTTATAGAGGAAAAAAGAGCCACTACCCCCAAAAAGCCACATCTAGTTGTGTCCAGGGAAAAGCTGATGATTAGGTAGTGATGCTTAAAGCTGTCCGGATTGCAGCTCCCTACATATGAGAACCCATAATTGATACCCAAGTGCTTTCTTCCATAGACTATGTAAAACCCTCACCCTAAATTTGTCCCACCAGAAAAGAGCTTCAATATGCTCTATTCCTGAAATTAAACAAATGGAAGTACTATGATGAGGCCCTTTCTTAGCACATAGTGCTTTTGGTTGCATCCTTGTCTGTTTAGGCTTTAACCTCCTGGGGGAAAGAGGCTGTCTCTTCTTGCCCACACTAGCTCAACCAGTCAGATTACGCAGCCACTGCTAGCTGTGGGAAGACAAATCTGATTACACAGTACATGCCTGCTAAACCACAAGACGAGATGATTGCTGCACAAGAAGGAATGTACTTATGTAGCTTGCTGGTGTGTCAGTCCTGACTGTAAGAGTTTAACTTCCATCTCTCTTAATACGTCACTGGGTTGATTCATTGGAAGGCAAGATCAGGATCAGTTTGTAGATCAGCTGTGTGTGCCATTCAAGGTCCTACATCCCCCTAGCCTGGGCACAGGTGAGCATTATGATGTTGCATCAGTGTGACATGTTGTGGTAACTTGTTTGCAGCCCTGAAGGTGAGTTACAATGTCACACACACAACACAACAGCTTTTTTCCTACGAGATCACAGGCAAGTATGGTGGTTACCTGTGCAACACTGCCCCAGAAAGGTATGGGAACAATGCCAAGGCTGCCCTGCCCAGTGACTGTGAAGTTGCTGGGAGTTACAGAAAGTTTTTGCAAGCTACCTAACAGGACTTAATTGGTTTAGGCCTGGACTATTTTACTGTTAAAAAAGGAAAGCAGTCAGGAAGGAGTTGAGACACAAGCCTGAATTGTTAGAAGTGACCAAACAATCTTGCAAACTTCTGCAAAGACACTCATTAATTCACCTCATTTATGTTTTGAACCTGGGGCTTATGCAACTCTAGACATGGCTCGGACAGTAGTTTGTTTGGATCCCACTGCTCAATCTGCGTCCAGGCAGGGTATGCAAACAGAGGTAGGTACTAAGGCATGTATCTGCATATTTGAGTACCAAAATACCTTGATGCACTCGCTCAGTCTGACACGCTGCAGTGCGAACTGTCTGCTAAAGAGATTATCTTGTGGGTAGAGATTTGGCAGCTGGGCAAGAATGCAACTAGAAGGACTCTATTCCAGGAAAGCGTGGGTCTGTAAGCACGTGAATGGATACCGGGAGCTCTCCCGACACAGGACTTCAGCAAACTAAGAAGTGCTTCAGACTAAGAACTACAGGACGGGGAACCTGAAAGCTCATGAAAACGAAAATCCTTGTGTTTAAACTGCCCTTACCACCAGCGTGGGCTTTGCATGCGCACAAATTTGCAACATTTAAAATGCACTTTTGGGGTGTTTCAGATGTTGCTATGTCATTGGTATTCACCGGTAAAGCAACTATGCATGCTCAGTGATAAATCATGAATGCAAGATATGGGAAAGGTGTGGAGAATGCTGGGTTTGCACTACTGATCAGGTGTGCACCTCGCAACAGCTTTTCCTCATGGTATTATCTTATGGTATTACATGGGATTATTGGTCTCAAGAAGTGCTTCGGAGAAATTTGAACCTGGTAGTGTAGTTGTTAATTGGAAAGTAGGAATCGCCACACTTAGGTTCCTTTAGGTCACTATCCTGCCTCTAGTATGGGCCAGTAATAGTTGTTTCTAAGGAAAAACTCCCTGCTCTCAGGGAAAGTTTCTTTCTCAGATGCTGGTATATATCCCCACCAGCTTGATGTATTTTTTTTTTACATAAAGCATGCCAAAGTCACCTGGCATGGAGAGGTTAAACTTTTTAATTTAAGGTTTATTTCTATATATGAAATAGTTAAAATTGGGGCAGCTGTGATTCCAAGTTACAGGGTCATAGGCAACCCCCTTCTCCCCAACTCCATTCATATGAACCCAACAGTATCTCTGAGTGTCAACACTCCTTTCTGCAACAGAGGGGAGGTCTATGGGAACCTGTTGAACAGGATCCTGTTGTGCTAGGCATTGCATGTGCTGGAGTACATATGGGTTTTATGCCCTGAAGAGCTGAGCACCTGAACAGATAAGATGGTCAGGGGCCAGGGATGCAGCAGGAAGCAGACGGAGCATACGGCAAGTCAGCAAATATGACGTTGTGCCATGATTAAAGCAGAACAAACTTTAGGTGGGTTTTAAAGGGGATTTAATTCAGCAGAGACAAGGGTGAGGGGATGGAGAAAGGAGGTGGGGAAGAGAGCAGGGGAGACAGATGGGAAGGGGCTGGAGCGAAGGGGCGATCCCAGGAGAGTTGGGCTAGTCGCACCTAGGGGAAGTGGTGTTTGATGTCACCAGTGCCCTGAAGTGGTGCAGCTTGCCCCCAAGCTGCCTGGCTCCAGGATGCTGGCTCCTCTCTGGGATTTCACTGCCCCAAGCCCATGTGGCTCACAAGGAGGGCACTAAATGGGGAAGCGGGTGACCATCCTGCG
Source organism: Alligator sinensis (assembly GCF_000455745.1). NCBI lineage: Eukaryota > Metazoa > Chordata > Crocodylia > Alligatoridae > Alligator > Alligator sinensis. The sequence continues at coordinate 2,268,031 of NW_005841986.1, forward strand.
TGGAGGAGAGGGGTGTCCCTAGCCCAGCCCCATCTCCTTCCCACCATACAAAGCTGCAGTCCCAGGGCTGGACGCTGACTCCTTTCCAGGTCACGCTAAACCCCTCTTCCAGGGGGCTCCTTTCACCTATCCCAGCCCTTACCTTCTGCCACAGACAAGACCACCTCAGAGGGAAAAAGCATCAGGCAGGCTCTACCTCCCGGAGCTAATCCAGACTCTCGGGATCGATTCGGACCCGCACACCGACCACTGTTGTGCTGCACACAGCGGCAGGTCGCTGCTTTGTATCTGGAGCTGCTTTATTTTACTTAGGATAATGCTGGCTGCTGCCTGCCCCCTCCTTGAGACGAACAGGCACTGTGGACCTCTGTCACAGGCGCCAAGGGAGCTATTCATTAATATAAGTACCTCTGTTTTGTAAGACTGCCTCTTGCAGGACCCCCAGGGCTGCTTTGCAGCAAACAGGAGGGTACTTCTGAGCCAGCAGCGCCCCCTTCTCTGCCAAGTGAGCAGGGGGCTCCCATGGGCAGCGCCACCTTCTCTGCCAAGTGAGCAGGGGGCTCCCATCCATTATATACTGAGCATGAGAAAGAAACACTTGAGGAGAGAACTTGCCACCAACCTCAAAGCCCATTAGATTGGCAATTAAGAGTTACTTGGTGTTACCTGGATAAAAATCATCAGCTCTTCATAGTGGGTCAGATATTCCGTGGGAGGAATATTTTCCTTTACTGGCTCTTACATTTGTTTGACTATTCATAACAGGCCAAGTAGTGAGCTGTTTTAATTGACCAAATTAACCAAGTGAAAACCACCCCCTCACCCTCTTGCTGTCTCTACAGTAGTTATTTAGCAAGGCTAAGTGATATTAGTCAAGCTGTGCTTGCATGCGTAGCATTATTTCCAAGGCCAAAATGACTGCAGTTTACTTTATGATGAGGGAGAACGTCAAGACTTAGTGGGAAGCTTTAATGCTTCTGATAGAAGTTTTATTGGCCATTAAGGGAGAAAGAGGTAAATATATTAATTGAACTCTTGCCCCACATGAAAAACTGTGGATGTCTAAGACTGAGTCTGTAATTGCTGAAGCATCTTAGTAATTTTCATATCCCAACACCCAAGAAATTCCACCATTAGCTGGTTATCAAGGACAGAAAACAGCTGGATCTTTAACACCCTGACCTTTACTAAATTAAATAAGTAACAAATATATCCTGAAATGTATTCCCCATTTAAGATTTAGTCATTTTAATATTGTTTCCCATCTAGACTTGACAGCCTGAGAAGAAAGAGCCTACCGCAGGTTTCAAAAGCATCTGGCTGATTCTGCTTTCTTTATATCACTTTCCAAAATTTACCTCTGCAGCTCTGAACATTTCAAAGTATTTGACCCCCACCAGAGTTAGGATCCATCTCTCCTCTCCAAGATTATTTTAAAGTGGTAAACAAAAGGAGGGATGCTGCCGACTGGAAGAAACGGAGATTGTTTTTTCTCCGTGCAAATTACTTTTAAAAACCAAGTAAAATTTTTTTTTTATAAGTTTCTTCCCTGTTTCTGTTCTACCACAAATTGGTTATAGCAGAAGACGACAGGCAGTGGAACTTAAATAGAAAAATCAGTATCTCCATGCCATAGAGGAGAGTGACCTTAAAGAAACACTTGAGATACACATTAAGAGCTCTTTTTTTAGCATGACTACTTGGGGCTCCCTACACACCAGCTGTCCCATGCTTGTATTGGAAGTGAGTGCGCTATAGGAGGACTTCAGCCAGGTCTCTACCAGTCTCACATCCCTATTGCAGATATAGCCCAAGTCATCTACCACAGCCAGGTTGTTGGGCTCCATGGTTGGATCCAACACACTGAAGTCACAAAACAAAGGACCCAACCAGGAAGACTTTTACAAGCCAGGATGGAGGAGGAGAGCACAGTAAGCATAAGGCCTTTGGCAATCTGCTTCTTTTGAAATTTGGGCTGGACCCCAAAAGGTCTCAAGGAGAGCAGGCAAAGATCACCAAAAGGGCTGGGGTCTGAAGTCTTGACTTTTCCATGCTTCCCGGTAGGGACTGGGCCTTGGTTTAGAGCCAAACTTTTTGCCAGACATGTCACAAATTAGCCCCATGCTGCCTGGGAGCCACTCCAATTCTGTTCCCCTATCTGATCATCTGCTCCGCTTTTTGGTCCCTGCCCTGCGCTGATTTGCTGCTCTTTTCTGCCCCTTGCTATCTGCTGCTGTTGCTGCCTGTTCCCTCCCATCGGTCACGTGCCACACAGAGACTGCCAGTACCACTTATGGCAAACCTGCTGCAGTTTGGCCTCCCCTGTCTGCGGCTGTCTATTAAATACAACAGCAAATAGGTCTCCCCCCGCTGAAGGATGGGAAGATCAGGAAACCAGGCTCATCCCTGGTCAAGAGGGTGGCATTTAGGGCTTGTCTATGGATGAATTTAATCAGGAATAATTTACAGGAATGGTTATTCCAGAATAACTGCATGCATGGACACTTGTTCTGGGATAATTATGAGTCCTTGTCCCTGGATTTATTCCAAAATAGCTATATTATTTTAAACTCACTCCCAAGCTTATTCTGGAGTAACTCTCAGGAACCCTAATTCAACCTCCTGGGAGCTGACTGTATGTATGTATGTCAGGATCCTACCCACCGTACTAGGACCCCAGCCTTTTGGATAGTCTGGGAAATGCACAAGCCTTGAAGAGACTAGTAACAAATGGACTTCACTCCTGTAGAATTAATATGAGACTTCAAACACCACCTTTATTTTAAATAAAGCTGCACGAAAAATATATACACGTTTCAACTATGTTCAACCATGACTTTAATATAGAAATTGTTCCTGGCATACCTTTTAAAAAGTTTAAATGGACTATATTATGGATGTTCTAAAAACTCAAGGAAGAGCTTGATCTGGAAGGCTTTGGGTGTTGTGTCTTAATCCAACTCTCACTTATTCCTGCCAGGTCAGCTCTTCAGAGTACAGTCTTGCTTCCAAGCTAACAAAATATTACAAAAGTGTCCATAAAGAAGGCTAGTAATAAATAAGGCTATTTACCACATATGGTCCCAGAAGAAGCAGCGACCAGTCAAGCCCACTGTCAACTAGGCTGTGAAAATCAGGTCGAGGTCTTTTGTTGCCTCACTCCCGCAACAGAAACTTGTACAAATTATACGTTAAAAAGTCCAATAGAGTAATTGCCAGATCCTGCTTAAATGACAGAGCAAATATTTGAGTTTCTTATTAAAAAAGGCAAAAAAAATGATAAATGATCTGTATGTGGAACAATGGAGACATAGATGCCATATCCCACGGTTGATGCAAGTTGAGGACTGAACTATCCAAAATGAAGAGACTGCCTTAAGAGACATTCAGCTCCTGAATGATAATGGCTTTAGACAAGAATAGCTTTAATAACGGCGCTGCCTGCACATGAATAGCCCCTGAGGCTGTGTTGATGGCTCTTATCAGGCCACAGTGATTTCCCTCACCTTGATAGAGCCTATAGTGACATACTGAAACAACTGCATTGCTTTAGAAGGGGGCTGGAATATAGGGGGACGATGCTAGACCCTCCTGGCTGAGTTTCCCTGGCTAAGGGTTAGCAATAACAATAACTAGTAGAAGAAAGGGATCCACGCAGTTTGAACTTCCTCGGGACCATTCCTGCAGTGATTCACTGCACGTTACGTAGCACTTGGTTGCAAAAGAAAATGATTAGATTTAAAACCACAAAAACCCATGCGTCTACTCGTGAGGAATTCTGAGTAAGACTCTGGATATTGTAGACTTCCAGATACAAACATCTTTACACACAGTTCTAGCTAGCAAAGGACATTTTGACTAGCCAGTGTAGACTGTGTGGAAGACTGATGAAATGCTGTAGTCTTTTGCAAGTAAGGGTGATGTCTGGCTAACCGTATTCTAGTATTAAAATTGATAAGACCTGACTGTGAAGGACCATTCTTCTACACTTTATACCCTTTCTTACTGCTATGGTTATGGTAAGATTAAGCAAGTTACTCAGTACCTAAAGGTTTGAGCTCTCAGTGCACGTCTATATGTGCAATTAAGGCAAAGCAATAAACTCCAGAGTTTATTGCTCCTGGATACACTGTTTGAATGTGCACCCGGGACTGCAGCACGTTGAGCTGCATCGAAGCAGCCCTGGCTGGCAGGGGATGCCAGGGGTCAGCCTGCCAGGCCAGGGCTGCTTCCCCTCCTGCTCAATGTGCTGCACAGGGGCTGGCTGGGGCATGAGGGGGCTCCAGGGCAGGGCCAGCTGCCAGGCAGCCCCCACACTGAAGCACCCTTGTGCTCCAGCCAGCCAGGGCAATGTCTACACGTGCACTGCTGCAAAGCAAAAAAACTCCATGGCAGGATAGTAGTTGTAAATTAGTACTATCCTGTAAATACAAGTACTATCCTGATGCAGAGTTAATTCATTTACTCTAGCCTAATAGGGGTGCATGTGTAGGCACACGTTTACTGCAGAGCTAATTAGTCTACTCCGCAGTAAGTGTCTTGTGTTGAAATGCCTGCAGAGTGATAGCCATATGGAGAGCTCTCCTGTGGGGTTTCCTGAAGCACAGTGAGTCCGTTCACACACAGGGCTTTCCCCTGAGTGGAGACATATCTGTAGGCTCTCTTATAGCCTGAAGTTGTGATCAGCAGAAAAGCCTGAAGCAGAGTAAGCATGTCACGTTAAACACTTAGTGGAGCGGTATCTTGTCCAGGGAAGGGACTGAGGCAAGACATGTTTCATTAGGAGTCCCTGTTAGTGCTCTACATTTCTTCTATTACCACCAGACGAGGTCCAGAATTGCCACGGGACAATCCAGCAGGATAAGAAAAAATCCCTAATGCCCCTACTACTATTTAACATGTTGCTAGCATAGTGTCATTTGCAAGGTTTACTTTCCCCACTACCTGTTTATGACTGCAAACTCAACTAAAAACATCCTCCTAAAACCAGCAAGAGTCAAACCACCGGAGAGGAAATCCATGCTGGATGAAAGCATCTTTGTTCCAACATTTTGCACAAGGGAAATGAGAATTTTTGTTTATAAGCAGTCTTTTACTCTCCCTTTCCCCCATTTTATATAAAGGCTTGATGGGTTTTTTTCAGCCCAGCACATCATTTCCTGTGTGACCTGGGTCAGGGGTGTATTTCTGTACTTCTCACGCGCTAAATTTAGGCTCTTTGCAGGAAACATCAGAGATTTAAATTTGTCTTTCGCCATGGCAGCAGCACAGTGAAGAGGAACCGAGGCCACAAGTGCTTCACCATAGTACATCTGCACATAGTACATCTGTATAAATATAGGTCTGGTGTAGACACTGTACAACAGACCTCAGGGAGCGAGAAACTCAGCAGCCACAAAGTTGTTGCTTTAGTTTGAAAATATTCTAGATATATGAGAAGCTCCAGATCCCCACGGGTCTCAAACCAACATTTTACTTCTACTCATCACTATCTGATTCTCTGCAGAGTGCCTCAAGCCTGGTTCTTATTTCTCTTAAAGGGGTTTAATGGCTCGTGCTAAAAGGTTAATCCGACAGCACCAGTGAGCTTCACATCTGACCTCCAGCAGTGAGACCTTCCCTCCTGCTTCTCCAGCTGTGAGGTTCTCCTGAGCACAGAGTTACAAGGGTTAGTTTGGAGATGGAGACAAATATCTGCTTCATGCAGGACCCAAGACATTCTCCTATGGCTCTGGCCAATTGCCCCTCTCTCTCCTGTCACTCCCTCCCCACTTTTTATAGCAAGCCTGGGTGTAATGGCATGGGGAACGGTGTAGTTACAAACTTGGGTAGTTACTCAGCAGCTCATTGCAAATGGGTTCCTCTCTCTCACCTGGGACTTGTGTAAGCTATTAACATCCTTGCCCAGCCACCCTATATGTCTGTGTCCCACAACTCCCTTGTCCCTGGAGAGGCAGGCCTGCGCAGCTGTCTACAGAGGTGAGACAGTGATTTGTGCTTCAATCTTCTTTTGAAGGTCTGCTTAATGGCAAGCTGGATAATGAACTCCTGCCAGAAGGCATCACCTTCAGGGTAGTAGGATCAAACCTATCTTCTGTGTCTGCCATATACCATATATGGGTCAAGTGGGGAGGTGCAATAATATGGGAATGATGGTAATCTGCTGTAGGATGGAACAACCAATGCTACCCATGCCGCCAACCAGGGCTGCATCTTCCTCTTCCGAAAGGAGAACAATGAAAACAGTACACCCAAGTTGAAGAGCTCTACTTGATTAAAACATTAAAAGCTCGTACGCTCATCCAAGACTTTCTCTCTCTCTCCTACCTGAAGGTCAGTAGTGGCTGAACATTCACTATGGTCAGGTCTCAGATGATTGCAGGCCATGCAGCTTGCTCTACCTGACACTCCTAAATGCAACCTGCTCCAAGCAGCAGCATTAACAAGGTCTAGAAGGAGCCTTGTTTGGATGCAGGCAGATACCCCAGGTTACCTCTATGAAAGATAAGACAGACACAATGGAGGGAGTCAGACTGCAGCATTGCTGCAAAAACCAAGTTTGCCAGCCACCAGTGTGCTCTGCTCTCTCCCTTAGTTACAGCACTTGTACCTGCCCTGACCTCATTACAAATGCACTACATGATTTGTATTAAATTTTGAGATTAAGATCTACCCCTTTGGCATCAGCTTATTGTGACTGGGTTCATTTCATAGTTTTTTCGGTGAGTTCCCTCTTCTCATGCATCATCTGCTTATGTGAAGAGCCCAAACAGTTATCTCTTGGCATCTGCCGTCTTACAGTTTTATGTCTTGGAGGAAGTTTTTCTTTTTCTTTTACAAAGAATGGTCAATGATTTCATCCAGAGCAGACATGGAAAACTGCCATGCAAATATATTCACCCACGCACAAAATCCACTCCCCTGGACATTACCATTATGACTATACAAAAGACTAATAATAGTACGGTAAGAATAACAGAATAACAGCAGTCACAGAGCTGTTGCCTTTCAGGGAAGAGGACTCTTTCAACATCCTCTTTTTATCTTAGATTCTCCTCACCATTTTATTACATCCCCTTTAAAAACAAACTCAATATTTGGCTTGAGACGCTGAACAATTGCCAATGTTTTTGCAATGCAACATCTGTATAAATTACATCTGTTGCTTGTCACCACCACAGTCAGACTAGTGCATAGTACAAAAATATATTCTGAGTTGCATAAAAAACAGCTAACACACTGGTGGAGTAGAGAGACACTTTCACAGCATGTGCTTTCCAGTTCCTACCCATTCTCTTTCCTCCCTGATGCTGGGTAAACCAGGCCTGAATTAGCTGCCATGAAAGGTGGAAATCTCTCACGTCAAAGTCCATTGCCTCGATAAGGCTTTTAAGCTGCCCCAGAGACTTGTGCATAGAGGACAAGTGTTTCTCAGATGTCTTGGCTAAAGAGACTCTTTGTGAAGCCCGTTTGTATGCTCTATAGGAACGTGCACCGTGTATTCATTGATCAGAGCAGATGTGTTCCTCAGCATCTCGTGAAACGTATCCACCGTCTTTTGGTAAATGTCTCTGTGAAGCACAAATGATCGGAAAAGGTTGAGGGGCTCAGCCTTCTGGAATATCCCCGGGAAACCTAGCTCCTCTGGCACCTTACGATTTCCAATGAAGAAGTGGCATAGCTTCTTTTCCTGCAGGCTTTTCTCCAGGAATTTCAGCATGTCTTGCAGCCTGGCTTCCAGGTTTTCCGGGGCCCAGTCCTGATGGGGACGGGTCTGTAGCAAATGCAGCATTGCTGTTTTCAGGTGGTAGTTTGTGAGGCCGCTTGGACCCGAGAGGCTACATTGCTTTTCGTGCAGGAAGGAGAGGATCTGAAGGCAGCTGAGGTGGCAGGCATTGGCAGGCAGTGTTTTGGAGAGGGAATGGATGAACCGTCTCTCATACACTGCGAAAGTAAGAAACCAGTAAGTGTTGGAGGAGGGATCAGCTGTCAGGCCGCTGCGGGGAAAGTGGGAGATGAAGTAGACATCAGAGTCTTCGCATTGCACCACGGGCGTGATGTTGAAGGCGATGGACTTTCCAGACCTGAATTTTATCTTCAGGGCACCTGGGGAGTCCAAGAGGCTGAAGGTGAGATCAAATTCGTACTTGTGGGATATTCTGTTCCAGGCCTTGGTGATGGCAATCTGGAACCACTTCATCACCTGGTCAGCATCCAGATACTGGGTGTTGTTAAAGCAGAGCAGGTCCTCCCTCTCGCTGTTGTGCCTGGTCTGGCTGGCTTGGCTATGGAGGAGGCACAACATGTCTTCACCCAGCTTAGTCTTGTCGCAGATACAGCCTGCCACATCCTCATCCCTCCGGCAAACCTTGATGGTACCGTAGCCTTGCTTATCTGGGGGGATGGAGTCCCCAGAGCACCACACCTGCGACTGGAAACGGTAGGGCTCTGGGGGGGTAAAAGGCACAATCAAGTCGCACACATATGGCTTGCGCACCCTCCAGTTTTCATACATGCTCCCTACCCCTATGCACTCCTCCACCTCCATGTCAGCATCCCGGTTACACACGCTCCGTAGGGCTTCCAACAAGTCGTCTGCAAAACCTTCCACCATCTCCCGCATCCGGGCCATCTCGCCAGTGACACCCACGATGCACCTCTCATAGAAGTTGGCCAAGGTGGCCTTATTTGGCAGGGCCACCCCCTTAAATGCTTTCCCCAGGATGGCCATGTCATCCTCCTCACCGGCCCAGTCCTGCCAGTTCCCATCCTGGAAATCTTGCCTCCAGAGCTCAATCAGTAGGAAGACAACCATGGACATGGCGCTCCACAAGTCCCAACGCAGAGCATCCTCTTCGAGCTTCTCCTCCAGCTTAGGGGCCTCTTCCAAAGCCTTCTGGGCGGACTCCTGCCCTGCCATCTCCTGCTCCAAGCGTAGCTGCTCCAGCCGGAGGTTCTCCTCACGCTCCTTCATCCTCTGGATGATTTCCTCCGTGTCCTCGGGGACAGTAGCATTTTCTTTGGGGAAGAGGAGTGGGTGGTTGACGATAGCTGTTATCACCACCAGGCACACTCGGAAGATCCCTGTGGGCATGGCAATTCCTTTCCTGCAAGAGAGAGAGGCAGCATGGTCAGAAATGAAATAAAATCATTAATACAACCACCCTTTATCTTTTTTCCAAGTCTGATATTGTCGCCTGCAACTGGGAGTTCATGAACAAATGCCTCAGCCCACGAGGTTCCCTGCCAGAGTGCTGAGGGATATGTAGCTGTAATGAGGAGAAAAGCAATAGATTGCAGTAGCAGTCCCGGTCAAGGGCCTACTTGAACCTAGCAGATGCAGTGCTAGGCTGGCTAGGTCACAGCAGTTCCTGTAGCTCATTGCATATGAGAGAACGGCATGATGATTAGCACTGTGGCTGGTACTTCTGACTCCCCAACCAGGATGACTAGCTGGATTGACCAGTGACAGCCTTTGCATAAGCCCAGATCAGGGTTCAAACTCACAACTCTGGAGTCATAGTGAGAAACCACTTTAATATCATCATAAATCATAGCCTGTCCAAGAAGGATGAGCAAGAGGATCCAGCTACAGCCACCCATGCTTCTGTTGTTCTTCACCCAATGTGATTGCTATTTGGGCATTAGTAGGCCCTCCCCATCCCACCCACAGGGAAGTGGGTGGAAACAGTGCCCTCCCCTCCTTTAGGAAGACCCCTTCCCATCTGAGAACCAGGTACAAAGGGCAGACAAAGAAGTGCTGGCAAGCGGCACCCCCTCCCTTTTCTGCAAGCATCCACTGCCACCCCAAAATGCATGTACAGCTTCAGTGCCAGGTGTGAGGCCGACAGCTTAGAGGCACAGCCATGGGAGGGGTATTGCCGTTTGAAGCACCCTCCATGGGAGGCATGCCAATGGCCTGTGGATATCTTCACAATCAAGCACTGGTCATTCACATCTGGACTGAGACCATGGTTACAGAGTTTAGTGCCTCCAGGAGGGAGGCCCCTAACAAACTTTTCCAACTCATTTGAAGTACCAAAGCATCAAAATACAGCAGGGCTCATGCTATGACACATCCCTTCCCAGTATACTGGCACTGGCATATGATAGCCCCTGAGAAAGTACAGGATCTGCCACATTGCACCTTTTCACTGGCCTTGCTTTAACCCAAAGACGGATGGTTTCAAATGCATCATGCTACTTAAATTCTGTGCTTGCGAGGCTACTAATCTGGACAATCCATGAATACGCCTCCCTGCCTGGATCTAAACAAACACCTCCCACACACATCCAGAGCCACGGTCCCAGCCAGCTTGCTCTTTTTTGAAGTGCCAAGGGCATCAATGCAGAAGTGATTCTGGAGTACGTCCCACTGCCAGACGTGTGCCGCCGCTCGTCTATGTGCAGCAGCATGCCAGTGTGAGCTGCTGCATGTTACCTCCTCCTCGTCTTGGCATGGCTGAGAGACCTCAAATGATTCTGAGCGGGCTTGTTTGTTTTATTCATGATACAGTATTGGGTTCCCAACCCACGTGCACGGCCAGTGCCCTTGGATGTTATTAGTTTCACACACGAATGTACCAAGACTCTGTTAAAAGAAGGTAACCTCTAGCTCTGCTGGGCACAATCCTATTGCTGCCAGGGCATCTACCCAGCACTGTTTAGGTCTCTTGGGCCACATCCACATGAGCAGGGGCGTGTGTTTGCAGCAGCATATATAGTAATGGCACGAATTTGTGCTGCTACTTTGTGCCGCAGTGCATGCCTCTTCTTGTGGGCTTTGCACCGGGGCACATTGCCCTGCTGCTCCATGGTGGGTGGGAGAGGTGGGTGCTGGCTGGGGTGTGCCTTCCTCCACATGCCTTACCGGCTGGATGGGCTGTAGTGTGCCTCGAGATGGGGGAGCAGGCAGCCCTGGGCTGGCTGCTCCCCTGTCTCCACGTGCCTCAGCCCAGGGGCTCCACTGCAGGGCCCCCATGCTGGGCACATGCAGCTCCCATCTCGGGGCACGCTGCACCCCAGCTAGCCAGGGAGCAGCTGGCTGGGGCACAAGGTGCCCAGGGCTGCCTGCTCCCCCATCTCCACGTCTGTCCCGGCACACACCATTTGGGTGCGCTTTGAGCTGCTTTTTGATTCAGGGTTTTTTTGCTCCTGGGAAATCCCGGTAGCAAATTTTGCCCTGGCGCTGCAAATTAGTAGCACTGTGCAGAGTTAAATGTGCTAGGCTTATGGTTTGTGGCACTGCAAAGGGGTTTGTGGCACCACCAGCTGCATGTGCCGGCACATCTGGATCTGGCCCTGGAGTTTTGTTTTAGCATAAGCTGTGCTCCAGCTGTTGAGGCTGCCAGGGTGACATTTTATTTGCTTGGAAGTTGGTTTCTATCGGTGCTTAAATGTCTTAAAGTCCCTTCCATGGTAAGACCATCCAAAGATGATGACTTTGCCAGTAACTTGAGCTTCACAGTACTCTGAAGAGAGCTGCAGGGTGAAGGGGGTCAGTTTTGGGTCTGGGCACACAGGAGAGTTTGGGAAGGGCTTGGTGCTTTTAGTTTCACGTGGAACATTTTGAAAGAGACCCCTCATACATGTGGGCACACAAGAGAAGGGTGTGCCCAGAAAAAAAGATACTTGCTATGAAAATGTAATTGTGGTGAAAATAAGTGAAAAAAAAAAATCAAGCAAAACCAGAGGGAATGAACTAGGTCATAAAACAACTAGTGTAGCTCTACATAGGTATTATGGTGAGCCCATCACCATTGCTTTTAGGCAACCGTAGTAGCCTCTTCTTTGGCATGACAGGCTTTCTTTATGTACAGTTCACGAGCCGCCTATCTTTATGGTTCCTCAGGTCATAAATCCATCCCATAGAGGGAACCTACTATCAGCCTTACACCGTACACCTTAGTCACTGAGCTTTATGACAGCAGAGAAAACACAGCCCGGAGAGCTGTCCCAGCCCCATGAGCACAGGCCAAGGTTGACAAGGACAATCTCCATTAGACGTTAGAAGTACGGGCCTCTGGAGATGCATCCCGTCCAGCAGCAAACACAATCACAGACACGCCATTCAGATCACCGCAACCTTTCAAGCTGTAAGACAATAACCTTCCATTGCAAATATACAGTCGCTCTTCCACCCGCAGAGACTGTCTATACTTAGGTGATACCATCTCTTACTAAGATTCTGCTAGAATACTGTAACACGGCACCTCTACACGTGTGCTTGACTGCTCATTAGATGAATTTAATGCACAGTAAAGTGTTACTGTCTGCATGTGCGCAGTAGATTAATTTACTCCAGCACAGGATAGTAATTATTGCACTTAAATGCATGTGTAATCAATGTCAGGATTAGTTTACTCCAGCTCAGATTGAGCCAGAGTATATTCAGCTGCATTAATTGCACGTGTAGACATGCCCACAGGCTACCATTGCAGCTCCACTCACTGTGAGCACCCTTGTTGGTAATTTAGCCAGATGGAGCTAAGCACTGTTGTGGGTTTGTGCACAGTAGTCTTACCCCTCTTGAGATCACATATTGCTTTACCAGAAAATACAGTGAAAATGTGCTAAATAGCCTTTTTGTTTGAGACCTGGCCCATGTCCTTCATTAAGGCATCAAATAATTAGTACCTGACTCACTGCAAGCTTTTGAGGGCGGGGACCTTGTCGTTGCGTATTTCTTGAGCCCTCCACGGTTGAACCAGCACTAATTGGTAACCAGTGGCCTCTGTTGAAGAGTGGGCTGGGCTGGGAATAGCAAGTAGGGGAGGGCTGCAAAATAAAAGGGGCATTTGCAGAACTACGCAAAGGAAGTTTACACAATACTCAAGACAATGCCACGGGGCCCTTCCCTCTCAGCGTCAGTACTTTCACTTGTGTTGCACCTTCTTTTGCACAATACACACCCATGCGGCTTCTGGGGGGAAAATAACGTTTGTCCCAGAATATCCTTATTTCTGCACCTCCCATTAATTAACCAGCTGCAGGTCTGGGAGCTCCCGTTATTCTGTGAGATTCATGCCCTAGTGTGGTTTAAAAATAATCAGGGGTCACCTTGTAACTTAAGGGTTTTTTATCTGTTTGCAAGGGATGGGCAGGAAATGCTGCTGAGTTCCTTTTTTCAGCACTGTGCTGTGTTCATTTTAAGATTAAAAATAACATAGTCATATGCCAGAGCCTGGGTGTCTGTCTTTACAGGCTGTTTGCAAGGTCTGCAGTATTAGCATTGGTATATTTGACTAACCTACTATTACGATTCTTAGTCCTGGGGCAGTTATAACAGCAGAATGGTGCTGTATATCAGGAACTGCTCAACTTGTGCATGTCACTGTTTTACCAATGTCATTTAATTCATATTTATGCAAGGGGGGGATTGCATTGTTTTCACTTTACCGGCATAATTAAAGCAGCACAACTTTCTAGCACAGTTCAGACCTCAGATTACAAGCATTCCAGACTATAGTGGGATGTCTGGCTTTGATTATACCACAGCTTATTGTAGGATGGCATGAGTATCCCAGTCCTGCACCTCTTCATGTGCAACTCCTGTGGCTAGTATGGAGAGAGAACTATAGGTGAGGCTAGAAGCGCTACCTGTTAGTAAGACCGCTCAGTGCTTCCCACAAGATACTGGTGTATTCACCAGCTTTTAGCATTGCCACATTTCAATCATTTAAGCTGAAATGGTTAGTGTTCACCTCAGATTAAATTTTTTTGTGGGGGAGGAGTTCAGTCAAAATGGTTTAGCTTCTGAGAATGAAGATAAGGAACAATGCATTGTTTTCTTATGTTAAGAAATTCTGGTAATCCATTTTGGGACAGCTTTAACCAGGGGTTTGAACCACGGATTAAGAATTTCACTAGGGAGGCTGCCTGTCTGTCAGAAATATGTCTTTTAATATGTCCATGTTAAAAAAAACAACTTGCCCAATATAGCCATTTCCAAAACACCGCAGCTGCAGAAGCTCAGTGGAGACTTCTTACATTTTAACATCTAAAATCTGCAAAAAGTCCATCTGAACCGAGCACGTTTCAGCCCCTCACAGCTCTACGGACTGACTAGACTCACCGCTGCCAGATCTTAAATATGAAATTATTGTATTGGCAACTCAAAATTATTGTATTTGCTGAAAAACTATCACACGCTGAAAAAATTATGCAAACAAGTATGCAAATAAGTCTTCCTACTTACTTTATATTGCTCACTATAAGTTGCCTTGCCAGTGAGTGAAAACTGGGTCTCAAAGCTGAAGCATTTCTTTATTTCAAGGGAACAAGTCATAAGAAAGTACTGACAGCAGATCAAAAGTTGGTTAAGACTTGGGAGTGACTTGGGTTTTGAGTAAGCTGCATCAATGAGCTGCCTCAAAAATTATCATATGTTTTGAACACTTTTACTATTATTGATTGTACATTGTACAGGGGTTGAAGTTATTGTGCAGATACAATAATTACTGTACACCTGCCAGCATGGACTAGACGGCACGTAGATCAGCCCCACAAAGTGACTGAGCGTGCTTCAACCCAGGCTTTTTACAGTAGAACCAGGTTTCTCCAGATTGGAGTGGGGCTAAACTGAGAGCACACATTATTCCCATTTTTTTTCCAGAAAGATTAAGACCCAAAAGATCCACTGATGTTGAGTGCCCTCTTGGAGACGCCCAGAAAATGAGGCTTAGCGGCCACTTAGGGAAAGGCTAGTGCAAGGCAGCCTCCTTCACTAAACAGCCTTGATTCATCCCCAGTACAGGTCCAGCCTGCACAGGGAATGAGGCAGGGGTCCTGCAGGAAAAAAGAAAAGCACAAGGGTGGAGGTAAGGATGCTTGTGCAATGGTAATGCTGGAATTTCCTAGTAAGTAAGGGCTTGATTTTGCCAACGTAATACCCTATTGGGGGTAGTTCGGGCACGGTATGATTATACTTCAGTCTTTAAAGCATCCTGCAGAGGAAGACAGACAGACACCGATAAGTTCATATCACAGACGTGGAAGCCGCAGCATAGCAAAGGGAAGTAACTTATCCAAGGTCAGAAGGGCAGAGGC
This sequence comes from Alligator sinensis, assembly GCF_000455745.1. Classification (NCBI taxonomy): domain Eukaryota; kingdom Metazoa; phylum Chordata; order Crocodylia; family Alligatoridae; genus Alligator; species Alligator sinensis. The sequence goes on from NW_005841986.1 coordinate 2,283,079, forward strand.
AGATGTCCCACGCCTTGGTCCTGAGCTCTCACTCCTGAGCCTTTTGGGCCCAACAGAGATGCAGGATGCTTGACAGAGCTAGAGACATTCCTCTATGCACACCACAGAAAGCAAGGGAGTATGGGCATTTGTCAGGTAAAAACATCGTTCCTGCTCCACACCTAGGCAGAGCATCAGTCGCGGCAAAAACGGAGGGGGCTTTTGTGATGTGAACCTTAGACTCAATTCGTCTTTTGTGCAAATCCCACGGAGACAGATTGGACCAGCGATACTAGCAACCAGGACTCAGGCTTGGAGAAGGGCTCCCAGCATGAAACCCAAATGGGCTGCCTAGGTGCCGGTGCCTGTCACTGTAGTATTTAGACCACGGACTGAGTTGGTGAGCATGTTTGTGGGAATGGTTTACAGAAGAGGTTGTTACCTTGCTGGGCTGTTTGCTCTCGGCCTCCTCCAGCTACCCGCATCAGGAACACATGCTGACCTTGCTGACACGAGTTTTATTTAGCGCTGTTGTGCATGCTGCGGCGGTGCAGATGGGTGCTACAGTCTCCTCTGGTTACAGCTGGCTAACTTTCCGCTAAGCCGAGGCTTCCTTCCAGACCCCTGGCTTGAGCTACCCTCTTCCATACCATGGCATCAGAGCTCCTCTCATCTGGAAGGGCACAGGCACACGAGCCGGGTTCAGTCACTGCAAAACCCGGTGCTGTAGCGAGACCTGATCAAACAGCCTACACACAGGAAGCTTCAGCAACGTGGGAGCTCCCTTTGTACTTCCTGCCGTGCAACGGCTGCAACGTGGCCCCCAACCACCTACTAAACATCTTCCTGTCTATGCAGAGAAGGTGGGTGTGGTGGTGGAGGGAGAGGTCAGGTGCCTAGATGAAAGCCTGAATATAGGACTGTGGAGCTGGCTGGCTGGCTGGAAGCTATTTGAGCCTTCTCCCAGCAGATGCAGCAGCTCTGCTGTTTGCCCAACTTTGCAGACAGACAGACAGACAGACAGACACGAGGCAAAGCTGCTAAGGAGCAAGACTGATTTGTGGAGCTGAAAGGACCTGTTGCCTAAAGTTGCAGCCCTTGCACCCATGGCTCCGTCACCTCTCAACCTCCAAAACCCACGATGTTTCTGCACACCCCCTTTCTGCTAATGGCTTTTTTCTCCGGGAGCTGCTCAAAATATGCGCTGCTTTGTCTTGATTTACGTTTTGTGTCAAGGGAAGCTGAGTGACCTTCGGCTCGTGTTCAGCGGTAGAGAGAAGAATTAGTACACAATACAAAACTGAACACGAGGCAAGTTAAGAAGTGAAACTCTCAAATGTTGCCCAGCAACAGACTAAGTTGGAACAAAACCTCATTCACGACACCATTGAGTGGGTCCCTGAAATCAGATTAAAGATGAATAATAGTGGCGATTGCATTGTCTTCTGTTCTGATGCACTAGAAAGACCCAAGATGTTTAGGAAGGTTGTTTTATTAAAGCAAGGTGGGAACTTTGTAAGTGCAAAGTTTTTAACTGAGAAATGCCATTTTGTCAAACCCAAGACTTCATAGAGACATACCACTCCAATGAAACTATCACCTGGAAGATGTCTCAGGTTGAGAAGGGATTTGCTGGTTAAAACTAGGGAAGGAGACTCCAGAATAGCTGAAGGTCTAGTAGAGACAACACCCTGCGTGATTCAGACTAAAGACCTGTGCTCCCATATCCCAGCTAACCCCCTCCGGCTTGCAGCTATTCTTGGATTTCTTTTCTTTTTATGAGACATGTTAAAACCTTAAAATTTGCCGTAAATCATAACTCTTGTTTTCTGGCCAGAACAGATTAGTCTTTTTTTAGGCATTTTCTTTATGGAAGGGTCCAAAAATAAATTAGGCCTACTGAAGTCTAAAATAAATGCACACAAAAGGAAGAAATTTGCACACGGTGCTTCAAAGCTCAGGGTTGGGGTTTTTTTCCTTAAGGAAAGTGGAACTTGAACCAGTAAAGTCTGAGAAGTGGTTTTCTCGGTGGTGAGCGTGCATCATACAACAGAGTGGAATCGGGCCAGAATGGACGGCTAGTTCCCTCCCCGTTCGCCCACCTCTGCTCTATCAAGCACCCAATACATGCAACTTGTTAAGCATTGGCAGGTCTTCTAAGAGATCACGTGGCATTTTGCTGTGGCTCTAGAATAGGGTGGTCATTGGTCCCGTTTTATACTGGACCATCCTGTTTTTAAATCCTCTGTCCCCAGGCCGTTTCTAAACGAGCAAAAAGTCCTCTTTTTCAGTTCACCGGTGGAAATACATGTCAATCATTTGTCGTTATGATTTTATTGGCTGTGCCTACAGGTAGGAAGTGCAGACAGGAGGAGCAGGGTTCCCAGCCAGCTGGGGAGGGAGGTGGCTTTTTTACGGTGGTGGCCCCACCCCTTGCTACTGATTGGCTAAGGAGGGGCAGCCCTGCCCCTTGTTGCTGATTGGTTGAGGGGGGCCATCCCCTCCTGCCCCCTCACCAAGCGGATGTCCTGTATTCTGGGGATAGGTTGGTGGCCACCCTACTCTGGGGCATGAATTCAAGCCTTGCTTGAGTTGTGCTTTGCATGGCCCCAGACGAAGAGGGGTAGCTGGTCATTCTGGTGTAATGAGAGCCACGTCACTGCCTTGTGTGCGCCTGGTAAAGAAAGCAGCATCCAGCAATGACACTGGCCCAACGGGGTGTCAAGGTAGAGGTGGACATTTCACCTTCTTGGGAAGGGAAGGGAGTCACTTGTCTATGGCCTGAGCTGACGATCCCCTAGGTGAATTATAAAATCATAGAAAATGAGGGCTGGAAGGGACCTCAGGAGGTCACATCTAGTCCAACCCCCTGCTCCAAGTAGGACCAATTCGTGCCAAATATAAGCTTTCATCAAGAACAGCACAGGTTTGATGGCCATAGAAACTTTCTATAGGTGAACAAAAGATTAACTATTGCAGCACTGTCTTCTGAGTTTGCAAGCACCCTCCAGAGCCTCTGTAGTTGCTCACGGTCTTGACCAGCTGCAGGGAAAAAGATGAAGTTATGCCTAACCATTCTCCTTGCTGTTATTCACAACCCAGTGGGGGGCTGCGAATTGCTGAAATGCACATCTGTATCATGCTTCAGCTTTTGAGGAAAGCTTGAAGCACACTCTGGGGCAGATGAGTCCAGACTCCACCAAACAGAGTAGCAGTTTCAAGCTCCCATTGCCTAACCATCTCTCATGCCAGGCAGGAGGTGCAAGTCTGAGGGGGGAGATGGAGGAGGGTGCTGAGGGTGGGAAAAGACACACAGGGCACGTCTACATGAGACTTTTGCCATGCAGTAGACTAGACTAATTATCAGCACAGTAAACATCGTGCATCTATACATTCACCTCTATTAGGCTGGAGTAAGCGAATTTACTCTACAGCAGCGCATGTGTAGATGCTGCACCAGCTGGCTGGGGCATGAGGGTATGTCAATGTGGGGGCTGTCCACTGGCTAGCCCCACATGGGCACACTGAAGCACCCCCATGCCCCAGCTGGGCCCTCTGCAGCATGTTGAGGCAAGGGGGGCAGCCCCCAGGCCCCCTGCCAGTTGGTGCTGCTCCAACCCAGCTCAACGTGCTGCAGTCCCAGGTGCACGGGAAGATGCAGGAAGACCTAGGAGCAATAAACTCCTTATTCATGTGCACTAATTGCATGTGTAGATGTGCCCGCAGAGAAGTATTTCTCCTTTCCAGCAGCCAGGAATGGAGCTTCAAAGTTAGACACCTGTTGGCTTATGCAAAGGCAGAGAGTATAGCTATACTCCTACTCAACATCAGTTCTGAGGGTCACTAACTAGCGCAAACCCTGTGTGCTGCCCCTCTTCATCTATGGGTTACCCCGTTGCAGCAGGATAGCAGGCACACAGAAGAGATGACTAGTAAGCAGACCGATTGCTAGAAGGGCTCCATCTGGCAGTCAGTCTGCTCACCATTTCTCTTTCCTTTTCTGGGGGGCACCAATTCATGGCAGTAGTGATGGGAAGAGGAGTACAGAAGAACTGGAAGCCAAGTGCTGGCAGACTTCCAGCTGTCCTTGGATGAATGCTGAGCACCTTGCAAGGAGAGAGAGGCTAGAGGGGAGCTCAACCTCAGGCTCTGATGCTAAGGATAGCTTCCAGCAATAGTCAGTGTGGAAGGTCAGTGGGTCTCAGCTAGAGGGCTGCCCTGAGGACAGGAGCTAGTAATAACACCCCCCCAGATCCCAGTAGCTGCTAGTATGATAGTCTGTACCATGGCTGAGCAAGAAACAGGTTTATGAATATTTTTCAAATGTTTCTTTTTCTGCATTAGGAGGAACTCAAGACCTTCCACAGGTTCCTCGGTGAAAAATCACAGCATTCATGTCTGCAGAAAACCCACTTACATCAACCGGGCAGGCGATACCTGGGTTTAAATCAACATTGCATGGCCTAGTTTGGAGGAGGGACTGAAACCCAGGTCTCCTACACCCCAGGTGAATGCCATAGTCACTGGGATACAAGTCAACCTCTCTCTGGCCAAGTGAACGTTTATTTATACGAGTGCAACAGCTCCAAAAAAGACCCACTGCAGAACCTCTTATCTCATGGTAATTAGTGCACTCACAGGGTGCATCTACACAAGATGTTTACTGCAGAGCAGGCTAATTAGCCCCGAAGTAAATGTCTCAAGTCTACACACGTGCCCCTATTAGGCTGCAAGAAACTAATTAACTGTGCAGCAGGGCTGCCTGCCAGATAGTCCCGCAATGGAGCATCCTTGTGCCCCAGCCAGGCCCTCTGTAACATGCTGAGCTGGGCCAGAAAAGCCCCGGGCTGGCAGGCGGATCCCCTGGCCCCTGTGCCAGCCAGCGCTGCTCTAACCCAGCTCAACATGCTGCGCTCTTGGGTGCACGTGTAAATGGTACACCTGGGAGCTTCCCAGGACTAATAAAATCTGGCGCAAGTTTATTGCTCCGCATTAATTACACGTGTAGACATCCCCACAGGGTGGTAGTTCAGGCAGAGCATTTTAACCCAGCTTTCCTGAAGCCCAGGTGAGTGCCCTAATCACTTGGTCATGCTCATTTTGGAGTTCTCTCTGGTTCTGACCAGAAATCCCCTTGTAGATTTGAGAAACCCTTTGTGATGATGAAGGTTTTGCCAGCACGTTCCATGAATAATTTTAGTTTCAAATAACCAAAGTCCAAATTTTGCTGGAACATTTCTGGGTGGCTTTAGGTGAGCTTGTTTTCAGACTCTCACCCTGGGCCTTTGCCAGGAAATAATTTCCACACCCACCTCCTGTCTCTACCTCCGAGCTAGGAGATTTAAAACTTTCCACCTACTAAACCCCTGGTGCATTCTTCCAAGCTCTGATTAGAGAATCATTATCAGACTGGAACTAGCTTGTAGAGCTGCATCCTGCTGAGATGTCTCACAAAAGCTGCTATATTTTAAGAGCGGGCACAACAAGTCTTATCAGTGGGAACTCTCCACTTAAGAGCTAAGGCTGTGCCGTGGCAAATCAGTCCAGCACCTCACAAAGGTCTTGGGATAGGTGTGGTTGCACTGGTAGCATGTATTCTGGTTCTGGGTGGTACGCCCAAACATACTTAAAACTCAATATTTACATACACACTTTCCCACTTTGCCTACACCTGCCAGCTGGATCAGTCAAGGCAAAGCAGTACACATAGCATGGCTTCAGCTTCAATTTAAGGTGGCTTTTAATACAGACCCCATTAGAATGAGGATTTCCCAAGTTAATCCATGCTGTAAAGGACTGCTTTCAAGATAGGTTAGTTAAAAACAAATGTCAGCTCGAAGAGAGTATCCCTGTAGGACAGACCCGTTTGAGACAACAATAAGTTTTAGTAGGTGAAACAACTATCAGATCTTTTGAACTGCTCCATAAACAGTCTCTTTACAAAGTTCTCCCGTGTCCACAGCTGGGGAAATGGAGGAACAGATATTTTAAGTGACTTACCCAAGGGTACTACCCCTCAATGAAATAGGGGTAATTCACTGTGGTGCAGATTCCATTTACTGCAAGGTAAGAGCATGCATACAAGCATTTACTGGTGCTAATACATGGTAAAACCCTGCCTTCTTTCCCTGATAATGTTGTTTATGGAGTAAAAGGTAAGGTGTCCATGCACTAAATTGCTAAAGGACCCAGTTTGCAGGCCTGCTAACTGGAGGTGTTATTTTCAGACTAGCTAGTTTGTTCCCCTGTGAAACACTAGAACGATTTGCACGAAAACAGGCTTCTGGAGGCTCCACACCACCAGAAACAAAGAGATGTCATTGAATCTTATGTGGCCACTTCCCCATCTCACTGAGACACTGGGAGGGTTATAAAGCTAAAGCATCACAGACTCTAGAGTATGTGAAGAGCTGAACACAGGGGACCACAGTTGCTCAGCAGCTCTGCTGTAGATTGTCTTATTTTTTTTCCTATGAGAATTAAACAAACAGAGTAAGAAAAGAAAAGAAAAGAAAAAGAAGAGGGATCCCTGTAGGGTTAAAGTCATCTTAAAAGAGATCCCAAACATTAAAGACCCTATGTATTATAATGGGGGTGGGGAGGGAAAGATGTGCTAAGTGGCATGCCCAAGGTCACCTTGAATGTCTGTGGCAAAGAGGAACTTGAACCTGGATCTGGCATCTTCACTGATGGCCCAACCTCCCTCTCCCCTTCCCTTTTCGACTCCCACTTGGACTGCAACACGCGTTCTGCAAACAGGACAAGATTTACAAAAGACAGGAAAGACTCATTCCCCAACCCCTCCACTCTTTGCATTTACATCACAGCAGAGGTCAGAGCATTGCCTGGGAAACTCCACCCCTGATTATTAGCTCGCTCTGCGTAACTACCTGACAAGGGCCCTGGCCTGATGGCTATTGTTTTGCTGTTTGACTGAGAGCGTGTTGCCTTTCATGGAGCCTATACATCCTGCCTAAATCTCAATGCCAAAGCAAGCAGTCACGTGGCCAGTGTTGGATGTCCTGCTCCCGAGCTCTGCTGTGGAAATTAGGAAGTGATATTTTTATTCCTCTAGCCACAGAATCAGGTATTTGCAAGGAAGAGCCGATGTTCAATGCAGTCCCTTCCTTCCCTAAACAGACTGATTCTGGTGAAACCTCCACCAGCCAAACCGGTTCAAATGTCTGCACTCGAGGTGGACGCAACCGAGTCCAGATGGCTCAGCTCCAGGCAGAGCCTTTTTTCAGATGATGCAGGGCCAGTGTTTCGCTTACAGAGCCAGGACTCTGTAGTGGTTCGGATTTGGAGAAAAAATAAAGCCTGTATCAGAGAGATGGCTGGCTTCCTTTTCACACACTTGTGCCATTTGGCTCAAACTCTAAGAAAAGTGCTACTAACTGAATGATCAGTCTTATCACAGGCTGGTGGTGGGGGGTGGTTCATCCTGGTATTTTTAAATCACCGCTCGCCACGCACTGGAGGGCAAAAGCTCCAGTCTGTTCTCCTGTGCCATCACCTTCATCCTCTATCGAGCGAAGAGCCCCTAATCCTGGGCTGGGCTCCATCACATCGGGCACTGCACAGATCAGGAACAAGGAGGCAGACACCGCGCCAAAAAGAGCTCGCAATCCAAGCGTCAGACCAGACAGACAACAGATGGAGCCAGACAGACAGACAGGAAGGGTGCAAGGACGCAGCGAGACAATGCTGGTCAGCACGACAGCGGCCGTCTCGGCAGGCCATCTGCCTAATCACTGTGGCTTTGTCTGGCAGTAAGAATCAGTTAGCTGCATTAGTCTCGAATCAGGTGGGAGGCAGGACAGATATGCACCTTGCAGACTAACTAAATTCAACATATAGAGAGCAAGCTTTTGTGAACCAGAAGGGACCATGCCAGCCAGCTTTGTTTCTGGAAAGGGGCCTTCTGAAAATGGCTCGAAGCAGCTCAGTAAGGCTTTTACAGCACGTGAGCATGTTGCCTGCCAATGCTTCCCACAATAGACGTGCAGAGGGAAGTGTGCACGCAGCTGCCACCTGCCCTACCACCTACCAAGCGGCCGTCGACACCACATAGCTGGGGAACAAGCTGAACTGGTGTTAAAGTCAAACAAACCGGACCTACGGATGAAGAGACTAGTTGGAACAGAGCCAGCAAGAAATCTTCTGACCCATCAACCCGGACGGCTCCCCTCCTTCGGTGACCAGCACCGGACAGAAGTGATCACTGCAGTCATTCCCACCTCCTGCGATCTTTCATCGGCACAGATGGAAGCAGATCACAGACATCCCTTCCCTGTTTTATTGGGTGGTCTGTGAAGGTGCATCTCTACCCTGCCTTCCGACTAATAACAATAGTCACAGGGAGGGAGCCGTGTCATGGTGCACACACGCCCTGCCCCCAGGTTATGACCACACTGGGATCTGCTGAGGGCATTTCTCCCATGTTGATGTGACATCCACTTCCTCCCCGCCCTGCGGGCAGCGACGCATGACATATCCTGCATGACGCGTCATCTCGTGGCAGAGGAAGGGATGAGCCGAGCACGTGCAGAATATGCAATTATCTGCAGGTATCTCCCCGCATACATACACAATGGACAGAAGGGTCACCCGAGCTCAGGTGGCCCAATGATTTCGCTTTCTAGTTTTCTTAGCCAACAGTGCATAAGCAAGTGGGACGGGTTATCCAGAGAGGTGCCGGCAACTCTATCCTTGGAGGTGTTTAAGATCTGGTGTTGCAGGGCACTAAGGTGTCCTGCTCCTTTTAAGGGCTGGAACTACTAGGGAGAGAGCCCTAGCAGTCAATGGGGAGCGCCAGCTGCTGGTCATCAGGGCAGCCAGAACGAGCTAGTTGGCCCACACCTGCCAGCCATCCGCTGACCAGAAGAAGCAGGGCCTGGCTCGTATATAAACCCCAGGGCAGAGGCCAAGACGGCAGTTCCCTGCCAGCAGCCAAGCAGGAAGGAGCTCTCTCAGAGCAAGCAAAGGGGAGAGGCCTGAGTGCAAGTGCAACTTCTGGTACTGTTGAGGGACGGAGCACGCCCTGTGTGGCTCGAATTATGTTATAGCCTTGATGTTGATTTCTGTTTATAGGACAGTGGTTTGGGTGAGGCTATTTGGGGAAGGAGGATGCCTCACTGGGGGCCCACTGCAGCGTGGGGACTCTGGCACCAGCGAGGGCGCGGCATTTGGGGTGCACTGACCCCGGCACCAGCAAGGGCGTGACACTAGGGACTGTAGAGAGCCCAGAGAGGACAAGGGGGCCAATACATACCAAGGCCTAGACCGAACAATGTCAGTGCTATCTGTGAGGCTTGGGGCGTGGTAAGGGGCGGTTGGAGCCACGCATGTAGCCCGTAAGGCTGGGGTGTCTGGTGACATCTGTTTTGAAGCAGGACCCACAAGGGGTTGGGGAACCCACGGGGTTCAGAGAGTCCATCAAACTGTGTCCAAGAGGACTTAACGGCAGCCTCTCTATACTATAAATCCATTAAGACGTGGCGGGTGAGAACGGAGGGTGCCCAGGGGGCCAAACTGGCACGGTTGAGGGGCCTTAGGGGTAACACAGCCATCCTTAGGGACCCTGTCCCATGGCACCTGGCTAGATGAAGCTTTGTCATCCAAGGCTGGGATGATATAGCTGGGGCTGGTCCTGCTTTGAGTAGGGGGATGGACTAGACATGACCCCCTGAGGTCCTTTCCCACCCTATTTTCTATGGTCATACCTGTGTTGAGGTGGGGCAGTCTTTGGCAGAGGGGTTAACCTCCCATCACTGGATCTGTAGCATGATGAACCTTATCCTTTCTACTACTACCCTTCTCCCAACATGCTCCCTCAATTAACACTTAACAAAGGAGGAAAAAAAAAAAAAGTAAACCAGTGAAAGTTAGATGTCCATAATCTATTACCTCACCAACAACACTTACCCTCTCACTTCCCTGGCTACATGGCCAGATTTTTCCCAATCTACCATCCAAGGCCAATTTTTCCTTTTTGAAGTGTTTTTAAAGTTTTTTTTTATTTTTAATTATATCACACACACATGCACACACTTAAGGAAGTTCCTACACTGATTGGGGATTTTAAGATCACATTGGTCATCTCTGCATGAAAGGCCTGATTCAAAGCTGGGTGAAATCACTGCAAAGATGCTCGTTGTCATCCCGGGGGTTTGGTTCGTAACAAAAGCAGGGAATCAGCACTACAGTGGTCTGAGAGTTTCTACATTATATTTAGCCCTGAACTGGGGACATGACAGCAGTGTTAGATCAGCGTGCACCAATTCTGAAGTTTGGTTAAACAGGACTCACAATGAAAGGTGGGACTGGCAGCTTGCAAGTCACTGGACTCTCATTTTGATAACCATTTACAGCTGTTGCTCCACATTCATTTGACCTTTAGGGTTATTACACTGAATATCATAGCAAGAATCACGACTACAGGAAACAAAGACTTTACTCTGCCACCTGAAACCCCAGTTTTCACATGGTACAAAAACACCCCGAGAAGCGTCTCCCCTATCTTACAATCCGGTCAAGATCAGATCATTGAAGTCCTGTCACAACTGACATGAAGGGTATACGTAGGGAGAAGCAAGTGAGCCATTCTTCACGCAGGGCAGCTGCATCAACCCCCCGTGTAATGAGGTGCAGGTCTCAGGGGCTGGATCCCAGCTGCAAAGGGTGAAGGGGATAATAGCCTACTTGCTGCAGGACACTGGCTCAGCTGACAGAGATGATGGGCTGGGCTCAGAGGAAGTTAAAAGCTCCCAGGAAGGGAAACTGGGCAGAAAGAAGAAGAGGAGTGCTTAGAGAGAAGCACAGGGACTGTGTTACTCCTCCAGGTCTGATGGAAGACCAGAGATTTGATTTGTGTTTATTCTTTGTACCTATACCTGTTGTGTTTGCTGTTGTGAGATGCTTTCCACATGTATGGTAAACGGACTGGCTTTTGTGAACAAACTGGCTCCTGAGCCTGCTTAGGGGAGTGTTAACCTGCTACACCCCCTTTCACAAAAATGCAAGTTCCTGAGTGGAAGATAAGGCCCCAATAGTGTATTATCTATTTAACTTCTCAACAGCTGGGCAGAACCATGTAAGCACTTCCAGAAGCAGAGAGCTCTTTCAAGGACTGTTCATAAATGCAAACTAAGCAAGCTGCACATGTATGTGCATGCACACATACACTGGCTGAAAAGTGTATTTTGCTGATCTCTGCTTTTAAACCAGCATCATCTGTAGAAGCCAGATGATAAAACAAGTAGACTTGCTGATACAGAAGGTGTCTAATCCCTGTGTAGCTAATACAGCTTCTTGCTTCTGCACCCGAGGCCATCAACTCCTAGGTAATCTCAGCTGGAGTAAAGACAAACCTATTGCAAAAGGTCCCAGCTTATCTGGGAAAACTTGAAGATTTTCCCCTTTTGCATTCAGTTTTCTCCTCTTCCCCAAGAAATGCTTCCATTTTCCCTTCCATGACTGTTACAAAATTTAATGCTGGAAAAGGAAGGTCTGGAAGGAAATCTTAGTAGGGTAAGAGATGCAACATGCATTGCCGTGGAAAAAAGCACTGAGTCCAAGGTTGTGCAAGTGTTTGGGCTCTCTCGGGCCACGTGTTTCTCATTTGGGACATGTGTGTGGCCAACGGGAAAGCTTGTTTCCTTTATAAAATGAGAATGCAACAAAGGAGGGCTTTGTTCGGGAGCCAAGTGACAGGCCAGTGCTGCATTTAAAAGCTAATTGCAGTGCCATGGGAGTTAAGAGTCACTGCTTCAGGGCCCCCACTAGTGGGCATGAAATCCTCACTGCCCAAACAGCCTATGTGCTCGGCTAGGGAGAAAATGCAATTGTACAACTCTGGGCAGGAGGTGAGAATACAGCAGTCTGAATGCATGGAGGGCTGAGCCAGGGATCCAACTCCAGAAGCCTTGGTGATGCTGATCAAGCCCCTTTTGCCTTAGCGTTTCCTTCAATAATTGCTCTGGAATTAGATACATAAGCAACTCCATTTCTGAGACACCGAAGTAGCTATTGGATCTTCTTCTTTTGCATACTTTATTTCCCCTCTATGCATCATTAATGTTGCAGAGCCACACCTGCTTTGTCGCTGATGCTTGCCAGGTCCTCATCCTGGGGACATGGGTATGCACACATGTGAGCTATTGGGTGCATCTCCTCTTTGGAATCGCCAAATCGAGTTGGGCTGGACATGCACAACTTCCAGTAACATTTTATCTTTCTGAGGAAATCCCAGCCAACTGATTGTGCTGCAGTCCTTTAGGTGAGGCCTTAAGGAAAGCTTCTCAGCTGATGTTAATGCACAGAATATCACTGTCCCTTTACCAACTGAAGATCAGCTGGGCCCTAAATATATACACCTCAGAGCTATTTGTGTAAGGAGCTAAGCTGAAGTCTCCCCCCTCCAGCCACAGGCTGTGACTTCACAAGCAGTGCTATTTTGGTAGTTTCTCATGTTCTAGAAAACACTTTTTAAAGGGTCAGTATTTAAATGGCTAATTTCCAGTTGACATCAATGGGAGTCAGGCAGCTAAACCCCTTGAGGATCCTGGCCTAAATGATTTAGGAGCTCAAGTCTTTGCTTTTGATGTGGGTGGGATTACCTTGGATGCATACACGTGCAGCCCTCCACAGATAGAGCCATACTGAGAACCACAGAATAAATCAGTACTCCAATGTCAAGCCAGTAAGCCTGCACATGTGCCATTCATTCTGCCCCTGGTACCCACAGATGAGATGTTTTACTTGATCGTATCCTGCAATAGTCATCCAGTCTTGGGTACAGCCTCACATACTCATGTGACATCTTGTCACACTTCTTTCCTCTTCATCATGGTCCACTGGTTCTCTGCTGAGAAGCCTTTATAGCCTCTTTTATTCTCTGCAGATCAGTTTTTGAACCTGATGAGCACTGACTCCCCCACATATTAGTAATTGCATGGGGTTTGCTTTCCGCATTTGATTTGCAGCTCTGTAGCATCCCACCATCCACTGTAACACTGGTGCCCCAACCTTCTGGCCCCAAGGGCTGGATGAATGACATGGGGTCACTCCACAGGCTGGATACCAGGTGGGGTAGGCACATAGGGTTGGTCCAGGGATGCAATCCTGCATGCCCAGATCCAGCCACACACTGGCCCGAACCCATGCATCCAGAATCAGCCATGCTCTGGTACAATTAGGTGTACAGGGCAACATTATCTGGCCCTCTGGGCTCCCCATGGGTCAAGAAGTTTGGAAGCGCCAACTAGTGCTGTCACTGCTTTGCTCCCCTGCCACCAAGTTTCCATATCACTGGGAAGCCCCCACAAGCCAGATGACAATTGGTAGGCTAAGTCTGGCCCATGGGTTGTGGGTTATTCAGGAGAAGAGGCAGAATTCACAGATCTGAGGACTTGGGTTAGCTCATGCATAGCTGGAAGCACATTCATTACAACACCATACCCTACACGTACAACTCATGACGGCAAACACTGTATTTATATCTGGTGCCCATCATGACTCTACAGGTTAGAAACTGTACTGAGAGCGCCCAAATTCTGCAGAAATTAGTATTTGGCCTCTATTCTTGCCAGGGAAAACATCCTGCCTGCTAACCAAGTAGACTTTTCCAAGTATGTGTATGGCAACTTAGGGCAGAAAATGTTCAGTCACTGCCCATGTTGAAAAAGTATCTTTGCCCCTTACTAACATTTCGCTGAGATGAGTAATATGCTGGTTCAACCAGAGGAAAAAAAACCCCTACCTCTGAAAAGGCGTAATAATTAAAATGATGGGGAGGAAAAAAAAATGTTGGCCCTAGCTGCATGTGGGAGGAGGGCCAGAGGCCAAATCTCATGGCTTTGATCTTGGCAGGTTGGAAGATCATGGAAAAATGCTTTGCTAGCACCAAACAGCCATATTAACCAAAGGGCGGGGGCAGACCCATGTACAGATGTGAATCCAGCACCAAGCAGCCAGCCACGAGCAGCCCCCGAGAGCACCAACCTTCCCCTCTCTTCTAAACCCACAATCGAAGGCCGCTTCCAAAATGAGGCCATTACAGAAAATCATTATTGATACGCCAAGTGGGCTCTGCCAATTCAACCCAACCCACGCTAAGGGTTAGATCAGGGAAAGGATTGTTACTGAAAACCAAGCCTGTGATGTCTTCCTTATAGCCTGGTATTTTAGAGAGTTACTTATGGTCATGGTTGACCATTCGCAAAGGAAAGCTCTTCAAGTGACGCTTACTTTTTCTAGATCACCTTAACTCGGGAAACTAAAAGGCTGCTTGCAGATCTCTAGACAAGCCCTTTGAGGCCAGGTTCCCGGGGGAGGCCCTGCCATTCACTTCCCTCTTGCTTCAGGGGTCTGCTGGTCTCTGAGACATGGCCTAACACCCACCTACTTTATTGAGGCCTTTGCCTCCAGGATGCGATTTCAAGGCAGGGTTGCCTTTACAGCTTTGTTCATCAGGTCTGGGTTGGGACAGCTGAGCGTTGCACTCAGAATCCAGGGATGCAGCAACATATAAAGTGCTTTCTCTGCAGTTTCCCCATCCTGGCACGCTCTCCTCCAGCTGCCCTGCTCTTGGCTACCCGCCTCCTTTCCTATACCCTATGCTGAAGAAGCATGTGGGCAGAGCACTTTGCTTGTACAGCTGAGCTGGCATCTTGGGTGTTTGGCTAGATGTGGAACAGGCGTCCCGGCATCCCAGGGCAGCACCTCCACCCAGAACACACCCTGTACCTACACACCAGGATCTCCACCTTCCCGCACCACCCAGCAATTATCTGTGGTGCTGGAAAGTATGCAGCCCACAGCACGCACAATGCTGCACTATTTAAAGGGACGCACGGACATAAATCAAGACGGAGGAGATTTGGGTCCCTAACTGCGAGAGCAATTAAGCACAAGGACAAATTGTCTACAGAGCTTGTGCAATGTCACTAGAGGTATTAAAGTGCAAGTTAGATAGACACTTTCCTGGATTTGTTAGATCCTGCCTGGAGCAGGGAGAGATCCCATCCAGCCCTTTTGCTGGAATAATAAAAACAAGGGGTTTCCCTTAGGCTATTTTAAGGGTAGGGGTGTTCGTGCCTCTCCAGCCCTTCCCCTTGCTCCACATACGTCACAGCCCCCAAACCTACAGCCTATACTCCTCTGGTCTTGAGCAGTAGCGAGTGCAGGACAGGATACATCACTAGTGGAAGGATCTGCATGGTTTCTGTCGCAGAGCAGCCCCCTCTGCCCTGTACAGGAGCCTCTCTTAGGATTGCCCTTTTACAGCAAGGCTGGCTTTACAGGACTACCGCAGTTAGGAGTGTGGGAATAGGGAGTCATACCTCCAAACCACAAAGCTACGTCAGCAGAAACCTGGGTTTGGATGCAGTTCATACTGGCAGGAGAGTGCTATGGCCAAGCTCACTTGCTCTTTTAGACAACTGAGAGTATTTTTTGCTAGTATAAGTTGTATCTCCATTATGAGCAGCCCCTCATAAACGCAGTAATGTTCTTATAAAAATACAGTCCTCGCTGCCAACTCGTACGTTGCAATCCCCTAGGAATCTAAAACAGTCTGACAAAAAAATGTTGTTAGTGGTAAACCCCAGCCAGCCCTGTGTGACTTGAACCAAAATTTAAGCTTTCAGAGCATGCCATTCACATTGTTACCATCTAACACCATCTGTGGGCTCCTCCACGCGTTTTGTATAGACTAGGCACGGAGGATGAGACGTTATGCACTGGCACTTGGAGCCTGCTGAGGTTTATGCGTGTGCTTAGCTTTGTGCGTGGCAAATAAACTGGCTTCGGGCTGGTGACTCGCAGGCATGCTTCACCACATGCACTGAGTTTGCAAGATGGGGTCCCACTGGCTGTTGAGGGGAATGGAAATGAAAAGACTTGATGGTTTGGTCTATGCTGGGAAACTCTGGCTGGTTGAGTCACATCTGTTTGGGGTGTGATTCACTATGATATTTTTTATATATTAGTTCGGTCAGAACGATACTGAATGCAAGTGCTTTTGTCTGTAAAACTTAATGCATTTAGGGAATGGGCATAAGTTATATCAGCAAAAGCACTTTTTGGCTGGTAAAAGCTGCATCTTTCTGCTAGAAAAGTTTGCCATTATAACTGCACTACTGTCCCTATCCCAGCAAATCTTCTCTACTGCAGGCCACAGACATGGTAGCTGGGAATTGAGAAACGCCGTCCATAAACCTGCATCCTTTAAAAGACCAGCAAGCAGCAGCAGCAGCCTCACCCCTTCTCAGACCCTCGCCTCGGACACAACTAACCCCTTGCACAAAAAAGCGTGACAGGGCAGGCGTGTCGAGAGATGCGGAAGGAAAACCTATGCTGACACAGGCCGGTGTTGAAAACATGGCTTACGACACACCGGTCTGTAACCAGCAATAAATATGGAGGGCTTGTATTTGCGGCAGGTCCTGAACACTCGGCCTGTGCCCTGAGCAGTGCTTAAATATGGAAGGCAACGTATTTTTTTTAGCCTCGCTGACCACCTGATGGGCTGCTCACCCCCTTCCAGAGAGCAGATACATGGCCAGCAACTGTAGCCAAATGCACAGTGTCCAGGAGCAGGGAAGAGTTCACACCAAAGTCTTTTTTGTGGGGGGAAGATTTGATACAGACCTCAAATCGCAGCACGGAAGAGGAGCAAATGGTTGCATGCAGCAGACTCAGGAAGGCTGAAGCTGAACTTCCTCCGGGCTGGCAGCACGTGCTGCAACCCCCCCCCCTGCTCCCCAGAGCTGCCCCCGCACGCAGCTCCCTGCCTGCTCCCATCTGCTGGGAGGGGGCTGCTTTTCCCCCCCAAAACCCCAGCTTGCTCCAAGACCCCCATATCCCTTCCCACTGCTGGAGGCTCAGCCTGGCCCGTGCCCCCAGCCCCATGCACTTACCGGGCCCGCGGGCGATCAGCGGGGCGATGGGCAGGGGCAGCGCCGGGCTGCTCGGGGCAGCATGGTCCCCTGCGCTGCCGGCCTCCTGCCGCACTCACTTCCTCTGCGTACATTTTTTCT
>NW_005841986.1:2300175-2303686 GCF_000455745.1 Alligator sinensis
ACAAAGCCTGGGGCTTGCCAAGTGGGAAGACCTCCTTAAAAGCAGCTTGCTGCCCCGCGCGGCATCCCGGGGATCCGCTCCAGCTGGGATCCAGGGGATCCCTCCCACCCGCCCGTGTCCCTCCAGCTGGCTGCTGTTCCCCCTGCCCAGGGTTGGCTAGGAGGGGAGAGGAGGAGAGGAAGCGCGCAACGCGGCGCTTTCACTTCCCACGTGTGGACGGGCCCCATGGCTAGAAACCAGCTCTAGACTTGGCCTGCTTTTTGTTTGTGAAATACTCATTTCTCTCCTCTGACACCAGGCTGATCCAAATGTACAGTGCGATCCACCCCTTCGTTGTGCCATGCCTGTTCATGCCTGGATCATGTCAAGCGGTTCAAATGATTGGGGGGGGGGGGGGTTTGTAAAAAAAAAAAAATTAAAGGAAAGAGTTTTAAGGATTAAAAGCAAATTTAAACCTAACATCCCAATCATAAGGCTATTTTAAACAAGGTGCACGATTGTTTCCGTATATATGCAAAATGATATAATGTCCTAGTTTAATTATATAAGATGTGTGTGTATGTGTGTATAAATATATATATATGTATGTATGTGTGCATAAATACGTGTGTGTGTGTGTGTGTGTGTATAAGTATATATATATACACACACATGTATGTATTTAGGTAGAGGTATATATGTATACCTCTACCTAAATATATATTTAGGTAGAGGTATACATATACCTCTACAAACCTGTCTTGTGTCCTCTATGGTTCACCTGACAGTCCAAAACACACCTTTACAGTGACACGGTGAACGGCCTCTCTGGTCAGGGTGATGGCCCCGGTCCGTCACACCTCCCTGGCATCCGGACAGTGCCAGAGGAGGTCGATTATTTCCACCTTCCACCAGCAGGTTTGCCTGGGGCGGTTTGATGGGCCTCTCTGCCCCTCACTGCTTTTCCGTGCCCGCACAGGGAGTGCCAGTTCAAGTCTCTGTGCTCCTTCTCCAGGGTCTTGTGCAAGATTTGCTCCCATATAGCCTGGGTAGTAGGTCCACAGGCAACACAATGTCTCTTGCCCTCAGGGCTGCCCGGGGAGGCAACTGGGGCAATTTGCCCTGGGCCCTTCCCTGCCTCAAGCTCCTGTGTGCACCGTTGTGCCCTGCCCTGCAACACCACTCACCACAATTCTTGGTATTTTTTCTTAAAAAAAGAGGAAATAGGTGTTTTTGAGTGTAAGGTGACACTGAATCCTTCTCAACGTGTCATTGTGACGTTATGGGACCCGTCCCCGACCACAAAGTAAATATTATACATCGCTGTGCGTGAAACAGATGCTAATGTGAGGCTGGAGGGGTGCTGCGCTGATGTCTGAGGGGGAGTCTGGGCCAATCCCTCTTTCTCTCTGGGCACCGACAGAGACAGGAGCGAGCAGGCTCAGGATTGGCCGAGCCGAGGGCCTGGTTACTGAGCGCGTTGTGAGGAGAGGAGGACAGGGAAGGTTTGCCGAGGGGTCGGTGGCAGAGCCGGCCTGTTCTCGCAGAAAGACCTCCCGGGCACCGGGTTCAAGTCGTGAGGGAAGGTCAGTGCTGTGGGTTCTTAAAGGCCAAAGTCAGAAATGAATTTGCAAGAAAATAATAATTTAAAACGATATATGTTGTTTTCTTTACATTTGCCAAGGAAAATAACAACGCTAGACATAACACATGTTCAGCTTCACATATTTCCCCACTTCAAAAAGTACTTAATGCAAAGTGGCTATGTAAGTCTGACCCCCTAGGCAGGGGGTTGGACTCGATGATCTGTTGAGGTCCCTCCCGACCCGAGCATCTCTGAATCTAAGTCTTCGGGGGGGATATTAAAGTCTTTCCTGACTGATGAAGCCTGTGCGCCAAACTGCAAATCTTGCTTTCAGTATTGCCGAGATGACTTGCTCTCTTCTGGCCCTTCAAACAGCAGCGGTTGCTTACTTAAGAATATGAACAGTCTCACAATGCCCTTGATCAGGGGGTTAAAGGCTAAATATACAAGTTTATTCTCCACCAACAGTACAAAGACAGTCCTCCTTCCTCTGTCTACTCTCTCTGCAGTTACTTTCTTTTCTCTCTAAACAGGGGCAGGGTCCGCTTATCCTCTGCCAGACCCACCAGCCTGAACCAAGTACAGCCCAGCTTATAGGGGTTATATGAGCACCAGCTAAAATTTCCAGGCAAGGTCCCACCGGAGAGTCATTTTCTGTGGCAGGTACCACAGGGAAAAGGCCTAGGAGTGGGGTGAGGCCAGGCCTTAAGGGAGGAACCCTTCCTTCCTGGGTAGCGGAGGAGGCCAGCCCCCAGGCCACAGCCAGGAGACCTGGGAGACTGAGCCAGGCCCCAGGAAAGTGGTAGGAGAGAGAAGCTCTGCCAGAAGGAGTTTGGAAATTGGGGGTGCTCAGGAGAAGTACAACCCGATTCCTATCCCCTTACCCCCGTGTAAGAAAAAATGAAGTGCACCTAATAAACTGGGGCATCCAAAAGAAAGGAGACAAAGGAGAAAAAAAGCTTGGGATGAAAAGGGGAGGCAGGCACTGGATCAGTTTGGCTGGGTGGTGAAAGGAAATAAGGAAGTTGGAAGTGAAACAGGTGATGCAGGTGGCACATCATGAAAATATTACAAAGGATGTGAGCAGTGATGTAGTAGGAGACTGTGAAAACGGGTCAGGTTTGGTGGTGCAAGCTGAAGGAGACATAGCATCAAATGAGAAAAACGAGAAAATTGATCTGGTTTCCAGATCTGCGCCTGAGCTTCACCAGGAAATGTTCTCTAATGACCCAGCCACCTGGGGGCATCTCGATAGGTTGCAAAGGGATCTAATTGTGTCCAAGGGCCCACCACCCAAACCTGCAAGCTTCCCACGTGATTCCCCCAAACGGTCATTCCCTACATCTATTTTATGCAAGGCTGTCCAATGACGAGAGTGTGAAAGGGGACTGGCTCATTTGGAGCCACGAGGCAGCTGGCCTGTTCTGCTTTCCATGCTGTCTCTTCCAAGATCAGAACAAAAATCAAGCCCTTTACCATTCTAGATTCTGCCTTGGGGGTGCGAATGATAACCGGAGAAAACTGCATGACAAAGTGAAGAGTCACAAGTCACAAATTCTGGTCATCTTTAACATTATTTAGAGTGTAAAGATCTTGCAAATGCTCTTAGCAGAAAAGGAGCCATTGATAATGCTGTTGTAAAGGGTAGACAAGGTTCCTTGGGTGAAAGGAAGAGAGGCTGGGGAGACAATGCAAACACACTACATGTCCTGACGTAGTCAGAATGAGTATTTGGAGGTGTGTGCCAAGACAGTGCTAAATATGATCTTGAGGAGGTGAGAAATGCTCGCTACTATGGAATCATCCTAGATGGGACACCTGATGTCTCTCATAGTGAGCAGTTGGTATTTATCATGAGAGATATACATGAGAGAGATGGAAAATGGGATGTTTCATAGTTTCATAGTAGCTAGAGTCAGGAGGGACCTGAACAGATCATCTAGCCTG
>NW_005841986.1:2303968-2311251 GCF_000455745.1 Alligator sinensis
GTGTAGATGGGGAGGATCACCTCTCTGGACTGGCTTGAGATGCATCTTTGGATGCATGACAAGGTATGGCTGGCCTTGCTGGCTGCGGCCTGGCATTGGTGGCTCATGTTCATTTTGGAGTCAATAACGACTCCAAGATCCCTTTTCACCTCTGTGCTTTCAAGAAGGGAACTCCCCAGCCTGTATGTGTGCTGTGGATTCCTTCTCCCCAGGTGCAGCACCCTGCATTTGTCTACGTTGAACCCCATCCTATTCTCATCTGCCCACTTTTGTGCAGTGCAGCAGACTGAAATAAGGAGCAGACCTGTTTCCAGATAGTTGTGGGCTGTAAGGCATAGTTCAGAGGTGGCTGACAGTGTTCATATGAAATCAGGCAAAAGGTAGAGCTTGACCGCATCATGCCTCTTTGAACCAGTCAGTCTCTAAGGTGCCTCCCTGCTTTGTGAAGCCCCAGCCACAGTTTGAGGACTGCTGTGCTGCACCGTGCTAAGTAAGATCAGTGAAAGGTGTTTGGAGAGAACCCTCATTAGGCTTTCAGAGAGGCAAATTCAAGCCAGACAGTATCCTTGCTTGTGGAGTCAATGGAGGCACAAAGCTCAGTGCAGTGGGGATGTCATCCATGATGAGGACATTTAGGTGCTATTACAAATTAAAATAACAATATTCATAACAATCTATGACACTCCTCAATATGAAGAAAGGAATCTGGCCACATGACTCAAGTTTTGGGCCGGTTTCCCATTTATTATCAGTTACAGTGGAAAGGCGAGGGCTTCCTTTTTACTATTAGCACCCTTCATAATCCTCTATATTGCAATGCACTATATTTCCTCAAGCAATTAAAAAAACCGCATAAAACATTACACAGGCTTTACAAACAGAGACAAGGGACTCATTAGGGAAGTCCAACAACAAGCTTGGCACCTGTGGAAGAGACCTTAATGCAGCCCTCTAGCTATCACCTTCACTAAATGGCTGGAACATATATGGTTGCCTTGTTGGTGCATACAGAGGGATTCACATCATGGATAAAGAAAGCAGGAGCAATAATCCTGCTTATTCCAGGCCTCCTTACAGTTCTGAACTTAATATTGCAGCTGGCAATGAAAGCATGGCTCAGGGTACAGCAGGATGGTGTTGCAGTAGTAAATGGAATAGCCTTATTTTTCTGTCTCTGTTCTTTTGGATGCTGCTGTGTTCACCAAGTGCCCTGCATCATCCACTTCTAGCATCAGCACGCACATCCTTGCATCATTCCTTGGTCCCTTACTGGAGTCCCAGGGCTGATATTTGCTGCTGCGGTGAGTGGCCCAGGGGGCAGATGCATAAGGAGGATGGTTTGAGGATGCCATCAACTGCTGAATTTTTCGTGATTCTTAGCTAGGGTACAAACAAACTTGCAGTAAGATCAGGTCACCTTCTTCTGCCTTCAAGCTGGCCATCTGGTGTCCTCATCTTCCCACTTCTACCTGACCTTCTAAACATCTTAAATCTTGGTGATTTTACAGCCTGTCAGATATTAAAAAGGGGAGGTATCTTTTTATAGGGTCTCTTGAGGGACAGAAGTGTCAAGTAGTGAAAGATGCCAGGCTAATTTATGACTAAGAAGAGGTTTGGTGGCAGTGAGGCAAGGGAATAACATATGCATGGGGAGGGAGGGGAAATCAGAGACTGAGATACGAGGGGATACAAGAGGGAAGAGTGGGGCAGGTGGTTCTCGCTAGTTAGCAAATGAGAAAATTGAAAAGAATCAAAGTCAATATAGCACCCCAGAGGCAAGCTAAGTGGAGCAGAGGTGGGGTGTCTGGGGGGCATCCAACATATAGGGTCCTGCGTTACCTGCTGCTGCTTGTGCCCTCTTGATCTCTGGCAGGGGTACAGGAGTTGAAGGGGTGCTGCATCTTCTGAGTGCAGTCCCTTCTTCCATAAAGTAAAGTTCCCTAAGACACACAGCCAGTGTGGGAGACGATGATCCCTAACAGATACTCCCCATGCACGTGGAGGAACCCATTTACTCCCTTTTTGCTGTGACACTGCCCCACCTGCACTGCCTGAAACTGCCGGTCCGAGAGGTGCATGACCGCATACTCCCCAGTATTCAGTGAAGCCCCTGCCGGTCAGAGAACGGCAAGGAGCTGCCTGTCTGCATGGATATTTGGGAGCCTTCCACAGAGACAGACCAACACACTGCTAATCCCAGCAGAACGGGCCCTGATCTTGTCTGCTTTGACTTGTGTCAATAGGGGCGTTTGGGATCTGACTCAAGGAGCAAAGAAGGAAAGTGGAACCTGGTACAGCTACAGCGTCAAAGTCAAGGCTGTTTGGTTGCCCTTCAGACTGATATTTGCAGTTTCTTGGTAGCTTCTTAATGAATGGTAGGTCATGTTTGTTGTCAGGATGGTACTCTTAAGGGTACTGGGTGACTTCCAAAGTTGTTTTTATTTTGTTTTAAAACAAGGCTTCCTGCTGTCTACAGCGTATAGAATAGTACTTCTCAGCCTCACTTCCTAGCTGGCCAAGTTCTTCATTTGGGCAGACCTACTCGATATTCTAGCAAAAAGGCCATTTGTTAGCTATTGTGGACTGTTGCAGAATGAGTAGGAAGTGTCAGTTCAGGTTCAAATGAATCAGTGGTCACGTCACAAAATGAACATTTTATTTGGAGACAGCAGAAATGAGATTTAAAAAAAACGAAACAAGAATATAAGCAAAGAATCTACGACTTTTATTCATGACTGGAAATTACCAAGTCCTACGTAAAAGTTTCCCTTCTTTTTAATCATTATTTTAGCGTTGCAAAGCTGATGCAATTACAGGAGAGTAAGGTGGATTCTAGTCTGCCATGCGCATAAACCTCCGAGTGCTAATAGAGGTGCTGCATATGGTCATGGGAATGTGTTTGGACATTCCCATTGCTGCACAGCTTGGGTTGCTTGCATTAGAAAAGTTGTTTTGTTTCGTAATTTTAACAAATTTCTCACCAAGCCCTGTTTTTTGTATTCCCATATATCCCAGCTAGTCCCTCATTCATCTATTTGAATTATTGCCATGAATAAAATGAATACAGCGTGTGCCCAAAATGGAACCTCAACCACCACTGCATATTAAATGAGGTTATTACCTCTGTAGTAATGACTAATGCTTGTATCATGCTCCAAAAATGTAAATAGCAGCCTGGGTTGAGCAGAACTGGTTTTTTGGTGGTAGCCCACCATACCGTTGTGGAAGCAGAGTGCCACCTAGTGATGTTTTTGCATTGCAACGATAAGGTGTGAAAGAAAATAGACAAACATCCTTCTGATTTCTATTGTTATTTCTTGTCATTATTATTTCACAGTGCCCAAAGGGGCAAAGCGCGCTTTAATGAAGACATGGAACATCACGGATGCTGCCCCAAATTGCTTACCAGCTCTTGGGTGATGTTCTGAGAATATTTTACTATATTTATTTATAGCTCTGCAGTAGCCCATAAATCCTGCTGTCAGTAAATAACAGCTTATCACTTTTATGCCACTGTAGTTTAATTGTGCCCTAAATTATATCCTAAGGGCTGCAGCCTCCAATCAATCAATAAGCAAATATTTCTATTCCAGTTGCCCTCCCTCATTGAGTATATTGCATGCAGACGCACACTTGCACACAAGAGTTGCAGAGAGAAATGTCCTGCACATCTCTTTTATGCAGTTAGGGAGAAGTAGCTAGTGAATCAGCTGATTCTATCAACTGATCATATAATAAATTACTGATATTATCTGAATCAAGCCAGTGTTGTTACGGGAGGAAACAAACCATAACACTTCACATGAAATGAAACATCTTGCACCAGGTTTGTCCCTGGGCTTAATGGAATTACATCCTGACCAAGACCAAATTGGCATCTTATATTTTTTTTATCTGTTGTCAGGTCAGACATTTGACTCTTAGGAGCATCAGTTGTTTCAGAGGGAAACAAATGGAGGGAAACATGAACAGTTCATTTAAATGCTGGAGTGAGAAAAGATTGCAGAGGCCCCCAACAAGTGTTATGATACGAGGCACCCCTATGAACATACATTAAGAGAGAGTCCAGGCCCAAAAGAGCCCTGCAGCTCATATAGACGATGTTTGAGAAACAAGACAAGATGCAATGTCAGCTCTTTTGGACTGGGACCCTCTTGCAATACATTTACATGGGACCTGGTGTCATAACACTTGATTGGGGCCTCTAAATCTACTAATAGTATAAATGCTGCAATTATTAGTCCAAGGTTACGTAGTGAGTGGTACAGAAAGGGTCTCATTTAGTTTCTAGTTCAGTTCCCAGGTTCTGGACTACGTTGCCTTCCTTTATAACACACTTTTGGACAAAAAGTTTAATGTGATTCCACCCAAAAAACTGTGTTAAAAGAACATGATTACAATCAGGAACACTATGGATGCAGTATAGACATGCCCTTAGTAGCTTGTGATATACAGGGAGACAGAATATATGGGCCAAGAGCACATCTTGGCCTTAAACTCTGTGAAACCGTGTGTGGGCCCATGCTTTATTTACTGCATGTTGTATCAGGCCTGCTCTGAAGACAGTCCTAATTTTCCCATGGGCTTTTGTTCGTGCTCATTACTATAGCATCCCAATGCCTCACAAACATACTTCATATTAGAGGGACCTTTTATCAAGTGAAGCAAGGAATGATACTGGTAAGAACTACAAGCTGAAGCCAGACAGATTCAAAGTAAAAAAATAAAATGCATTATTTTTTACTAGTGAAAGCAACTGACCCCTGGAGCAGGCTATCAAAGTGGTGGGGGACTCTCTCTCTGGAAACCTTCAGATCGAATCGGAAAGATATTTGAAATGCAAATCGCTGGGCTCCATAGGGGGGTAAATGAGGAAAATGTAATGGCCCGTGATAAGCAGGAAATCAGATTAGATGATCCAAGGGTCCCTTTTAGCCTTAACTCAATGAACCGCATGGAACTGAGTGGCTAAGGCAGGGGTGGAATTCATTCCTCCTTGGCAGTGTTCGGGGAGCCTTTGCCACGGCACCATCCTCTCTCTTTCTCACCATGCACGGTCAACTTTCTGCAACAAAATGAGGCAGGCATGGATTCGTCCCAAGATGAGGTCCTTCCTGTGCACCGAACGAGGCAGGTGTCCAGTGAGAAAGCAGAATGTGCTCAAAATACACCTGCAGCTGACAGGCCATCATCATTCTGCAAGTTCCCAAGTGTTGAGTACTTGCATTTACCACCTTCATAACACTGAATTTAGTTTTTTGGGAGTGTAATCATCTATATTTTCCCCCAATAAGTCAACGTTTAAAAAACAGAAATTCCATTATATGGAGTCATAATGGTGATGGTGAAGTATTGGAGCAGGTTACTTAGAGAGGTGGTGGCATCTCCATCCTTGGAGGGGTTTATGGCCCAGCTCGACAAAGCCTCGGCTGGGATGCTGTAGTTGTGGCTGATCCTGCTTGGAGCAGATGTGACCTCCTGGGGTCCCTTCATACCTTCGTTTTCTATGCTTCTGTAATGGCCAACCCCTGGGACCACAGCAGGATTTGAACCATTAGCTCCAACACACAGGCCTCTGCTATCTCCACTGACAGAGCAATGGCTAGACGTGTAAATGCTTATTCTCTAGCAGACTGGGACTTGAGAGGGACGAGGCTCACACCTTGCCACTGGATTTCACACATATTTGCTGACAGGAGAGGGCTGCTTGGGTTCCAGTTCATGTTCAGGAGGGGAGTGCACCCAGTGGTCACAGCCCCTCTCCAGATGGTCACCTCACCCTCAGGCTCGGCCCCCGTCTGCTCTAACCTGTCTCTGACCCACTCCAGTTTATTATGCATCCCTGACTCATGGTCTCGGTCCCATCTCCTCTTCTCAGGTTTCTCAGCAGCTTTCTCACCCAGGCAATTGGAGTCTCCCTTCTCACATCTTTCTAGTAGCACTCCCTCCAAGCTCCATGTCACTTCTAGTCTCAGACTCCTTGCCTAACCAGCCCCAGCACCCGTGCCTGACTCCTTGCTCTCTCTTTCCTTTCCCAGGCAGTCCCCAGCCTCCACTCCTAGCCCTTGCCTCTCTTCCTTCCCCTCCCCTGCCTCTAGTCATCTTCCCCCTATTTATGTCATTCCTTAACTGGCTCTGTGCAACAGCCTCCCTTCCCAGGGCCCTCATCTGATCTTAGCTTTCATCTCCTGCTCTCTCTCCCTGCCTCTATTTCAAGCTCTTTCCACAATTAGTCCCAGTTCCCCCCCCGCAACAGTCCAGCAGCTCATTACATCGATCTCCCTTGCCCCACTCCTTCTACCTCCCAGATCCAGTCTCCTGGTCAAGCTGTTTTCAGTCCTTCTCCTAGGTCCTGGTCCAATTTGTGTTTGCAGCTTCCTTCCCAGCTCCATTTCCATGGCTGGCTTCCCATCCCAGCCTCTTCACCCAGGGATTCATGGCTTGTTCCCTTTCCTTCTCCTGTCCCTTTGCCTTTCAGTCCCTGCTGGCTTTTCTCTTTCCCCTCCTCTAGTTTCAGCCTCCTCAGGACCTACCCATTCCTGTCCTTTTCCCAACTTTACTTATTTCCTTTTACAACCAGATCCCATTGCTCTCCTTCTCCCTGCTGCCTGGGTGCCAGGAGGGCAATCGTTGAAACCAGGTCTGATAAACCTCATCACAAGTCATTGCTTTACCTGCAAGGGGAAAGCAAAGGCTATCGGGAGAACCTGCCTTGGCACGTCCAGCTGCAGCTTCCAGCCCATGCTGCGAGGGCCGCAAAAGGGCAGTTTTTCCTTTTATTTTTTACAGAAGGAGGCACAAGTGCAGCTGCCTCAGCATGATGGGGCTGGAGCTTGCTCAGCGGGGACATGGTCCTTGATTGATGTGCAATGCTCCAAGCCGCCTTTACGCGGAGCAGGGGCAAGCCCAGTTTCTACCAGTCTTATAACTTGGTCTGACGGGGACATCCCTGGAAACAGCTCCCAATACCAACCCCAGCTCTTGCCAAATGAGTCCGACCTGCCGGCGTAGAGCTGCTCCATCCCAAAGATATAAAAATAAATAAATGAAGGTCACCTGAACTGTTTAAAGAGCAACACGGTGTATTTTTTTACTGGCCCAGCTCTTGCCGAATGAGCCCGTCCCTGCCAGCATGGGGCTGCCACAGCATCTCAAAGCGATTAAAAAAAAAAAAAAAATGAACTGTTTAAATAGCAACACGGTGTATTTTTCCTGCCCCAACTCTTGCTGAACGAGTCCGTCCCTGCTAGCATCTCAAAGCCATTATATATATATATATATAT
>NW_005841986.1:2311517-2316371 GCF_000455745.1 Alligator sinensis
CCGCGGCGGGCCTCCGGGCGGCTGCAGCCATGAGCGAGGTGAGACCCGGACCCGGACCCGGAGCCCACACTGCCCCGGCGGTGTCCAGGGTCTGGGGGCTGCTCTGCAGGAGGGAAGGGGAAGAGGAAGGGGGGGAGCAGCCTTTAACTCACTGCATTGGAGAAAATGAGGGTGGGAGGGACCTGGGGTGGGGGGGGGGTCACATCCAGTGCAACCCCCTGCTCCACTCTGCACCATCCCAGACAAGTCCACCTGGGTTTTAAACGCCTCCAGGGATGGAGAGGCCACCACCTCTCTGGGGAGCTTATTCCAGTGCATCACCCCCCTCCCAAGTTCTGTATCCAACCTCCACTTTCCTTGCTGCAGCCTGAGCCCATTGCTCCAAGTTGCCGTCTGCACCCACTGAGAACCAGTCCTCTTTGCAACCCCCCTGCAGGGAGGTGAAGGCTGCTATTCAATCCCCCTCCCCGGCCACCTCCGTCTTCTTTTCTGCAGACTCAATCAGCCTGGAAAGGTGACCCCTGGCCCCTTCCCCTTGCACCCAGGGGGGTGCAAGGGGGGTTGCAAAGACTTTCAGGCTGCGTCTTTCAAGAGGCAGCGAAAACTATTTCTGATCTAAAAAACGATAACCGTGAGTTTGCCAAGGAGGGTGGAGCTGGGCTGTTCTCAGTGGGGGCAGACGACACAACAAGCAGCAATGGGCTCAGGTTGCGGCAAGGGAAGTGGAGGTTGGATAGTCGGAAATACTTTTGAGAAGGGCAGTAAAGCACTGGAAGGGGTTAGCTAGAGAGGTGGTGGCACCTCCACTCTTGGGGGTGTTTAAAACCTGGGTAGACGGAGCCTGGGCTGGGATGATGTAGTTGGGGCTGGTCCTGCTTGGAGCAGGGGGTTGGGCTGGATGTGACCTCCTGAGCTCCCTTCCCACCCTCATTGTCTGTGATGTGTAGCATGATGAGTCTGGTATTAATGGAGTGCTAATTTCACAAAGACATTTCCTAGACATTTTTACAACATTTCCCAAATATCTAACTTCAGCTTCCCTTATTGCAGCTTGGGGGGGGCACATCAAGTTGCAGTAAGAGACATTGAATTTAGGTATTAAGAAAACATTTCTCATGAGCAGGGGAGTAAAACGCTGGAACAGGTCACCCCAGAGAGGTGGTGGGAATCTCCATCCTAGGAGATTTTGAAGACCAGGCTAGACAAAGCCTTGGTGGGATGGTAGGAATAAACTGCAGGAAATAATTTACCAATCTAAATCCATAAATTAAGATTTTAAGTGTCAAATGATGACACTGATTTAATTAGTCATTGTTTGCTTGCTTGTTAGCATCTTTCAAGATGCAGCTAAAACTATGTAAAAACAGTAACTGGAGTCCAAGATGGGAGTTATGTTGTATTTAGAAAAGAATCGGTTAGGGATATTGGGATGAGCTAACAGCAGTGTGGACAAGTGCAAGGTGCTGTACCTCGGGGAGGAATAATCCAAAGCACAAATACAACAGGGGGACACCTGGCTGGATGGCAGCACTATGAAAAAAAAGACTTGGGAGTCTTGGTAGACCACAGACTCAATACGAGTCTGCAGCGGGATGCAGCCGCACAAAAGGCAAATGTGGTTTTGGGATGCAAAAAATAAAAAAAATGGATCCTGTCCAACAGCTTTTGGCCAATACAAGATCATTCCCTACATTATATGCTACAACGTTCCCTCAGCTGAAGTTTAAAGAGCTAATTAATGGACCTTCCACTCCCGCGCTTCAGATGCTATTTCATACTGTGCTGCTTATATTTCCTTTCCTAAATTTCATCCCACGATTCCTACATGGAGGATTAGGAGCCTGTCTTCTAGTTTAGCTTGGCATTGATCTGCCTTGAAAATTTACCTGTTTTTTTTACCGTATGCCACCCTGAGCCTCTTGTAGGACAGGCGGTGTGTAAATCTAATAAAGTTTGGATCCAAATCTGAACTTTTCTAAAATTTGGAGGGTGGGTGAGAACCTGGTGTTCCCGTTTCTAATGTCAGGTTCCCATTTCTAACATCAGGTTGTCCAGGTATCTTGAGAAATATATGATCCTCTCAAGCCCTTAGGCTTGATAAAAGAGATGAATCCTGTTGGTCTTATTCACTGAGTTTTCTCATTTAAGTGAGGGTTTGGGGGAAGGCAAGCTGAATGAGTGGTCTGAGTGATTTGAACTGGCAACCCATGTACCCGAGGTTTGGAATTGCAGCGTGTTGGTGCCTTCTACGCTGCAGACATACCTGAGCTGCCTTTAACCCCCTTAGCTTGGGGCAGTGGCAGCAGTCTAATTTCAGCAGCTCCAACTATTAAAAGGGCAAGTTATTTCACTGACATTAGTAGCTATCTATTTGAAAAACACATGTGAATTCATGTGGTAAAGAGGCAGCTGCTTGTAGCGAAATTTTACTCATGGTTATTTCCTGTAGAGCTGTCATACATTCATTAATATATTGCTCTTATTTTTTCTGATCTGTGACCCTACCTAAGATTCGAACTCCTTTTGCTAATTGATTATCCATCTCATCTCATGCAGGAAAGGTATGACAAGCTGTGCGTAGAAGAAAATGCCTTTGAAGCACTGGAAAAAGACTTCCAAGAAGTCCTCGATGAACTCACGGGGGATAAAAGTTTGGAGAAATTCCGGATTGAATATGAGAAGCTCCACGCGGTTATGAGGAAATCCTATGAAAATGAAAGGCGTCTCATGACAAAATGCAGGGAGCTGAACGCTGAGATCGTGGTGAATTCGGCTAAAGTGGCTACAGCTCTAAAGCTGTCTCAGGATGATCAAGCAACAATATCATCGCTTAAAAGGGTAAAGTATTTTTAATATATATATATATGTATATAGCTAACTGTAAGGAGGAAATACTTGCTAGAAGAAATGGTTGTGAACCAGGGAAGAGCTTTCTTATAAATGCCATTCTGTTATAGAGAAATGGGTGTTCAAGTGGACTCTGTGTGCAGTTGGGAACTGAGTCCTGCTATCTTCTAATTTCTACTCTATTCCTGACTCTTTTTTGTTGCCTTAGCACATCTCTTAACCTTTGTCAGTCATTTTCTGCACTCATTTATACCAAGATAATATATCTGGACTCGCTTCACTTATTTCTAAGTGGTTACCACATCTCTGTATTTAAGCTTTCCCCATCTCTAAAATATTGATCGCGTTACATACTTTACAGGGACTCTTTGGAATGAATTAGTGAATATTCCTGAGGAGCTATATACATGTTAAATATTACCAGAACCTGAAAACTTCACTTGCTTGTTGCAAATACGACTCTTGCTTGGCGAAGCATCATCCGTTTCTGTAAGATGTCATCTTACAATAAAGTTTGTTGTCCTTATAATTGCAAACCCCCTCCCTCCCCACTTCGAGTTGTGATCTCAGTATAAACCAGGGACCGTGCATTCATATGAAGTCTGCAGAAATACCACTGCTGTGGTCCAGAGTCGACTTAACCTGCAGCCAAATGAAAACTTTCTAAAATCTTGCTGGTTTTCAGTAGTGCTAATCAGAAATTTGCAGGGCAATGATGAAATAGATTTGACTTTGGCATGATTTTTGTCAGCTTAAGAGACCTTAAGGTGGGATGGGTGCTTGGCAGTACGTTGCTGCTTCAAAGGTGTTCATTAAAAAGCATGTGAATACTCTGTTTTAAAGTCCAGGGGTTTGGCTTTTGTTTGGTTGCATAGTCCCATTTTGGCTATGCTGTTTTAGACATGACCATAATAATGTCAAAATTGTTCTAGTCATGCCTTTGAGAAGCTCTTCTGTTACTATAGATTATTTTCAGCACTCCTGCAGTCTCCTGCTGTTTTCCTATCTGGAAAGGAGTCTCATGCCAACTGTAATCTTTTACTGTAATTTGCTAACTGGTTGCTTTGAAAATAAATGGTGCATGTGCATAATGCATGTTGCTGAATGGGTTCAGACACCAATGTGACATTTGGTCTTTACTCAATTAAAACAAACAACAAATTAGATTCCAGCGTTTCATTGCGTGTTAAAGAAAGGAGAATTACATCTCTCATTTTGAAGACATTTTATCCCAATGGTAACGCTGATGGTAGGATGGGTCATTGAGGTAATGGGTTCAGAACTTGTGCCTTCTACATTTACTGGTTTGAATCCCAAAGAAGGCTGAATCCTAAAAAGGCAGAAACTTTTCTATGGCCAAGTCCTTTTAAAAGAAATCTTTGCTCTGAGGCAGGAGGCTGACTATACGGAACAGATACTCGGGAGAGGAGACCAGCTCGATAGCAATCAATAGTCTTTACCATTTGATAGCTATCCAGTGCTTCATTTTGTAGTTTCAGTCCATTTTCTTGTGAGCACTTCATGTAACAACCCCTTGTTGATAGTCACATTAGAGAAGCTAACTGCTGGCTTGAACCACAAAGGATGAACTCCTTTCTTACCGATAACAATGTCACTCAGCCAGGTGAGGGCAGAGGGACATTAGCAGAACAACGTGCAGGAGTTTGTGCTGGACTTGCTGCGGCGAACAACAGGATCTCGCTCTCCAGGCCATCAATCCAACACCACTTGCCAGCACGGTATTCGCGTTCAGTCTTTGAAAAACCAAATTGCTGCGATTGCTTCCCTTAGTTAAGGAACAATAAAACGAGGCAGCCACAATTTATGAACTGTCTGCTTGGCGCTTTACAGAAATCTTTCCCACAAATTTTTCTGAACATTTATTATTACAAACAGCATGTGTCTGTCTGTCTCAGGAGTTAATTATACAATAGACTGCAGCACATTTTTAAGTGCCAAGCTATATGCTGTAATTATCTAAAAGATTCTGACAGATGCTGCATTCCT
>NW_005841986.1:2316402-2340392 GCF_000455745.1 Alligator sinensis
GTGATTTAAAAAAATAAAATAAAGGGTTCTATCATCAGAAGTTTACTCCCCTTTTACTCTTGACTTTTAAAAGAACCACCACTCCTGCCTCCCTTTATATTTAAAAACAAACACCAAGAACTAGGAACATTTCTGTTATAGCTGAAGTCAATGCCAAAATCTCATTCAGGATTTCACCTGTTAACTTAAGGGCCTCGAACTGCGTGCAGGCAAATGCTATTGATTTCAGATGCTTTGTGAAAGCAAGTGAGAGCACCGTAAGCAACTCTGCTATAACTATTTCTTCCAGGTGACCTGCAGCCACTATTTTCTTGAGTGGCCCCACTGAAATCAGTGGGCCAGGTATATGAATCCTCATCTATCTGAATACAGTTTGCAAGTTCAAGCCTAAAGACCCAATTCAACTTCCATTGAAGCCAATAAAAACATTCCTCACATGATAGATTGATTAAAATCACCAATTCTAATTTCAATTTTAATCAGGCAGTATGAAACCTTGATCAATTTTAATCTAGTTTGGAATTTGCATGCTTTAGTATTTTCCTAAAAAAAAGATTGATTTTCATCATTGGTAACCATTAAAACACATCTATTTGCATCTAAATTTGATGCTGCTTTTGCTAACCTGGAAGATACACTAACTCGATACATGTTTATTTAAGCAATTTTGTTGCTTAACATACATTTATTCAGACTCTTAATTTTTACATTTTTATTATGTTAGAAAATGGCAAATGAGTCATTTCTTCTTTACTAGATGATGATTGTTTTTTTTTCCCATCCGTGATTTGTGTTGAGCTACATTTGGATAGAATTTGGAATTCAATTAAATGTAGAAAAACAGCATTTTAGAATGTATTTGGTATTCATTAAATCTACCTTTATTGTGCTGGAAATATAAGAGAAAAGTGAATTGATTAAATGATGTTTTGCATTTAGAAATAATTTATTAATCAAAAAACACATCTTGCGGGTTAGTGAATTGAACTGAATACTTGCAGTCACCATATCCTTCAAGATGTAGAGTAGCAAGTCTCATACTTGCACACTTGCTTTTTATTTATAGATTGGAGGAAGAAAACACCGGGTCCTCCAGTTTTGCTGTTTTCTTTTAGCTGCCCTCCCCGTTAGCTGCAGACAATACGGTTCTGCCCAAATCACTTGGCAGTCTTAATGGTTTTGAATTGGGGCTTGGCTGACTATACTTGGAAAGAGTAACAGCCACATTGCGCAGCACGCTGTTGAAGTAGACAAACGGGAGGGAAAACCCTCAAAGTAGCATCTGTTCCTCACCACCCTAATTGCAGTTGTAGTTGATACGAACTCTTCATTTATCTAGAGTAAATAAAACATTTCAAGATAGAAATATGTGAGAGGCAAGGATGTTTGTGGGTTATATCTTATTGGACCAACTGCACGCTGGATGGGATGGGATGGGAACTTGAAGAAGAAGGGACTGCTTTTGAAAGCCTGTCTAAGCCATCCCAACCATGGTGTTAGTCCAATCAGAGATATCATCCATGGCTAATTAATGACTCCAGGTTTTGTGAGCATGGGGGTGATGCTCTTGCCGTGATGGTCCAGGAGATACGCAAGAGTTCTTCTGGGTGACATCTTTTATTAGACCAATGGTATGGTTGGTACAGACATAGCAAGCTTAGGCAAGAAATAGAATCAGTTTTCTGTTCACGGTTCCTTCTGAATCCAATGTAATTTTTATACTGTTTTCCCCATGTTGTCCTCAGGAGATTGAAAAGGCCTGGAAAATGGTGGATGCTGCCTATGAAAAGGAGCAGAAAGCAAAGGAAACCATTATCGCGCTGAAAGAGGAGATTACCAACCTGACTAAATTAGTGGAGCAAGGATCTGGGTTATCGCTGGGGCAAGAGTACAAGTAAGTCACCTTCCCGAGGGAGAGGGATGGCTTAATTTCATGCCCAGTGCAATCACGGGGTCTTGTGCTGCATGGCCCTGCACTTTGTGCCTTGTATGATCACTTATTTTGGTGTAAAGTGAGTGCATATCAGAGTAGCAAATGCACTTTTTGCTGGGGTAAATGGCTGTGCAAAGTGCGCACCAATAGAGATTCAAATTTAGCAAGTTCACTTAGTATTGGGTCAGGCCCAGAGAGATCGAACAACATAGAGATGATTCGTTTTCGGGTCTGCAGGGCTATCTTGTTAGGAAACATGTCTAATTTGAGTGGCCGTGTCTGAAAACACATGCATGGGTGATAACACCAAGGTTCGGGGACCTGGGAGCCAGGAAACCTGAACTCCTTGTCCTCAGCTTTGCTACAGGTTTGCTGCGTAACTAAGGACAAGTAACTTCTGTCATTCGCTGTGCCCCTCCCTCTCCTTTTTTATCTTGTATATTTATATTGTAAAATCTTCCAGACAAAAGTCGTGCATTTATGTAGTGCCTGTCACTGGGAGGTTTGGACCTCGTTTGGAGCCTCCTGTAATACAATATAACGACAACAGATCATTCTGTGTAGCTGAAAAACTGCAATTGGAATATGTAATTGGAATATTTCCAATAAATTTAGCTTTTTCAGGATCAGAGCCTCGGGTTGCCTGTGCCTTTGAAGGTGGGGCAGGGAGGCATCCTAATTAGAGGCTAACTGTTCAGAGACATGTGAGCTTTTGTAGCCAACCACTTGCTTTTGTCAGTTCATGCGCCTCTGAACTAGTTAGTGTCTAAGGTGTCCCCATGCCCTGCTTTCTGCTTGACTTCAGGTTAACATGTCTAACTTCCTATGTGTTTTTGGACAAGAGAGTATTTTTTATTTATATGTTATATCTTCAAGGCATCATCTGTGCAGCCAGACAGATTTCAAGGAGCCTGGATACAGCAGTGTGGGGAACCTGGAAAAGGGTATAGAAATAGGGTGGCTGGTTGATTCTCCAGTGGGCATCAATGGCACCAAGAGTTTAGATTTTGCTGTGATGGTGACTTTTTAATGAGTGCTATAGATAGAGCACATAACGTGATTGATAGCTGCAATGGACTAATTCAAGAGGAGTTTAAAATGGAATAGGCAACACTTAAACTCTAATTCATTGCAAAAGAGCTTGTTCTGGACTCAGAGGGGGGTACAGGGGGTCTTGGGCACTGCTCCACTATTCTTTCTTTTTCTTTCAGTATCCAGGATTTGCTAAAATTTAAGGACGAGGTAACAAAGGAGCGAGACCATCTCTTGTCAGAGGTTGTGAAGTTACGTGAAAGTCTAACGCACACTACAGAGCAACAGCAGGAAACGGAGAGTGCAAAAACCGAGGCAGAGCAAACCATCGCTCAGGTCTGTGCAGCTCACCGGGTTGCAAACGCAGGCTTTGTCCCAAACTGTTCCCCCACCTTTGCAATTGAGAGCTGCACTGTTCCCTGTCATTTTCCATTCCCCACCCTTTCAGGGCTGCTCAGCAAGGAGTCTGTCATCAGTGCTTTTCATGCTTTGCTTTCTTTCCCTCCTGTATTCTTTACCAAGCTGTCTGTTATCTACTGACTTCTTCCTCAACTCCCATATTCCCCGAGTTTGGCTGGAGCCTCCCATATCCAAGTTAAAATTCCCTCTCAGTTTTGGCATGTCTCTCCTTGCACTGGGAACCTCCAGGTCTGCAAGACAGGAACGTCAAATGTAGGCCTGGAAATGCCCCTTTGTGTTACCGACTCCAGCCCCCTGCCTTCATAGCCAACCACGTCACACAGTCCGTTTCATAAAAGGATCAGGGTACCTCTTCACACTACTTAGGATTTTTCCCTTGCTGCTCCTATTTGGAGCCTATTCTAGAGCTTCGCCCTGCTCACGATCAGTTCTTTCCTAAATTTATTCATGGCCAACTTATACCTATTTGCTTTGGGACGTTCTTGCTTTTATCTTAAGTTGCTCTTTTCCCTCCTTGGTGCTTACCCCCACTTAAGAATTTATGGAGAGCAGTCCTATCCCCTTGAAGTTTACATTTTGTAAGGCTGAACAAACTAAGCTCTTACAGTCCCTCGTGAGAGTTGCTCTTCATCCCCCCAAATAATTTAATGGATAGATCTTCTATCCCTGAGGGGTCACCAGCTTGGGTTTAGCTGTCTCTTCCTGCATATGGTAGTTGAACATGTAGTGGGCTGGAGATCAGTGAGAGGATTATTTGGAAGTGAGAGAGCAAGAAGGCAGGAGGAAAGCGGGGTGGGAAACTGATATACAGAATGGGGAGATATAGTTGGAGAATGGGAGGGGAAAGAAAATGATACGAGTGCAGGGGTGGAGAGGGCAGGAGGGAGAGATTAAAGACAGATGGCATCATCCTACTTGCAGTAGACCTTATTAGTCACAAACTGGAAAGCAGGCCTGGGCTACTGCTCGGCATGAGATGTAAGGCACTCAGGTTACCCATCTGGAGCAGAGAGTTTCATAGTTTCATAGTTTCATAGTTTCAGGGTCGGAAGGGACCTAATAGATCTTCTAGCCCGACCCCCCGCCAGGGCGGGAGAACAACCCAAAAAACACAAACAAAACCACTCACCCTAAAAACAAAAACGGGACTCAAATGAGTCCAGCCAGGTAAGTATCCAGCCTCTTCTTAAAGATCCCCAGGGTAGGGGCCAGCACCACCTCCCTTGGAAGTTGGTTCCAGCTCCTAGCCGCCCTGACTGTGAAGTAGTTTTTTCGGATGTCCAATCTGTACCTCCTCTCCATCAACTTGTGCCCATTATTCCTTGTTATGCCAGCAGGGGCTAGGGGAAACAGCGTCTCCCCCAAACCCTTCTGGTTCCCCCTAGTGAGTTTATAGACGGTCACCAGGTCCCCCCTCAGCCTTCTCTTGTGGAGGCTGAATAGGTTCAAGTCCCGCAGTCTCTCACTGTAGGGTCTGCCCTGTTGTCCCCGGATCATGCGGGTGACCCTCCTCTGGACCCTCTCCATGTTGTCCACATCCCTCCTGAAATGGGGCGCACAGAACTGGACACAATACTCCAGCTGCGGCCTGACCAGCGTCGCATAGAGGGGGAGGATCACCTCCCTGGCTCTACTCGAGATGCACCTGTGGATGCACGACAAGGTCCGGTTAGCCCTGCCAACCATGACCTCGCATTGTCGGCCCATGTTCATCTTGGAGTCAATAATGACACCAAGATCCCTTTCCGCCTCCGTGCTCTCAAGTAGGGAGCTCCCCATCGTATAAGTGTGCTGCTGGTTCCTACTACCCAAGTGCAGCACCCTGCACTTGTCCGTATTGAAACACATCCTGTTCCTGTCTGCCCACCCCTGTAACCTATCCAGATCCTTCTGCAATCTCTCTCTCCCTGCTAGCGTGCTCACCTCCCCCCAAATTTTGGTGTCATCAGCGAATTTAAACAGGTTGCTCTCCACCCCAACATCAAGATCGCTGATGAAGACATTGAACAGCGCAGGGCCCAGGACCGAGCCCTGAGGGACTCCACTACCCACCTCCCCCCAAGTCGAATATGATCCATCCACCACCACCCTCTGAGTGCGACCCTTCAGCCAATCTGCAATCCATCTGACCGTGTAGGCATCTATGCCACAGTCACCTAGTTTACTAATTAGGATGGGGTGAGAGACGGTGTCAAAGGCCTTGCTGAAGTCCAGAAAGACTACATCCACCGCGACACCTGCATCCATGGCCTTTGTGACCTGATCATAAAAGGCAATCAGGTTGGTCTGACATGATCTCCCCCTAATAAATCCATGCTGATTGCCCCTGAGCATCATCTCGGATGCCGGCCCATCACAAATGTGATGAGTTGGGGTTGCAAAGCAGAGGAAAGGTCAGTATCTCTGCTGGGCTGAGGGAGCTGTGGAAAGTCATCCCTGCTACAGCAAAGGGAGATCAGTGAAACACCCATCACACTTTACAGTCATTTAAATCTTCCCACGTAACTTTTAATGTCCCAGCATTTCCTGAGACAGAGCCTCTTGAGCTCTGAATCTTACAGAAGGTTTTACTCTTCATGCAGTCGACTCCCCATGTCTCCCAGCTCTCGCCGTAGTTACATCCCACTCTGCAACACATCCTTACACCCTTCACACCCACCACCTTTTCAAGATCTCATTGAAGGGCTTGTCTGTTCTGGCCATCGTTCATCTAGACAGTAGCTGTTAGAAACTAAAAGCAGTGCTTGCGTGCTCCTAGACCATGCATTGCCTCGGAGGCGCAGTGTCTGAGCATGCATCAGATCTGAACGTGGAGCATTCAGCAGAGCTGCCGGGAACCATAGTAGTGTTTGCAAGCATAAAACCTATGCACAGGAGAGAAGAATAGGTCAGATGTGGGATCTTCATGCAATGACTGCAGCCCTTGGGAAGTGGCGCTGCTGTCTATTATTGCAGATCCTCACGCTGGGAGAGCACTGTGGTCTGGTAGAGGTTGTTGGGAAGGTGTGGGCTTTAAGATTGGTGAAGTGAGGGGCCATACAGATAGAAATGGACCATAGAGATAGAAGGGAGAAAAAGTGAAGCTACAGCAAAAACCTTTAAAAATGTGGCTTGCTTAAAATAGCACCAGATCTTTGGTTCATTGGCTGTCTTCACTGATCAATTTATCCTTTAACTTTGATATGAAATCGTGGGCCACGTACTGTGCTTTTGTCCTCTCAGAAACTGAACAGCTAGTCAGGGAGGGCTCCATCCTCAGCTCTTGATTGCCATATCTAAGGGGAGCAGCAGCGGTGGCTCTAGGTAGTTTTTCTGTTGATGTCTCTACTGAACTAACTGTGCATGCAGTTTAGAGCAGCCACAGGGCTTGTCTGCTCTACGCTGGTGAGAATGAGCCCCTGTAAAACACCCCATCGTAAAACTCAGCTCGCCCCGTGTGTGGCTTTTGGCACGTGATGGTTGATACCGCAGAAAACCTTGCAATCAAATAAAAGAACTCGGTGGCTGCGTCTGTACGCGACGCTTCGAGTGCAGTAGCCTAATTTGACTGCGCATTAGCACAGTGGGCAAAACCCGTGCTAATGCGCTCATGCACAGTAGATTTAGTCTGCTATGCATGAATGGCACAAAAAGACTGTTCGTTTGTGCTAATGCGCAATAGTGCCGATTACGGTGCATTAAGTTAGCACCTGTTATTGCAGGGCACTTACACACGTGTGAGGAGCTTGCTCCTATGCACTGGAAACCCAGCATGTCGGAGCAGACTCGATTAATCATAAATTGAGGTGCTCGGGCAGCCTCATGCATCATGTGTATCTGCGGCGCTATGCGCCTCCACGCTGAGAAAATGGCAGTGGTGTGCTTTGAACTACAACATGTTTGATCCGCTTTAGTTCAAAGCGCGCCATTGCCATTTTCTCAGCATGGAGGCCTGCTGTGCTGCTGAATACATGTGCTCCTGATGTGATGCTAGGCGCTGTTAATTAGCAAGGCTCACTAATTAAAAGTGCCTGGCACCACGTTGGGAGCACATGTAAAAACGCCCACAGGCATTAATGCACCATAATTATGGCCCTGTAGATGCCCTCAGTTCCAAAAATGCTGATTTCTGTCCAGTCAGTAGGGGAGCAGATCTGACATATTCCATCACTTTTCCGTAAAAGCCACACACTGCCACTAAATGCTCAGCACAGTAACAGGAAACTGTACACTGTTTGCCTACTTAACTGACAGACAAAGCCCTAACAGCGCTCTCCCCACCCGTCATTATGTGACTGCAGCTCCAGCAAGAAATCCAGATGCGTCAGAACGAGGCATCGCGGGAGTCTCGGAAGAAAGAGAAACTGGAGAAAGAGCTGAAACACCTCGTCTCTGACACAGACAGCAAGAACGTTGAAATCAAGACGCTTCAGCAGCATGTGCAGAAGACCAGAGAGGAGCTCCTAAAATTGGAGCAGCAGCTCAAGGAGCAGAAGGTACGGTTGGTTGTTCTGTTTCCTTTAACACGTGTGTGTGCACGCTCACGCACGTGCACACACCCACACGCACACAGATTCTGTGGGTAAGGTTAGGTCTCAATACAGAGGAAATTAAGTTGTTCTAGCATTTTCATAATAGGATTGAGAATGCGGAGGTGATCTTTCCATCACTGGATGGATTATCCTATCGTCAGACGTTTATTAACTAGAAGTCTCCATTGAGTTTGCAATGTGCTGTGACAATCCTATGCCAAAACCTTGCCGCCTGTGCTCCAGGAAGCCTTTTGGTAATCAGACCAGGATGCCGTGTCTATGAACTATGTTCTGCTTCAGATGCTTGGGTGTATTAGATTGGTATACTCAACTGAGCCTGAAGGAGGTAGGTTTCCAAATCCCTGTGCAATTTGATGGGATTAGAATTGGGTATCTTTGAAAATACCAGCC
The DNA here is from genome assembly GCF_000455745.1 of Alligator sinensis. Taxonomy (NCBI): domain Eukaryota; kingdom Metazoa; phylum Chordata; order Crocodylia; family Alligatoridae; genus Alligator; species Alligator sinensis. Next base: position 2,324,710 of record NW_005841986.1, read on the forward strand.
TGCGTGTCTAAATACTAATTTAAAGAGCAGCACATGACGGCACAGTTTTATTTTTTTATCTAATGAACATGTATCTTGTTCAGACTTTAAGGCCTTTGCTTTCCTGTCTGTCATGTGATGATGATGGTAGGACTCTTCTTGAAAAGGCAATAAGTAACTAGGAAACAGCAAAGAGCATGTGCGACCTAGTAGCCAGAATAGGAGACCAGCAATTTAGTATTCCCTACTCTGCCACTGCCTTGCTAGATGGTGCGGGGAAAGTCTCTTAACCCCTGTTCCTCTCTTTCCCCATCTGTCAAATGGGAATACTGAACTTTACATCTCTCTCAAGTTTGCTCTGAGGTTTGGGTAATAACAGCTGTAAACATCCTCAGATAAATGTTGCAGTAGAAATGCAGAGAATGGCCTTCGTGATTCTTTATATTGTTTTCAAGTCGTTTTTCTGGGAAAGTCCTAAAACAGTGTTTTGCAACTAGTTTGTGTCTTCAGGTTTTCAGTCCATTTCCCCCAACTGAGATGCCTCCAGAGAAGCAATTTCAGCAAATAGCAAAGGAGAGTCGATAATTGTAAAGCAATGTTACCTTGAGGAAACTTTCTCAGGAGTTGCGTGTATCTTGCAAATTCATGGTTGCTTTCTTCCCTTAGGTCCCTGAATCAATGTGGGTAGAAGCCTGTGACAGTTACTTTGTTAATTCAGTATGAGGTATAAATAAAATATACCTCACATAAAGAAATGGAGGGAGATTTGCCTCTTTCTCTGCACAAGACTGGGTTTGGTGCAGCCCACAACGCAGCTCTAGGATGCACCAAATTACCTAGGATATCCCCAACTCCAGCATGCTGTCTCCTGCCCTTCCATAATACAGTAAAACCCAGATCACTCATATTCACATCAGGTTACTGATTCAAGGGCACAGCTGTTTAAAGGTGTGTACAGAAGTGCTCAGTGCATGTTTTACAGCTCTGTAATTTAGAGCACTTCTTATAGCACTATAAAGTTTCAGTGCTCTTAAACATGACAGAAGTTCAGTGTTTGCAGGGGAGAGGTGTGGGGAGAGGGGGCTTTGAGCTTCCCTGCAATTTTCAACTTTGGAAAGTGCTCCACATCTTCCTGGGTCTTCTCCACTGGTCAGAAACGTAATCAACATACGGAAGTGATTAGAAGTGCTATAAGTCGCCAAAGCGCTGTAAAATACAGCGCTTCAAATTTAATACCTCATCATTTAACAAGGGTTCATTTGAAGGTCCGTACCCATTTTTAAAGTGCTGTGAAGCCGTGCACTTCTAAGTCAAGTCACAGCAGGAAAGTGCTTTAAATGGTGAACAAAGCAACTTTTGTACACACCTTAAATGCAGCTTCTACTTCTGAGGGCTCCCATTTTTCAGTCCTGTGCAGCTTTTTCCTGCAGCTGTGTATACACCGGTTTGATTTACAAATCCTCATCTTTGTATAGGTTAAGGACCTTTTCATTATCCCAGTTCTTCTGTATTTGCACCTCCTTGCTTTAGCCCTTTCTAGGATTTTTCAGTCTGGGATGTAAGGAGACCACATGGGGCGGCACTTCGTAGCAGAGGTTGTTCATTAGTCTGAGAGCAGGATTCAGAGAACCACAGGAGCTGTCTGTGCCCTGCAGGCTTTGCAAACAATCCCGACTCTTTACTGAGTCAGAGACACCGCTCTCATCTTTATCCTGTGTTCCCACCATGCATTTGAGTAGGGCAACTCACCCCTCCCCTTTAGTTTTAAACGGCATGACTTTATATATTGACTTTATCAGTCTGTCACACATGGATGCTTGAATCCAAAAATACGATGACAGTTTTTTTCCCTCGCTTATGAAGTAACGTCTGCCAAGGGAAGTCCCATCAAGCAGAAGAAAAGACTGGCAGCTCCAATATCAAAATATATGTTCTCCATATAAACCTTGAAACTGCTGTTCCGGGCTTTTGACTGAAGACAGATTAGAATGGAAAACGGTCGTGCCCCGATGTCAGCAAATTGTGCACTCAAGGAAATGTTATAGCCATATTAATGCGGGATTTGCTTGTGAAGATATAGAGCTCCCCTGCCCCTCAGCTGATTAAAGCTGTTTGAATCTCCTACTCATTTGCAATGATTACAGCGCGGCGCTGTTGTGGATGTGATGCCTGCCAAATGGCAAACAGGCATTAAAATATTTATCCACCACCTGTGAGGGAGACTTACAGAGCTTCCCCCCTCACCAAAAAAAAATGATGCTGGCTGCAGTGTTCATTAGAAGTTGTCATTTCCCTTAGCTATTGAGCATTCACCCTATTTCTGAGCACATTAGTCATTTCATCAGGGATAAAGAGGGGTATCTATCAAGGCGGGTCTTTCCCGCCCCACCCTGGGGGAGACTCAGGGTGCTGCATATGTGCATAGCATCGTGAGATTGAAAAGAATTAAATGGCTTGCTCTGTAATCTAACAGATCCTGAACGAGAGAGCCGCCAAAGAGCTCGAGCAGTTTCAGCTCAGAAACTCCAAACTCCAGCAAGAGAATGAGCAGCACAGCCTGGCCTTTGAACAGGTGGTGCAGGAAAACCAGCAGAAGACAGTGGAGCTGAAAGTAAGTACCGGGCACCCTTTGGATCACTTTGGGGACTGGCGTCTTGTCCGCTGTCCCAGGTGAAGCAGGGGTAACCCTGACCGGCACTTGGAAGGGGAGTCTAATTGTTTCAAGAATAGAGTTGGCCATCCAGTTGTTCAGCCTTTCTTCTCCGTCAGCACTATGCAGCATCCAAGCATAGCGCTAGCTTGTGCCGTGCGACCGGAGGAGCTGTCTGTCAGAAGGGACGTTCAAGTAAGTGCCTGACCTCCTCCGGTCATTAAAGATCCCATAGTAATTTTCATAAGGATAAAGTCTTTTTTAGATTGTCAAACCTGTGGGCGTAAAAAGCTTGTAAAAGCTGTGCCTCCCTTTACAGTTTTTGTAGTGATTAGCACACTCCAAGTGCTATCAGAAGCCAATAATAACTAGCAATAATAACCGTGCTCCAGCCAATTTCCAATACACTAAATTACCTCCTGCCTATTTAAATGTACCCTTCAACATCAATTGGAGAAGCTCAGCACAAATAAATAAACTAGTGTTTACTAGCTGATCCACACAGGTTTCTTATGGCTGCATTTCAGCGGTGAGGGAAGGGATCCTCAAAGTTTTTAAAGCCCTTTGAGAGCCTTTGGGAATAAAGAGCATTGTATAAGTGTTAGATATTATTACTATATGTCTGCTGGGCCATGTGTTTTGTATCCTGTAACATTGCTACAGTTACAACATTGGTTATGTTAGAGAACAGGACAGAAAACCAATAGCTTATCATGCTTTACTAAAGTACAGCCAATTCCCTTGAATAAAAGAAGTCAGTTGCTGATAGAGAGCTTTTGTTCAGTGGACCCTGCTGGTTAAAAACAATGAAAACAAACCACGAGCAGACATGTTAGAAGATCAGTTCAGCGCTAATGGAACGGAAAGATCCTACTGTATTTTGGATCCACCGTGAGATTGCAGTGTAGGAGTTTTGCTTTTCGGTTGTATTGCCAGGTACACTGGAAGGACATTTTTATTACCCATTAAAAACCCCCAAATGACTGTCCTCCAGGTTAGGCGGCATGATCATTATTTCCAGCAATATCATCTTTGTGTAAAACTTTACAAGCAACGCGTTCAAATAGGAGGCAAGTACAGGACTGTAGGGAGTGAGGAAGGAGCGAGGAGGGAGTGAGGAGGAGGATTTTAGTTTAACAGCCAGATCCTGATTTCACTGAAAGTCGATGGAGCTCATCACTATGTCAGATCATGCACAGCGTGGAAATGCTGGAAGATGCTGTCCGGTTGTTACTTGTGCATATTGAGAAAGCACATCAGAGCCCTAGTCAGGGAGCAGGACCACACTGCTGGAGGCATTTTAATTGCATCCTAGTCCCACAGTATGCCGAATAGCTTCTGTGTTGGGTACCCGCAACTCCCAGTGAAGTACATCTTGTAAACCTGTTGCAGCTCAGTGTTGGTCAGTAGTAGTTGAGGGCATCCAGTTCCTCACAGAGGTACTTGCACATCCCGGTACCGGGCTTCCTAATAATGTCTGATTCTATACAAAGCAGTGGTTGCTGACATGGATGGCTTAAAAAATACAGTGGTGATGCTGGAAGCGGTTGTATTAATTTCTCAGTAGTTGTAGGGACTATTTCTGTTGACTTCAGTAAGTGTAGTGACCAATGATTCTGGTATCCAGGTTGTAGCCATATTGGTCTAGGGGAAAAGGCAATCAGGACTCATAGTAGAGATGATGTCTTTTATTAGACCAACCAGATTTTTGCAAAAAAGATTTCTTTCATTGCAAGCTTTCAGGCACAAACACCCTTCACCAGGCATTGGAGAAAAGATCGTAAAAGTTCTCCTGGGTTGAAATGAAAGTTTGTATTTCATAGGATTTCACAGAGGAGTCAATAGATGGAAAACTCCTCTGGGCAGGCAGTTCATAGCTGGTATGGAGCCTCTCACCTCCTGCGAGGATCTGTGATGATGCAGATTACCTTGAACTAATGATTAGTACCTGTAGCATTTCAGTCTGGAGTCTAGATCAGGCCAGCGGTACGCTGCTTACAGCAGTTACCAGTGCCTTGCATTGCAAAGGAAGGCAAAGCTGCTTGCGTAGGGTCCGCTGAGCCCGTTGTGTAGTGCCATGCGTGGGTTGCACTTGGGGATTCTTTATTGTTCGTTTTATGCCCTGAAGCATGAGATTTGATTACCCTTCTCATGGCCCTAGCTGGCTTTGTTTAAATTATTTTTAATAACCGTGCAATTATCCAATGTTTTTTCTAAATCCGCCCACGGTATTTCTCACCATTACCTCTTGCCACGATGAATCCTGTAGATTATCCATCTGCTGAGGAAAACGGTGTTTCCTCTTTTTGGCTTCTAAGTGAATTGCTCTTTGTTCCCCCTTCATTGCCTCTTGCTACCACGCAGGTCAGAGAGGACGAGGTGACTCAGATGCGTCACGAAATCTCTAAACTGTCCAAGGCAAGGGAAATCATCCAGAGGAAACTGCGCGTTGCCGAGGAGCAAAAGGTTGAAGCAGAACACGAGAGGGATACCCTGAAAAATCAAATCTCCGGATTAGAGAGAGGTAGGGACCTATACATGGTGTTGGATCCACTTTGGTGAAGATTAATTCAGTGCATGACTGTCATGGTCATGACCTTTTGGTGCCCAGGGCGGGACCGTGGAAATGGGAGCTGGTGTGTTGCTTACTGAACTGACTTTATGCACAATACATGAATTCTTTTGCGTCACAAAATGAGGCCGGGTGTCTTTAACGTATGCATCTCTGTGACTATGAAAGCTGATGCTCCCTCTCACAGACTACAGCCAGGCCTTTTACTGGGAAGGAGGGCAAAACAAAAGAAGTGTCGCTGAGCTTTGGAAAGCATGAGCATGGCAACAAATATCAATATAGCTCTTGGCAACTTCGAAAGTTTGTTCTGTTTCCAATGTCCTGAGCTTAAGCCTTCACAATATCACCTGGGCACTTATTTATTCTTCCATTCCGGTTTAAGCTCATCTCGTCTTACTTTTTAAATGATCCTGTCTTCTTTACGTGTAGATGAAAGGCTAATCTGGACCTGTTTTCAGGTGGATGTAACTCCATGGAAAGAAGTAGAGCTGCACTCTTTAACAGCAGGGCTGGATTTAGCCCTGCTTGACTGGTACAGCTTTGAAGTCTTAGGCCAACATTTTCACAAGTGACAAGTGTGTTTACATGCCCTCGCTTTTGGGTGCTCAGCTGAAGGCTTCTTAGACCGACTGGGCTGCTCAGCACCGTCTGAAAATCCAGCTTCTTTATGTTGCCTCAGATTGGGCACCTGAAAATGGAGGTTCCCAACGTGACCAGTCATTCTCAGAAATGTTGCCCTAAATCTCAGTCATAAGTGCCAAAATCTCATGTATGTCCCTATATGGATAATATTAAATAACTCTTTTTATACATTGTTGAGGTGGTGTGATAGCCATGATGGTCCAGGAAAAAAATCCTTCTCTCTCTCTTTTTTTTTTTTTGCAACTTCCACTGTCCTCTCTCTTTATTTTTCTAGCTGTAGAACTTGACCTCAGGGTTTTTAATGTTTTTATCTTCCCTTTAGAGTTGGAGGTTGCTAAAAAGCAGGCAGAGACTGATAAGAAAGCTATAGATGAGCTTGTAAGAGAAAGGGACATATTAAACAAGGTAAGCTTGCACCGGTAACATTGGTACACAGATAACTTGCCTTGAGAATGAGATGTCTATAGCTTAAACCATGCAGAGAACTGGCAATACAAGGAGAACGTGATGAATAATGGCCATCAAGCTTTTTCTAAGCAGCTGCTTACGTTCTGTTTTTTTTTCTTTCTGTGAATTGAAACAGCATTATTACCTGCGAACACAAAAGGGACTTCTAAGTATTAGCATATAAAACAGCAGGGAGTTCAGAAGTGTTAAGTGCTTTTGCCTTTATTGCAAACCTGTTATTTGGTATTCTAAGGAGGTGATTACATCTCTGCTTTTTATATCGACACCATATAAAGTTTAATGTTAATCTAGGCAAATTAAAGCTGCGCTAGTAAAAATAAAGCCACACCAATGTGTTCAGTGGTCCTATATTTGCATATCAGGCTTATGTTTTTTTAACTCCAACCTTTCCTGCCTCCTTTGTGATCCATTTGTCGCAATGACCATTTTTCATGTGTCTGCAATTCTCATATTGTATGAAAACAGCTCGTGTTAATGGTAAATTAACCAGAGATTGGTAAACGTGACTCCAAGAAGTGGTTCTTGAAATTCTTGTTCAATTTACAAGTTAAATTTGGCAACCAGAGAATGAAGTTGGAGGGTGTTGGGGTCCATGGCAACTTCTCTGGCTTTTTCTGGAATGGATAGATGTATGATTTTAAGCCAGGAGTTGTTCCACTGCCTTCATTGAGTCACTTCATAAGCAGCAGTCCTTCTATAATGCAGAATTAGTGTTCCAGCTTCCATAGCAAATGTAGAAAAAGGGCTGCCACATCCTTTAGTGACTCTGCCTGAGTCCTGGAGAAATTCTCCTGTTTTTGGGGTTGGCTGGCTTAATTCAGCAAAATGACTCGGGGGAGTCCATAACCCACTGCTGCAGAGGCTAATGTTTGCCTCTGCAACTTTCTGAGTTGCTAAGTTCTCTGCTTTGGGATTTTCTTTGCAGAACTTGCTTAAAGCTGCCAGTGCCACACAAAAGCAGCTGAACCTGGTGAAGCTCCATGAACAGTCCAAGAGAAACTTGGAAGAAGAAATCCAGAACTACAAGGATGAGGCTCAGAAGCAGAGGAAGATCATCTACCAGCTGGAGAAGGAGAGAGACCGCTATATCAACGAAGCTAGTGAGCTCACCCAGAAGGTGTGGAAGTGTTCGTTTGCATGCACGGTTCCTTTCTCTCTGTCATATAGATAATTATAGAGTCATAGAGAAGTCGGGCTGGAAGGGACCTCCAATGGTCATCTTGTCCAACTTCCTGCCTTAGGTAGGATCATCCCTATCCAAATCATCCATAACCTGAACTCTACATAGGACTGCCATCAACCCTGACACAACATAGACCTAACGCCCTAACCTGCCACAAGTAAAGCAGGGGTCCCATGACAGCCAATGCCTTTCTGCTGTGACATGTTGTTGATATATGCTGTCTGTCTTTTACTTGCAAAATTGGAAAGACGTGTATTCCCTTCCTGACTTTTTAGTTGCAGCTAATAGGTGCATCCTATCAGTGGTCTTCAGAGAATACTTGGTGGGTCACAGTGAAGGCTGGTCATTGCACTCAGCACCACCTTATACATCAGTGCTGTATTTTAGGCTAGCGTCATCTACTTTCTCCCTGTTCCCCCGTGCATTTTAGAATGCTTCCAGACATGTTTGTCTTCTGTTAGCTTTTCCTCGTTTTATTCAGCTGTGCTTTGCCAGCATGTCCTGGGGAGCATAGGGCTGAGCATGCCCTCCTCATCAAGTCCACTGACACACTCCAGGGTTGGACGTTCACTAGCGAGTCTGCTTCACGCTCATCTCCAGTGCCTGCTCTTTGTCTTCAGCAGGCTTGAGGGTGGGCACCAGGGATGAATCTGGAGTCGCCCCAGTGTCAGGCTTCCAACGCTGGAGTGCATCAATGGATCTGGGTGTGTAGGGCATGCTCAGCCTTGTTCCCTCTGGTCCTGTTCTCTCATCTGCTGATGTGGATGAGACAGGCCCACGGTGCCCCACTTCCAAGTGGGAGGTCTAATGAATGTGCCTTTGGTGAGACTCGAGGTCAGGTGTCCTGTTGGGATCTGGTTGTGCATCCATTGCATGTCTCTCACCAGCTCTGGCTCAGAGCTTGAGACTTAAATCTGTGTTTCAAACCTTGGTCTCCTACATTTGTTACACTGAAACCATGGGGTTGACCCTTTTATATTTAATTATATCTCAGGGTGCAAACAGATGGTAGTTTTACACTGGTTTAACATCCATCCATCCATGGGGTTTTTTTTCGGTTTAAGACTGAATTAGTCATGAATTCCCAATCAACCCAGCCGAGCTCAGTTGTTCAAGTCTGCATGGCTCTACCACTGGGCAAGTCTCCTCCCTCGCAGACCCATCAGCTTGGGACTTTGGATACTCTTGAAACCCATGGCAAGCATCCTATGTGCAGGCCCCCAGCCCAAGGACGTTGGAGTTTGGATGCCCCCTAGTCATGCTTGCTCCTAGCCAAAAGAGGGAAAGCACAAACACAGTCCCCCATTACCACAAAATTGTGCAGTCAATTTTCCTGCATTTGGGAAACTCCTAAGGGTCATCCTGCCCAGAGTGCAATGGACAAGGCTCATCCTGGGAAAACCCGTTGATTATGGTATCGGTGCAACCCATCAAATTACGCTGGTGTCTGAAGCAGTGGAATAAACAGAAGCAATCGGCTCTCCTAGGTAGGTGCCTGGATTAGGCCTTACCATTTAGTGAAGGAGGCTGATAATAACCGGCTTGCATTGAGCAAAGGCTGCCTTGGGAGCAAAGGCTGCCTTGGGAGCAAAGGCTTCAGCTGTGGACACACAACACATACATTAGTGTAACTTGCACTGGTATATTGTTACTCCTGACTGCCTGAGAGGTAACTTTATCTTGAAGTGGATGTATATGGATGCAGGGCTATATGCCCTGTGCCCCTTCCATGTTTATACCCATGTACTTACACTGGAGTGTGTCACGTGTCCACACTCTTACTCTTGCATGGCTTTGTTTTATCTTCAAAGGACCCACTCCTGCAAGCTAACAGCACACGAGAAATCTGCTGGGAGCTGAGGATGCTTGGCATCCTCTGAGGGGCTCAGCGCCGCACAGGAGTGGGCCCTTTACTTGTAAAATCACCTCTGAACATCTGAATGCACCCCAGCCTATAATACCTATGCTGTTTCGGTGCATCTCTGCAGACGCTCTGCAGAGAAATACTGCAGAAGCATTTGTGTTGTATTCATTGCCTCCTATTAAGTACAGCCCTATTTCTGAAGGTGTACTAAGGAGCATGATTGTAACATGTTCCATTAATTGCCGAAGATCACATTGAAGAGCTCTCCAAGAAGCTCATTGATTTACTGGGAAGCTAGCTTCAAGCTGTTTCAACTCGCAGGTTATTTGCTGCCTTCTCACTTTATAATTACCTTTTATAGCTTTGTGCGGCCAGTGGCTTCATATCTTCGAATGATACATGCCCCCTTGTCTGGCTGACCTTGTATCATTTCTCAGGAATAATATTCCTTTTAAGTGAGATCTGTCTTCGTTCCAAAGTCATATTTTACATCATCCCCTTCCCCTCTCATTGCATCTGGTAGGAGGAAAGTGTGGCCAAGCAGTAAGTCATAGCAGTAACAATGGCAAGGCTCTGGCTTTAGGACCATTCATTTCCGCTCAATTTTTATATTTAGGGTGAAAATAACATAAGTTTGTTGGGAGTGAGGAGAGTGTGTGGGGTTGACTCTGGAGATTTTTGGGTATTGATGGAAATTATTTGTAACCCTTGACATTTTTTAAGTCCCTACCCCAGCACCTCCCTGCCTGGCATAGCACGGTGGGAGGGGAAGTCCATGCATTTCTTCGACCCTCTCCCAAAGGTCCTTCAACCCCCTTCCAAATGCCCTGCCCATTTCCCCACTCTCAGAGCCTGGCAGTTATGCCTGGCAAAGCCTGATCAAAGGGGTGTTGTCCTCACTGTGGTGGAGCCTCAGAAAATAAGTTCTGGCTCTAGGGCTGTTTGTGTAGGGGGCCCTGCACTGTGACTGCCATTTTCCTGGGGATTTTTTTCACTTATTTGATTTACTGAGGGACAAATCCTGACTCAGCCTGTGGCTACAAAGGCACTTACTACTCCAGGACCCACACTGATCTGTTTTACAAGTTGCACAGGTTGCTCGGACCAGCACGGTACTTCACCCTCTAGGCATGCAGGCGGTCCCTGTTCCCGGCTACTCCTTGGTTTTTGAGGGCAGAGCCGAGAAAGAATGGAAGCGAGACTGGTGCATGCGACGATGCATAGACCCCTTGCCTGTGCTTGTCTGCAAAGAAATCTGTGGAGCTGTGGCAGCTGAAGGAAAACCATCATACTGCTTGGAGAAGAAGCTTCTTTGCCCATAGGATTTCCTTGTGGCCTCCCCCAGCTGTGTCATCCCCTTGCATAAGCCATTAAAAATAGCCTAGGGAATTAGAAATAGCCATTAGAAATAGCCTGGGAATAGGCTCCAATGTGGTGCCCCCTCCAAATGATGGCACAGCAGCTGTGCTCTCTAGGACCTTAGCAGCTTGCCCAGCTGATGCCCAATATCTTTCAGATCCCCTGCCCAGTGCCAGGCCAGATCCCCTTGCTGTGCCACTGACCCTAAGGCAGGGCCATTCATTCAAGGTGCCGTATTCCTGTTTCAAAGCCATTTCCTATGAAATCTATCTTGCTGGGGTGATCTGATCTCAGCTGACTTTCTGTCCCTTGGGCAGGGCGCTGGACCCGATGATCTCAGGAGGTCCCTTCCAACCATAATATCTATGAATCTATGAAACCTATTAGCAAGCAGTTGGATTAATATCATCGTTAGAGCGGTATCCAGGCTGATGAAGGGTTTTAGGGTGAAAAGTTCCCATAGACTCACCGTTGGGATCACTGGGCCTGATTCTCTGCTCCTTTTTCTTTTTTGGACCATCCATTGATTTCAATGGCATTACTCTTGCTTGACAGCAGCGTGAGAGTGAGAATTGGGCCCATTTCCCATGTAGCCTGTAGTAGTTTCTTCCCAATGTGAGTAGAGTGCTTCTTTCATGAAAAAAAGAGGCTTTTATCACCTGAAGCTGAATTAGTGGCACCTCTGCTCCCTTTTGCAGCTTCGGATGTGGAAAAGCACACCGTTGATTAAGCCCTTCAGTCCCGCCTGTCATTGCTCCCTGATCATGCTGAACTAGAGGCTGTGGAAACAGATCCTCTGAAGTGTTGTTTTTCCAAAAGCCTATCATGAATTTGACATCACATTCAGGGAAATTCACAACTCTGTTTCTTTTTTAATGTGCTTTGTCTGTAGGATGCCCGGTGCTGTGATGCTATAGACCTTTAAGACATAGGGAGGATCTTGAGACCTCACAGTGGGGTTAGGTAGAGTGTGGATCCAATGTAGCCCTCTTAGATAGGTTAACTGAGCTGAGCTAATTAGGAGGTAAATAATAGCTAAATTTACACACAAGAAGGCAAGGTCATAGAAGAAAGCTGTCTAAAGTGGGCTGATATTTTATGCTAAGAGGTGGCCACTTCGTGCCAAGCCCTGACAAGTGCCAGATGCTTTCAACTCAATTAGAAGGTGGGGGCTTAGCCCCTTAGAAATTGGTCTCTGGGCCATATCACACATGCCTTTTCTGTATTTCTGAAGGGGAGATGTTTGAGGTTCATCATTTCAGAAGCAGCACCGTCAGCATTAAAACCAACTTGGGAAACTTAATCCCAAAGTTTATTGGACTTGCATCGCCTCAGATCGGAGCAGGAAGGTGACAGATGCAATGACCTACTTTTGCATCTTGCTTCAGCCTTGCTGGTCACCAGACTATGCTGCAGATTTAAAACATGCCTTATTGATTTTTTTCCCTCACTCTTATTACTATTGGCAGCTTGTTTTAAATGAAAAAGAAGAGGCAGGAGCAGATTATAAACTGGGACTCTGCTTTCATATCGCGGTGTAAGCGGTTTCTGGGCTCCTCGGCAGTCGGCTCCAAATGTGCCGGCACTCCATCCCTACTGCTGTCATAAAACTTTCTATATTTAGATATGCACTATCTCCAGAGCTGGTTGGAAGGATATGATAGAAAAATCAATTAATTAAGCTCTTGCCCCATAGCTAGCCCCCTAAAGACCTCTCAACATGCTCACCCTGCTCTAACATTTACAGAGGGGATGACTATGCTGACAGCAAACTTTGCTGCTATTGAATATGTGCTCTAAACATGCTTGGATTATTTTTTTCCTTTGACTTCACATGAATATAAATTCCACTTGAGTTTGAACTACTGTCTTCAAAGAAGGGAGACACAACTAGTGGGTGTGAATTGTAGTTACAAATTGCCATGTATTCCCTCTGTGAATCTACATTTTTCTTGTTGTTTTTATGCCCCTTGACCTTTGTGCTGTCATTGAGGATGGGGTTCTTGTCTCCACTTGCACGACAAAGCCGGAAGCAGATGTCCCTAGCGTGCACGTTTCCCCCTCTTCATTCTCCTTCCGTACAGTATTTGGTACATCCTTGCCGGATAACCACACAGCTCTGCTTGCTTTTGCTGAGCTTTTGTAAAGCTTTTGCTAGCAAGTGAAAGGGGCTGGTTTTACTTAACGCATCATTAAAAAGCCCAGCCAAAATAATCAGGCTAATCACGTTTGCTGTCACTTCTATTCTATAATATTTGCTATCCCCATCGCAGTGATATGCTGCCAAGCTTTAAAAAATAAAAATAAAAAATGAGTTTAAAATAAAAAATCTTAAAAAAAAGTCACTTTCTACCTCCATTGTGAGTGGGTGTGATCTTCCTTGCTCAAAAGCTGTCCCGCTCCTACAAAACCCATCCACTCCCATCCCTTTCAGTGCAGCAGACTTCCCTGTTCCCAGCCAATCACAGATGCTCCTATGGGCAGTTTCCTGCCTGCCCATTTAGAGCAAGTGTAAATACAGTTTGTTGGTTTCCCTATTATTGTAATTACCCATAAAAAATTGAGATTGTATTAATCCAAAAAACATATTGTTCTATATCTACTTTTAAGTTGTTGGAACATATCGCACACTTTCTTTCTGTTTGCTATATAGGTGATGGATGACTATAAATAACTTAGTAGTTTTCCTCTGATCTCTGCTTTGTCTCAGTCTTTTAAACCTGTTTATTGTTAGGGCTCTCGATAATCTGTTTTTTTATTCTCCCATCTTAAAGCACTTGTGTGTTTTTATGCATTCTTCTTTGATATCTGAGCCAAAGCCCTGGCATCATGTAAAAATCACATTTTCCCCTAAATCCGCAGCCTAGAAAGGTTAAATTTCCCATTTGGACTGAGCTGATGGTGACTGTAGCCACAATTTTCTTATTACAGGGATTTGCAGCTGTCATCTGAGATAAAAATCACAAAATTTTATCCCGCCCTAATAGTCTTGGGAAGGCAGCTTAATCTTGTTCATTTCCTACTTTCCACTCCAGGTCCTCCAGCACATGGAAGATATCAAAGTGCGGGAAATGCAGATTTTTGACTACAAGAAGAAGATAGCAGAGGCTGAGACTAAATTAAAACAGCAGCAGAACCTGTATGAAGCTGTGAGATCAGACAGGAACCTGTACAGTAAAAATCTGATTGAAGCTCAGGTACAAGAGTACATTTTTTCCCCAGGATTTTTACTTTTTTTTAAACTTTGCTTTTTCTGAAGTGAGAGTTAGAGAAAGGAATTTGCGTGGGTGATTTATACGCACAAGTGCATGCGTGATGGCAGTTTATTAGGTGGCCATTGCCTTATCCTGACATTTGGACTGGGAAGTGGAATTTATCATCCTCACATAGCAATATTTCACTGCTCCATAAAGACCCTGGCACACTGGTGACACATTCATGTCACTCCTTGTCTTTCTTCTGCCTCCACACTTCTCTGCCCTCTGCTAAGTTTGGTCGGTACATGCAGGAGTCATGAAATAATGAGAATGACATCCCCTTCCCATCTTCCTACATACACACGCTGTTGTGACTCACGGATCAGAAAGCTGTAACAGAAGAAACACTTTCAAGGTGAAGTAGCATTTTTCTGGCAGACTTTAACGTTTCCATCTAGGCTGGAAGTTTTGGGAAGCGTGATGATTCCAATTCCTCCCACCCGCACATTTCCCTGCAGGTCCCCTGAGCAGTATGAGAAAAGACGCAAACCACTTATTTAAAAAAATACTGCGTTGTTCTTCAGTAATGGCTGAAACACTGGGGGGATCCTGGGGTGTGCTGCAGGGATCTGAGCCTGGGGTCCTTTGAGAGAACAAGGAGATACACAATAAACCTAGAGGCTAAAATGTAAATTGACAATCTGACGTGAGGAAGGGGTGCGATGCAGGTATACTGCCCCAGGAGGGATGCACCGTGCCTAAGGGCTTCTGTGTCTTGCACGCCTCCCCATTTAGTCTGGAGAGGAGTCAATGACACTGTCGAACAGCTTATACGCTCTCTCTGTGCATCCCATGAGCTATTCCAGCTACCTCTGATTAGCGATGGAGCTAGGGCTCCTGTCATTCCCAAACTTTTTCTTCCCACACACAGTTTCAGACTCACTGCCCCAGCTTCCCTCTGCATGTGGAGTTACAGTGGGAAGCAAGAGTGGAGGCCCTGCTCTTCCTTGCTTCCCTCCATAGGCAGGTAAGGGCTGTGATACCATAGCTCACAGCAACAGGTGAAACACAAGTTAAATTGGATGATGCATGTCTATGTGTGCAAAGTATTCACAGGAATAAGGATGATGCATGGTGAGAACCCAAAACGACTTTCCCTTTTTTTAACTTTTTAAAAATATGATAACAACTTGTCACCCAAGTTCCTTACCCCCTTCTAGAGAACTGGCAGCTATGAACTGAGATAGGCTAATGCATTCAATTCTTCTGCTCAGTAGGGAAGAGGCCTCACCATGTCCTGTGTATACATACAGTCCTTGCAGGGGTCTCTGCAGGAAACTACCTACTACAGAGGCCATTCGCTTACCCCTTGCAGATTATTTGATGTATAACTTGCGTTAAATGTAATATTCTGTGTCAGATGACAGCTACTGCGAGAGCATCCTTTTGGTTATAATCACACCACTGGACTGTGTGCAGCAATAAAAAAAATACTCATTCATAGTTCACTAGCAAGCCAGCCAGCCATGAAAGAAAAAAATTGGCTTGTCTTAAAAACTATGCAAAATTCTCATTCTCTTGGGAAGTAAAATAAATTGGCAAAAACTTATTTAGATAGAGCAAAGCTGGCTGCAGGTATTTTTGGATTGCTTAATAAGAAAAGGTCCCCTGTTAGCCTGCCCTGCCCACATTACTTGTGGTCTCCAGGGCATCATAATCTCCAGCTCAGTAAAATCTCCTAGAAACGGATTTCTTGGCTAGGTTTCAGC
>NW_005841986.1:2340423-2359264 GCF_000455745.1 Alligator sinensis
GCGTGCTTTCAGCTTCAGGGTCCTTTCCAGCCCCAGGAACTCATGTGTTTATTTAAATACGCAGGCTCAGATCCTTGTCTTCTGCAAATAATGTTGAGGCTTCTCTGTCCTCTCCCATCTAACAGAGCGGCGATGCATTTGGGTGTGGGCCTGAGCTCCAGATTTTAAAATACCTGGCCTCTTTCCAGAGTATTGAAGAGATTTATGGGCTGTCTAGCAGACTTTGCATTTCATTTATTCCTGTTATGTTCATATAAAAAAAACTTTATGTATGTGCATGCGGGCAGTCTCAGTGACATCATTATTACAGTCTTCTCTGGCTTATTTAATTAATAAGTACCAGAGCTCTGAATAGGGAGTTTTGTGGATATACAGCATGTTCCCAAATCCCCCCAAACACACCCTGTTTCATGTATCTGCCAAACATGCATGGCATCCACTGGTCTCTCCAGCCATTTATGAATCTAATGTGTGCTTGTCCATCCATTCACAGTGTTGTTTCTGAAGTGTACCGTGACTCATCACCATCAGTCTCACGTGATTCATTCTGTCCTTGCCGGGAAACCGGCCGAAAGGTCAGAGTTGGAGGACTTGTATGTTAACTAAAATCTTATTGCAGGAGGCACGCATCTACCCAGTGAATCCACACGCAGCGAATCTACTGGTCTTTCATTCTCTGCCACCATTCATACCATCACTATTGGTCACAAAACAAACTTGCTCCTCTTGCCGGCTAACTTAATACAAACTTGCCTGCCAATTTAATGCGTTAGCCTATCGCAGTGTTACATCTGCGTAGTGGTTTTTTGTTGTGTAGCGAAGTGGTCTTAGGGAAATGCTCTTTCTGCTACACTAGTCTGACTTCAAAGAGCAAGGGACCTTTTTTTCTTCTACTGCACTCATTTTCAAGCATTCAAAAGTCCCTTGTAAAGATGGCATTTGAAATTGAATATGCTAATCGGCAGGCAGGTATGTCTTTGGAAGAATAGTAACTCTTCCCCAAACATTATGCCAACCTGAACCCAACTGTACCAATGTTCATTGAAAAGCAAGCTAAAAAAGGTGTGAAAACAGACGGACAGGATCAGAATTGGGTTATTAACTTAGGTCACCTGTCTGGGCTTACGGTGTTTCCCGTGCTCTAAATAAATAGCTTATTCTTCTCATTGTTAAATCTCATTATTGTTGTCAATGTTCCTTTTAATTGTCTGCTTACTGCAAAGCCATGCTAACATAAACAGCAGATAGTCATTTAATGCCGTAGCTTTTTTTCTGTAACATTAAAAGAAATCTCAGGAAGATAGAGATCTCATTAAGGATCTTCTCCTCTCAAGCACGGTGACTGTATTTCCTGTCTCGGTGTTCCTTGAATTAATGTGTGCAACATTGCTTTATTTTCTTTTATTCCTGTTTGTGAAGAGTTGTGGGGTTTTTTTTTTGGGTCCCATTAGGATGAGATCACAGAAATGAAGAAAAAGCTCAAGATTATGACCCATCAAGTGGATCAGCTGAAGGAGGAGATCACGACCAAAGAGGCTGCTCTTGTGAAAGTGCACCTGGAGCACCAGCGGATAGAAAAGGAGAAGGAGTCTTTGAAGGTAAGAGTTATGATGGGTAGGAGGCTGCCCAGCATTCGCTTTGAAGAAGAGGACATCGTTTCGAAGATCGGGTGGTGATCACTCTGCTGTACTCTTAAAGGACTATTCTATACCTGAAGCTTAAGCTCTCAGCTGCCTTAACTGTCATTATTTACACAAGGTTTTATGAATTGGATAGAAGAGGAGTAGGTCCTTTTATTCCTCCGTGCCTACAACTAGATTCATCAAATGCCATAATCTCTTTTCCTCTCAAAACCCCATCGTTGTTTCGACAAGCTCTTGTTTGCTTGCACAAACACAAGCTTTTGTTGCTGCAATGACCGCATCAAACTTTTAAAATATTGGCCCGCTGAATTCCTGTTTTGATTGCCTTTAACTTCCCTGTCTGTAGCTTTCAGTGCTAACACGGTGCTAGCACTTTTCACAGCCCTGTCGTGTTGTGTAACCGGCAAACACAAGCCTGCTGAGTACAGGGCAGTTTCTTACGTGTCGTTTTCTCAGAAAGACATTTACTTTTCTATTGTGTATGATATAAAGCAGGAAAATCTGTGTTAAATCACAGGGAAGTGGAGCTCTGAGCTCCGGTTCTTTTACTCAGTGCTGACTGTGGCCCCCCCGCCTCTGTCTATATGATGTACTAAATGTGCATTGATAGCTTAACCCAATTTGCTTCTCTCTTCCAAGATTGTAAAGGGTTAGTGTGTCCATAGCAGGTCATTTTTTTCTCTTCACTTAGCACCAGAAACACCCCCCCCATCCCCTGCCACTTTCCACAATGCTTTCTTTTTTTGTCAATTTATTGCTATGCTCCAATGACTCCTTACATTTCCAGCCACTGTCAGCACACTGCGGATATGACAGAACGTCAATAGAGCTTTGTAAAGAGGTGATGAATTCAAGTTCCTCTACCTGATCTGTCTCCAAGTTGTTATGACAGGGATGGAGAAGTCAAACACTGCCTCATTTTCCATGTGCTGCCTTCTGCCTTAACTAGTCCCCAAACCTGTCTTGTCATCTCAGAGCCATCCCCCATCAATTTGACAATCCCCCTGATTGCTGCACTGTTTTACCCACTCAATTATTTACTAGCTAGTGTGTCCCTGAACTGACATCATATTAGTGAGTGGCTTCAGGACATTGTGGTCTTTCACCTGATTGTCTCTGCTGCAAGCAAGGGTAAAGAACTGAGAGGGCTGACTGGCACAGGCACAAAAGAGCCCAATTATTCTTGTAGCACGATGACTTCAATTTGTCCTGCTTGCACTGATATGAAGGAAGCAGGCTGTTTCTGAGAAATCACTTTAAATTTAATTGTGTAACATGGGCAACTTAGACTCGCTCAAGTGCTTTTCTTCAAGTACTGGGTTTATGCTTGGTACAGCCAACATAGATGGCTTGCCCAGAGATATTTTACACGTATGCACTCATGCTGTGTATCTGACACCTAGAAGAGTCTTAACGATGCACAGCTTTGCTGGAGGGCCCATACAAAGAGCAGGGCTGACCCCAGGCAGAAATCCCGGCAGAATACCTTTCTTGTGGTGTTACAGCACGTTGTCTCCAGCCTCAGATGGAGACCGGTTGTTAAAAAAACACAAAATTCCCTCCCCTGAATACTTCAGCACCTAATCATGTGCTGGTTTGAATCCGGTGCCAAATCTTGGCAAAAGTTCAAGACAGTTCTTAATTCTTGCAAAAATGGGTTCTCCCTTTTCAAATGTTCTGGGTAAGGACCTCATTTGTCTTTCAAGGCACTGTGCTAAACCCGTTGAGGGATCCTGCCCTTTAATCTACAGGCAACATAGCTAGACATGTATCCTGTACTCGTATTTTTCTGTCCAAAAGGTCCCAGAACTGTCACCGTTGAAACCACTAATCCCAAACAGACTCCTGCAAGAGTTTGCAGGGTCCCTGTGTGCCTAGCAGTGGTTAGATTCATTACTGTACTTGGCAGCCCAGATTTATATGTACTTAATGCACTCCAGTGTGGGGATTTGTTTATGTCCGTGTTTGCTGCCAACATGTAATGCCACATCTTGTTTACAACTTATATCTTCTGTGACATAAGGGGAACGCAGAAGTTTGCTGCTTTAAAAAAAAAAAATAGCATGCTGCAGTGCCAAACGCATGAGCAGTTTTACATTTGTAGACAGCTTTTACAGACTGTTGATTGTATTTTAATATAAAGTGGCTTACATTTTTGTTCCGCTGATGGATGCAGATGAGCATCCTGCGCTGAGTAACAGAGATATGAATGTTGCACGTATGGGAAAATAGAAGTTTTATTAAAGGAAACAAGAGCAGAACAAGGTGTTTCACTATGATGATGGAATTGTTGTTCTGTCACCTTAAATTATTGCTTTCACCTAGTCTCATGCTCTTATCTTCTTGGTGTTGTATGACGCTCTTTCTCAAGAGGCAACTTGAGCATCTCCATTTATTGTGATCAGATCTTTGCCAAAGTTTTTCTTTTTCTAGTGTGCTGGCTTAGAAGCTTTTGAACCTGCGTAAACAGATCTTCAGTCAGCTCTGCTATGCTTGCACTAATTGCCTAGAAATGCTGGAAATCTCTTTTGTAATCTGGCAGGATTTTATTGCCTTTTTTTTCTGGGTCCAAGAGTTGAATTTTACTGTGCAAGCCAATGGGATGTGAGGTGCTGATCAAGTCACAGGTGTAGAGCAGGTGGATGGCATGTAAGTTCTCTCCACATAGCTCTGTAACGGCATATCACTCCTTTGTTATTTAGCTTAGGATGATACAGTGATCACAGAGCAAGGAGAAATATATTCACAATTTTATGTCCAAATTTTGCAGCCGGCTGATTGCCTGAGGTGTAGTGTTGTGCAGATCCAGTGGAGGTCCGTTCAATGCAGAGATGATGTGATTCAAAGTTTGAAAAGGGGCACTACAGTCACAGTTCGGTGAGCTAGTCCAGCCCAATCAATATAACGAATCCACGTCTGCCGTGTCCTGTCCTGATTTGGTTTAGAGAAGATATCTAGGGAGGTCAAAGCCAGCTGGTCTAATGGTGGGATTTGGAACAATAATTTCTGTATCGGGGGTGAATTGAGCCACTCTTGCATCCAGGCAGCTTGGGTGTTAAATGAGTCTTGCTCGACTTGAATTGCTGTTCTCCAAGTGGGATTTTAGATTTTAATCTTGGACACGGTGGGTTTAAAAGATCCTCATGTATAGGCGGCTGCAGGTGGTTTTTTACTTTAGCCCATAATTTAGTTAAGGCATTTTTCCTTCTTAATGGGAGATGATGTGCATTACTAAGATGTATGTTACTATCACTCCTGATCAAGGGCAATCCCCTGCTAATCCAGTCTTCCCCTGCTCTCTAAATTTGGCCAAAGCACTGTAATTCAGAGTTTTAGAGCCTTTTTCTATTCCATGCCTGACTGCCAGCCATTTCTGCTTATGTTTGTTAATCCTGACATGCAACATCCCCTGTTATTTCAGTGCTGGTCATCATCAGTTCATGCAGACAGCTGCTCTGAATTGTCCCAGGTATCATGGATTATCCTCCTTTTAACCACTAGAATGATTTAACCACTA
This sequence comes from Alligator sinensis, assembly GCF_000455745.1. NCBI lineage: Eukaryota > Metazoa > Chordata > Crocodylia > Alligatoridae > Alligator > Alligator sinensis. Next base: position 2,345,584 of record NW_005841986.1, read on the forward strand.
GAATGAAATCATCAATCTTGCATTAACTTGTCTCCCAAGTCAGCTTGGACCTGCGTCTCCTGTGCTGTAACAGTAGCCCATAAACAACCGAATCCTCCCACCAGCAACATCTTTCATTTTCCTTTATTTCTATCACACAAAGCACCCTGAATTACAAAACCAACCATTACTACAAATATGAAAAATCCTTTCAAATTTCTCCTGGGCATAACACGCACACCAGAAATATCTGACAGGTTGTTTATAGCATTTTTTACGGCCTTTGTTATGTGTTTGCTTGCATTACTTATTTGTGCTCAACAGCTAGCAAAGTCTGTACAACTTGGGGAACTAAACGAAAGTACAAGGCTGTGTCTAAGTCCTAATCCTAAATTACATAGTGGGGAGTTATTACTAAACACAATGTACCTGTACCTTTGCTTCTGCAGGCTGAACTGCTTAAGATGAAACAACAAGCCCTGGAGACCAAGCACTTCATTGAAAAACAGGAGGCAGAAGAGCGAAAACTCTTGAAAATAATTTCTGAGGCTGACACTGAGAGGCTGAAGCAGAAGAAGGAATTAGACCAGGTAAGAGTCTCTACCTGAGAAGGAATGTCTCCTCCCCATCAGGCCATTGCAATGTACAGGAGCTAGGACCTTTTCCAACATCTCCTCCCCTCCTATTGAAAGCCATGAAAGTTGACATCACCCTGTTGAAGCAGACTTGTCCCCGTATTGAAGTCAGTGGAACTACAGGAGTTGAGACTAACTGGGCATCTGACCCGACACTGCGGGGATGGCTCTGAGCCTTGTCAGTCTTTCAGTCCCCGATAACAAAATCATATTTTGATGCAAATGCTCCAGACTGGGAAAACTGCTTGTAGTAGGCTGCTTTGCTAATGAGAAAATTGCCTGGCAGTGGGGTAGGCAGTTAATCCTTTTAGCCCTGGGGTAGCCAAACTGTAGCACATGTCACAAGTGGTATGGTCAGCCTCCATAGGCAAGTGGTAGGGGGACCATGGGGGGGCACATACCCCCCTGACAGGGCTGTTCTCCGCCGCTGATGCTGTTGGCGGCTTCTGCAGGTGCTTGCCAGCCCTGTCCCTGACGCCAATGCCAACACTGGCTTCTGCGGGTGCCCCCCCAGACTCAGGAGGCACCAGTTGCCCATGTCAGCCTCTCCGTGTGATATACAGCAGACTGGGGAGGGAACAGAGAATATAGAAACAAATAGGGCAGGGAGCAGAAGGAGCAATGAACCAAGGAGTAGGGGAAGGGGATCCTAGTGGTACTTGGTGGGGGCATGGGGCTTACCTTGTAACATGCCTCCGAAAAAGGTCGGTCCCCGTATTGTTGCCCATCTCAGCTGCCGTCAATGCTTTGCTGTTAGCAGCCCTGGGCCTGACTAGGTCCTGTCCATTTTAAGGCTGCTGTTAAAAGCAGGCAGGTAAGGAGCCTTAATGAGGTGCGAACAGCTGAGTGCAGACTGTCTGCTCCCCACCATGAACGAACAGCTGTGCTTAAATCAGCTTAAACTGCATTTGAGATTGAAACCAGTGAGATTTGGCAAAGTGCTACTGCCATTTGCATGATTTAAATGGTTGCTCGCCTTGCCCACGGGTATCTTATTTGGACTATACTGTGCAGGTACTAATGTTTTTCGACTGGCAATTACCTAGTGACTGCAGCTTGGGGCTTTGCCTGGCACCCTCAGGTTATCAGTGAAAGAGACATCCTGGGATCCCAACTTGTTCGGCGCAATGATGAGCTGGCTCTGCTTTATGAAAAGATCAAAATCCAGCAGTCCATCCTGAACAAGGGGGAGATCCAGTACCGGCAGAGGGTAGAAGATATCCGGCTCCTTAAGTTGGAGATCAAGAAGCTTCGGCGTGAGAAAGCGATTCTTGGCAGGAGTGTGGCTAACGTGGAGCAACTCAGGTAGAAAGACAGAATAAATCTCGCCAGCGGCTGTAGCTGTGACATTGCATTTGAAACACTGGAGAGACCTTGTTTTCACATGTGGGAAAGATTGGTATTGACAAACTAGTTCCTGACGAAGGGGTTTGGTTGATCTGACTTCCAACACGGGTTCGTTTTGGTTCAGAACCGGCTGATCGGTCATTAGGGAGAAAGGGAAAAAGGGAGGGAGAGAAAAGACACCTGGACCAAAATGAATGCCATGTCCAAACTTCACCTTGTGCCGTGAGTTACTAGTTTTACAAAGCCAGCTTGACAGACAGCAGTAGAAAAGGTGTTCACAGTTCAGTGACCACTTCGTGGTTTGGTGCCCAGGGCTTGCATTAATGGGACTGCTTTTTATTAGGCAATCTGTGAAGGACGGAGACCATTTGACATGTTTATAACAGATCACCATATGTTTTCGGCATTCCCTCTGCCTAGTTTTATATGCAGACTTGATCTGCAAGGAAGATTGAGCTAAATTTTCATTGAAGGTGTTTCTTTAAAAGTGAAGCTTTATAGCCCTGGCCTGATTTAGTTCCTTGTACTTTTGCTTGGTATTTAAATACCCTTCTTTTTAACCATGCCATGTACAAGGCATGTTCTCTCCTGCTGGAACGCTACGTTGAAATTGGGAACTTCCAGAGGAAAAGGGCTCTGTTTTCAGCAGGTAACCATGCTCCACAGCTCCGAGAGGGAAGTCCTGGTCTGTCTACCCACCGTCACAGCAATATTTATTACACTACTGTGACACCTTTGGGCTAGATCTGTAATGTGAATTGACTCCACTCTGATGATTTCTGTGGACCGATACCGAGTAACCCCAGCTGGCAATCTGGCTGTTGATTTCATTGGAGTTGCACTATTTTGAGTGATATAAGAGAGAGAAGAGTTGAGGTGTAATACTGATAACTGCAGTTTGCATTCACTGGCTGCAAACAGAGGCAGGGTTGGAGCCTCTTGCCCCCATTTATTGGGCTAGAAGCCTGTTCCTGTTTGAAATGCAGGGAATGTCCTGAATTGTAGCACGGTACCCGTCGTCATGGGTGGTTCAATTCTTGCTAACTACAGCAGTGAGCCCTACTGTAATGAACTCCAAAACCTTTGCAAAAAGCCTCCAGTCAAAGCTGTTCCTTTGTCACGTGCATGACTAGTTATCTTGAACACAGTTCTGCCATAAATAGCATGGTTTGGGAATGGATGATACATTTTTCCCTTTCTATTGTTTCATCCCAATCTACAGTGGGAAGATGGAGACTGTAGTGTCAGGCTTCCCTAAATAATTAATAGCTGAGTTCAATATAGGGGTTATGGCATCTTGGCAGGGAGAAATCCACTGGGGGGGTTGCAAATAGGAGGCAAAACAGCCAGTACCACCCTTTTGCTTGGAGTATGAGAAGCTGCAGGAGCCTAGCACAGGTGGTAGGGGCAGGATCCCATGGATGCAGTATATGCCTATAGCACAATGAATTTTCAGCAGAGCATTTACTCCATTTTTAAGCAGCCTCTGCTTTGGAAAGCGCTTCCTGCAGCATGGTGGGGGGTTAGAGTGAGGAGGTGTAAATGACTCCTTCCTCTTATAGTTTTACACTAATCTGTTTTGTGAAGTGGTGTTATTACTATGCACAGCAAAGGGCTATGATTGTTCCTCTATAATCAGAAGAAACTATATTAGCTTGAATGAAGATGGTGAAAGACTTTACTATTGCACGTTGGAGACGGAAGTAGATTATAACAACTTGCCCATACGATAGCCTTACCAGAGGGTAACCCTGTTCTCCAGTCCACCCCAACGTGCTGGGCAAATTGAAGCTAATAGTGGATGACTGTCTGTTCTCCTACAAGGGGGAGAATAAGAGGTAACAAAGCTTCTGATCAGCCATTCCCTATGCATACAGAGCCCCACGATGGGGGGATGGCAGGGTTATGTCTCATTTCAGTTGTGTATGCATATGTGGCAGCAAGCATAATTGGCCTTTGGAGGAAATGACCAACGGAAGCATTGGATTCTGCATTATATTGAGTCTTTAAATCAAAACTGGGTAGTTTAAAAAAAAGGATGCTCTAATTCAGGTGTTTCTATTGGAATGATTAGGTAAATTCAGTGGTCTGTGAAATGAATAAGTCCGATTAGATGACCGCAGTGGTCTCTTCTAGCTTTAAACAGCAAAGAAATAACTATATAACCCAGATGCTTTGTGTGATTATATTCCCTGAGGGCCAAGCCTTGTGGCTACCACTCTTCAGGCTGTGGCAGGTTTCCTTCTCTCGGGGTGATCAGCACAAGTCCTTCGTTGGGCAGAAGAGCAGCAGTCAAGCACCAAAAGATGCAGACTTTCTCCCCATGCGGGAGCAGAGCATTATGTCCTGCTCAGTGCTTTTGCTTTCCTAGCTTGCCAAAGGGAGGTTGAAAGAGACCGTGATCAGGAATCAAGCTTGGATTTCCTGCAGGGGATTGGCCACCTACCTGGATCACTAGAGATGTTCCTTCCCCTCAAACCCTCCCCAGACAGTCCGCCGAACATCCTATGATGAATATTTAGGAACACTGTGAGACCAACATGAGTTAAAATGCCTTAGTCAGACACAAGTTACGGGGCTCCAGGCAGGTGTAATTGGAGGAATTATTCCAAGGTTTGCGCTCCCTAGGACATCAGACAAGATGATCTTATGGGCCCTAAAGGCTGTCTTTAGGGACATGTGTTTAATAACATCTGCATCTCTGAAATACCTGGAAAATTGCTGATTGAAATCTTTTAGGTATGAAGTAGTAGTTTCAAAGTGGTTCCTGCAGGGGGGTTGCAAGGAGGATGGAGCTGGACTGATCTCAGTGGGGGCAGACGACAGGACAAGGAGCAACAGGCTCAAGTTGCAGCAAGGGAAGTTTAGGTTAGATATTAGGAAAAAAATTCTCTTAAGGGGGCAGTAGATCACTGGAACAGGCTACCTGGAGAGATGGTGGAGGCTTTTAAGACCCAGGTAGACAAAACCTTGGCTGGGACGATGTAGTTGGGAGTGGTCCTGCTTTGAGCAGGGGTTGGACTAGATGTGACCTCCTGAGGTCCCTCCCTAACCCTAATTTCCTATGATTCTAAGTAATTTACCTTGGGAAGTGCTGACAAACCCATCACTTGAGTCATTACTGGACAGTTTATTATGGGGCGCAACCATGCATTGGGTTCAGGAGGATGATTGGATGTCAGAGCTTCTTCCACTGCTAAAAATCTTGCATGAAAGAAAAAGGTGAGCTAATGCTCAAGCTGTTGTGTAATGTCTTTGTCGTGGATCATGCAGTTCTTTTTGCTTTAATCTAAAGGCAGGAGGTTTATCACATGCAGAAGGAGCTATTGAAGGAGCGGACCCATTGCCGAGCTCTGGAGGAGGAGCTGGAGAACCCCATGAATGTTCACAGATGGAGAAAATTGGAGGTAACATTTTAGCCTAGTCACTTCCCAGAGCTTGTATTTCCAAATCAATAACACAGCACAAAGCACATTTTCCTTAATGTTATGCAAATTAGCATGTGGAGGGGCAGGCAGACTGAAATTTCCATAGTGCCAATGGGATGGTTAACTGCTGAATGGCTTCCTCGCACAATGCAATCAGTGTTATTTTTGTGTTGTTTCCTTTATGTAAAAATTGCAAAAAGGCTTTAGAAAAAAGCCAGCCAAAAGCTAGAGAGAACAGGAAGGTCTTAAGGTGAGGATTAAAGAGAAGTGGCTCACTAGCACGAATGGAAGGAAGAGGAGGAGAGACATCCACTGAAGGTACGACTTTTCCTTCATCAAAGCCCAAAAGTCCTGTAGGATGAAAATTTCCAAGGTGAGGGTCAAAAGAGTGAATAGGCCAGGTGGAGTAGAGAATGGCTGGGTAGGACGTCACATCTGTGGGTGGTGGGACAGGGAGGCAAAAATACCCGTGAGTATCCACAGTAAACTGTTGCGGGTAATGCAACATACGTTGCTACGTAAGCAGCAAGTCTAAATTTTTGCTCTATCTGAAGCGACCAAATGGAAGCAAAAAAAAAAATCTGTTGGCCGTCGCCAAAGTCTGTGGGCGTCAGCTGGCACCGTTGGATATATCACAAAGCAAATTAGAGCCAGCTGAGATCTCTCTTTTGTACAGGCATTGATTTCTGATCTGATTCCAAGGGTTGCGTAGCTGCCCTAGTGAGTGAGTGATAATGTGCTAGTCTCCCAAGAAGCCCAGCTGAAGATTTTGGCTGCACTGATTAGCACATTAGTTAATTTCTGATCTTTCACTGCTGAGTCTGAAGCTGTATGGTAAACACGGGGAAGGGATAAAATATGGGGCACCAAACTATGTGAAAGTGGTCTAAGCACAATTTCTAACTTCTTAGGATTAAAAAAAAGAGCGAGAAATCAGGTCAGTCAAAAAATCAGGTGTGGGGGATAGAACAAGGAGCGTCTCTCAATTCTAGGTCACTGGTTTGGATCTGGGACGCCGAAAGGCCGGCAGATGGTGAAAGCGAGGCGGGATGATTCTGACGGGCTTTTGGTCTAATTCCTAATGAACAAACATCCCCATGACAAAAGATGCCACTACAGTTACGACCTGGCACCAACCTCAGTAGCGGCCTAAGATGGGTTCAAAGACTGAATAGGTCACGGAGATCGAACTATGTTGGCTTTTTTATATCTTACTGGTTTCTCCAGGTGCTGAGCTGAGCCGTGGCAGGCGAAGGAGAATGCAGACCCATGGATGGAGTTTGCACTTCTCCATGCATTCATACCTTTTAACAGCCAGTCTCTTTTGTTGTAAAATCGCACTTGATTCAGTTTAAAGCACTTGATTCAGTTTAAAAACGTGATGCCCTGCAGTTTAAGCACTTGATTCAGTTTAAAAACATGATGCCCTGCAGTTTAAGACACCGGATAGGCGTCTGTGTGGGGCAGTTTAGGGTCGGACTCAGGCTAAGGCCCCTTCCAACCCAAGTATCTATGAATGAAAATCTGTGCAGGGTGTGGACTTCTCTCGATGACCCCTGTGGTCTCTACCGGCCCTCAGATCCTTTGGTTTTTATATCTCCATGGAGGGAAATTCCTCATGGCCCCTTTTATCTCTTCCACCAGTCCTGAAAGACTTCTGCAGTCCCCGGACACTTACCAATCCCAGACAAACCTTTCTCTGGCCCAAGAGAGTAGTTCAGAGCTGCCTCAGGAGCTCTTTTTTGTCTTTCTCTCAGGGCTTTTGCAGTATGCTCTCGGAACAACTTCTCAACGCCTGTGCTCCTTCAGTCGGGGTTTCTGCTGAAAAACAATCTCCGGTTCCCAGCCCCTCTCCTGGCTGGAAATGAGCTTCATGCAGTCTCCCAGCCCTTGCCAGATGGAGATCAAGCTGCTGGAATCCCCCATTCCCACAATTAGCTTGCAAGGGACTCTTGGGGTTAGCCCTATTCAACATTGACTTATCATGGCAGATCTCCCATGGCCCTTCATTTCAGGACTGCTTATATCCATGCTTTCTTCAACCTGTTTAGACTGCCACTGGGCTAGAATAAAACCCAGCAGCTCATATTTTATTCACTCTCATCGGATGCATTTTAAAGGCACACAGGACTGTGCTTTTTGTTTATAAACCAAAGGCATAGCCTGTGAGGCCTAAGATTTCTCTCTCTTCTTTTGCTTTTCTTGGTTAGGCCAGCGACCCAAGCACGTATGAGCTCATCCAGAAGATACACACGCTGCAGCAACGGCTAATCAGCAAGACCGAAGAGGTGGTGGAGAAAGAATTGCTCCTTCAGGTACCTCCGCACCAACTTTTCAGACTCTCGGGGAGCATGTCTGGTCTGTCCTGAGCAAGCAGCCAGCTCAGGTGTGCTCCTCTGTTGTTACCTTCCTTCTTTCTAAATTGTGGACTTTGCTTGTTCATCTGTGTGTCCTCCAGGCAGCTGTAGATGGCAGCACTGACTTGCATATAGGGAAAAGATATCACCTGATTAGTTTAATTTATACCCCAATTTATAGATAACTGAAAAATAAACCAAAAAAAAATCTTGTTTTTATTCTATTTGCAACATAGATCAGCTTTCAAATCAACATAATTGCCTTGGGCAGGCATTTTTGTCCTTTTGATCACGTAGCTTTGACCGAGATAGCAAAGAGGATACCTGTTTGATTTCATTTGTGTTTTACCTGCTTTTTGGTTGAAAGATTCCAGTGAGTCTACATGTTCTGGACATGTTTTTTGGGGTTTTTTTGAACTGTGTGTTGACCTCACTAGCTTTTCCCTGAGCTTTGACAAAACATCGTTCCTGCTGTCGTGTCTTCCATGTTGCATAACCTCATTGGTACCAGTGGATTTTCTACTGAAGAATTTAGGGAAGATGATATCTCTTCAGCCTAAGTGCCGCTATCAGAGGTGCACGTATACACACAACGCTTCTGTCGACTTCAGCAACAGCTCTGCACAAAGTACCGAGGACCGAGTTTGTCCCTTTTTATCTGCACTCTTTGGCAGCGATGGCTTTGTAAGAGAAATGGGACTGCAGTTTCATTTGAAGGTAATGCAGGGCATATTGTCATGCCACTGCCTGGGGAAATGTAGCTTTTACTGCCTAAAACTGAAATTACATCTGTAAAATCAGATATTTGAGCATAAACAAAATGTAGCAAATAGCCCCAGAGTTCGTTTTACCTACGCACAAACCCAATCCTGCCTCTCCGCCTCAGAGGTACTTATGTGGCTCCCATTAATGCAGGGCCTCGCAACTTTTAATGTATTTATTCTCACAACGTCTTTGTGAAGGTGCTGTTGTATCCATGCCGTTTGCTTCCTTGGTGTTGTCAGGGAGGGATACCACCAGGAAACCCCAGTCACCAGCTCCGGCTCACATGCACCAAACCCAGCAATGCAGTGGGAAAGGGGGTCTTCCTCTGCATCTATGTCTATGAAATCTGTCTCTATGGGAGAAGCAGCCAGGATGGTTTCACTGCTGCATCTGTGGGTTGGGCACATGCAAGAAGGATTGGGTGGGCAGGGCATGCTTAGGAGCGCCACGGAAGTAGTGCAGACGCACCCTAAATGACTTGCCTATGGTCTGATGGGAAGACTTTGCACCATACTTGCACCATACTGGCACCATAGCTACTGTCCTAATCCATTCTTCCTCTGTATCATGCAGTCCTTTTACTGGCACCTCTGCTCATTTTAATGATCTCCCTTAGACTGAGGTCGGGGTTTTGTTCAGGTGCAGATTAAAGCATCACACTCAGGGATGCTGATCAGGACCTGTATGCATGCAGCATGTGGCATTGTTGGAAGGTGCAACTGGTTTTCTTCTTGGAGCAGGCCCGACTCTTGCATGCTGGGCACAAACAGTGGAGGAGGCCGTTCAGGTCAATGGCAGTTGAGGTGTTAGCATCATGGAGCCACAGATAGGAGTGACACTGGAGACAGGGGCTGATATTAATCAGGCTGTGTGTAGCAGCTGTGTCCTCTGTCTTTGCCCACTTGGATTTATTGCACTGATGGCCATGGTTGTCAACCCGGATCCGACTGGCGGTTTCCTTTCAGTGAACCAGCACAGTGGGCTGCAGTGACTGAGGCTGATGTTCTTAATTAAGTTGTCAGGTTCTTCCCTGACTGTCATTCAGGAAAGAAATATCAAGGAACCCACAAGGTCAGACACCAAGGTTTGAGACTCAGTGAGATTCACAGGGGAGGGCTAGTTAGGGAGAAGAGAAGGATCCAGTGGGCCAGCGAGCCCTCCCTATTTTATTCTGCTGTTCATTGATGTCCATGACATTCATTTCCGTAATATTTGAGCTGCTTCTGGTATTACACAGCATCCCTGAGCCATGCACAAGCCTGGACTGGGGCTAGAGGCAGGAAAAGGGGCAGAGTACCTTTGCATAAGGGGTCTTTCCAGGAAGAGAAGGGAGCATCTCCCTCTGGGTCAGCCCATAGAGGGGCAGTGTGGACTATGATGCTGCGCTGGCCTGGGACTCCAAAGACTCTGCTGCTGGCCTGTTGGGTGACTTTGGGCAGGGCGCTTGATTACTCTATGCCTCAGTTTCCCCAACTTTAAAATTCTCCCTCGTTAAATTCTGATGACAAAATTTTCCATGTATGATCTGGGCTTTGCCTGAGGACAGGAAGTACCCAGCTTCCTATGGCTCGGGAGTGCAGCTGAGGGATCTTCCAGCCTCTAATGAAAGGGATCTGAAAAAGAGAGGTGGTTGTATCACTCTCCTGATATAGGTGCAGAACTTGCCCCCTTTTCCCTTCTCTAGCACTGGGGTTCAAGCCTCCTTATGAGCAGGGCACTCATCTTGGATATAGGGAAAGGGGCCTGATCCTGGGTAAGTGGGGGCAAAAGCAGCCCCTCACCTCGCCTTAAGCTGCTCTCTTCTCGCTGCAGTGAGCCTCGCTTACTGAGCCTGCAGTACAGCCAGTGTATGCAGACCATGTACAAAGCACTCGTCCCTATAAGGTCCCACCAGCCATATTTTAATCTGGATAAAACCCCTGGTGCTTAAAGATATTTGACATTTTGCCACCTTTAGTTATTGTTCCAAATTGCCCTGGTTTCCAAGGAGCTGCTCTTGCCATTTCAAGAAGAAATGAAGCCTTTTGTTGATTCCTGTCACCAGCAAAATCTTTTTTATATTACCGTGGGTGGAAGGTGACAACATGGGAATAAACGGATCCCTTTACGCCAGAGTTGTAAATGCTATGGGCAGACTCGCCACTTCCAAACGGAGGTGAGGTTTTTATGGGCCTTTCCTTGCAGTCAGGTCCGTTCAGATTCTGATCCCTTGCAGGAGAGCGTGAAGTCTTGATGTCTTGATATTTTTCTCTTAACTTTAATTTCTGGGATACTCAAAACTGGAGACTATAGTCTATTGGCAGTGTTGTGAGCCTGCATAGAGTCCAATCGCTTTTAGTACACGCATTGCATATGGTGGACTGTGTACGTTTTCTCCGAGATTTCTGCATGGGTGTGTTGGATGGCTTAAACGTGTTTACATTAACACACCGTCACAGTGGCGTGGCGGGCTATACTTCATAAGGAGTATACTTATGGTGTGGTGTGAAGGGCTATACTTATACTTCATAAGGAGGAAGACATGGATAGGCTGTGAAGCCCAGTATAAAAAAGCCTAGTGTTTCAAAGCCTCCTCTCTGTCCAGAGATGGATTAGCAATCTGCAGGGTCTGGAGGGGGGCTCCTTTTGCTGCATTCTCAGAGGAGAAATGTGGATTTTATTTTGCTTGTATAAACATCATTCATATCATGCATACTGCAGCTCTGCTTTCCCCCTAGTACACTGGACTGGCCATGCAAAACACTGAGTAGGGACTGTCTTTGGGGGCTCACATGAGCATATATGGGTGGGAACATTTCTGATTAAGGACCCCAGAATATGTATCCATGTAAAAAAGGTGCCTACTCGCTCATCAGGTCTGCTCCTGTTATGCATTTGGTCATACCCACTAAATTTAGCATCCGAAATAAGCTTTCATCCTGCCTCCTGTTGCCAGTGCATCTCTGAGCAGGCTGCCTACATCCCATTCTAGCTTCACATCATCAACAGAGCAATTAATGAAGGTTCAGCTGGAGAATCTTTATTGCTAGCAGTACGTGGAACAGGCAGAAACCAGCTTGACTCTCCGTTTCTCAGGTTTTAATTTGTCAGCAGAGCAGGTTTTGGTAAGTCAGTTATTTAGATAATAATATGCAACACCATGTTGCCATTTTGAAGCTACTTTCCAAAGTAAAGAATACTATACTCTGAGGAACAGAGAAATGCCTCTTCTTTTTTTAATGACTAACTACCTCCCTCTTCTGTTGGCTTGTACATAGCTTGCAGCCCCACTTCTGGGACTGTAATCTATTTGATCTCATATGTTAAGCACGGTGGAACAGCATAAACTGTAGTACAGTAGGCCTTTAAAGAAACCCAAGGTTTAATGTTAGATATAATGTTTAGATTTAATGTTAGAGATAATGTCAGTGACTTAGTATTATCACTCAGTGCCTTAACATGCTAAAAGCCAAAGAAAAATGCTTTCACATAGTCAAGGACCTTGTGCAAAAATGCTTATGGCCATTCAAGATCTCATTGCACTTTTACCAAGAGTACGGGATATTAGTCCAGATTTGGCCAACTTTCACATCTACTTTGTCATCTTCTGTCCAGCTAATTTCAAAGGTATTTGTTGCTGGTCATGTAGCATCACTGTGCACTGTGGTAACTGTAGTGTGTCACTTAAGAGACGAGTCGAAGGTCTTTGTGAACCTGTGTGCTGTTTAATGTAAAATGCTTTGAAACTTTCAGGACAGAAGGTGCTTTATAGCCAGAAGTAGGGTAACAATATTCTTTTTAAGGAAGTCCAGGATGTTGCCTCTCCTCCCCCCCAGGCAGTCGGTGCCCAGCCCAGCCCACCCTGCCTCCAGCCATTGCTCAGGAGGAGCCAGGCCAGGCATGTGCAGGTGGGATGGTGCCTGCTCCAACTGCCCACCTTCCTCTTGCGCAGCAGCAGCAGCGGTGCCTGCACGCCCGCCTGCATGGCGCACCATGCTGTTCTGCCTCCCTCTCGGACTGCACCCTGCAGCCCTGCAGTTCTGGGACTTTTGTTCAACTTTTGTTCAGGACCAGTCTATGGCATCTGGGACTGTCCCTCCCAAACTGGGAGGTATGGTCACCCTAGTCCAGGGGTGGGCAAAATATGGATCCATCCCACGGCTGCCCCCACGGTGCTCCACATGGGACCGAGTCCTGTCTGCTCCCTCTGGGGCAGCCCTCACTGCGCTCCTACCTGCACCTGCCGGCCTGAGCCCTGACCAGCAAGTGCAGCTTCCGGCAGGGCTGTTCCCAGTGCGGCTGCAGCTGACTGGGTGCTGCTGTGCTCCCCTCGCCTCGGGTCCTGCTCTTGCCTCTGCAGCGCTGCTCCAGCCAGGGGCAGAGGGCAAGCTGCAGCTGGGCTACCTCAATGCATGGGGCTCCAGCTGCAGCGCCTGGCTGCCAGCCACCCACTCCGCCTGCCTGGCCTGATGAGCAGCCACCTGCGGGTGGGCAGAGCAGGTGGAAGGCAGCTGGGAGCCCCCCCATGCTGGGCCAGGACCTGCCCCACAGTGAAACTTCTTCTCCCCCCCAATCTGAAGCAGGAGCAGGAGCAGGCAGGATTTGGCCCTACGTGGATTGGTGCAGGGGCAGCTGTACCACGCTGCCTGGGTGAGCTCTGCTGCAACCCGCCCCCCCACTCCTTCACTGCCCTCACCCTGGCTGGCTCCTGGGCACCCCACCCCACATGCACAATACTCCCTGCCCCCCCCAGGGGCATGCAGGGAGTGGATCATGGCTCAGCCTGGGCTCTGGCCCCGAGCTGTCAGCAGCCTGCGACGTGGCTCCCTGATCCCCATCTTGCCCGCCCGTCTAGCTCCCACAGCCCCATAGGGAATTTTGGCGTGGGGAGTGCTGATCCAGCCCATGACATCTCATCAAAACTTCCTATGTGGCCCTTGGGCCCAAATAATTGCCTAGCCCTGCCCTAGCCATAAGACATATTTACTATTGTGGAGCTACTCCAGAGAGCGAGGCTAAGATATTGACCAAAAATGCAGTAGCTCAATAAAACGATAGATTGGTTAAGAAAAGGTGTAGATAGGGATGATTCTGCCTCAAGCATAGGATTGGACCTCTTAGGGTTCCTTCCAACCCTACTCTTCTATGAACCTGTGAACTTGTAGGTCGGACAAGTCCGTCACGTGTAGGG
>NW_005841986.1:2359295-2360311 GCF_000455745.1 Alligator sinensis
AACTAAACTGCAAAATGAACAATGATGTGCAGGAAATTCACAGGGCAACAGAATTACCTTGTTAGGATTATGATTAGTGTGGCTTTAGGAAATGATCTCATTAAATGTGAATGATGTGTGGTTTTATTTGCTTAAAATTTAGTTTTTTCTCTTCAAAGTGGGCTCATTCCCTAATTTGATTTTACGACTCAGTAGAAGTCTGCTTTGTTCAACTGCATACCTCAAAGTGGGTAACAGGGGGAAGATTCCCATTATATGTCTGCTATCAGTCATCACTGAAGATTGGTCAGGCAACAAGAACGTAGGCACATGTTCAGTCAAGACCAGAGGGTTGGGGAGAGAGAGAGTAGGAGACACCTGGATGTTTCCTGGAAAAAAAAATCCTCTACAATTTCTGTCTCATTTAAGTCTAGTGTGTTTTAGTGGAGGCACCATTCTGCCTGGGGTATATATTTTTGCTGACTTTTATTTCAGGGCTGTGAACAGTCAAAGATTGGGACTTGGGGAATTAGGACCTTATCCTAATTAGTGTAATTAGGATCTCCCTGATATCCAACTTCCTGTATATTACAGGTCAGGTTTCACCCAGGTTCCCCTTACTGAGCCCAATGACTTTATTCAAACCAAAGCATCAGCCTTCAGAAGGACTGTGCCACAGATGGAGAGAAAAGGAGACACTGAAGTGTTGCTGTTGCAGCATAGTAGGCTGCATCCTCAGGTGGCATAAATTAGCGTTTCTGTGTTGATGTCATTACTGAACATAAAGAGAAACTGTGATCAGTTGGGTCACCAACTGTCCCTATGGACAGTCTGTGAAAACAAAAACAAAAAGAAAAACAAACAAACAAACCCCCCAAAAAGTAAAAATGATTGTCCATAAAGTATGTTAAAAAAAAAGTTGCCCATAAAAAACTAAGAAACAGTGAGCTTAATTGAAGATTTGTTCATAGATTCATAGATGCTAGGGTCGGAAGGGACCTCAATAGATCATCGAGTCCGACCCCCTGCATAGGCAG
>NW_005841986.1:2361246-2386474 GCF_000455745.1 Alligator sinensis
TATCGAAGGCCTTCCTGAAGTCTAAGTATACGACATCCACCCCTACTCCTGCATCCAGGTGTTTTGTAACCTGGTCATAAAAAGAGACTAGATTAGTCACGCATGATCTACCTGCTATGAACCCGTGCTGGTTTCCCCTCAGCATAATTTTTCCTGCTGGGCTCTCGCAAATGTGAGCCTTGATAATTCTTTCAAAGACTTTGCCAAGGATGGAGGTGAGACTGACTGGACTATAGTTGCTTAGGTCCTCCTTCCTCCCCTTCTTGAAAATGGGGACCACACTGGCCCTTTTCCAGTTCTCCAGGACCTGGCCCGTGCGCCATGAGTGTTGTTGTCAGGATGAGTCTGGGAGTGTAGCTCTGTGTCCTGCAGGGAACTCTCCGTCTGGGCGTCGTGATCCACGGGAGCCCACAGAGTCCCCTCCTCCTGCTCCTTAGCCATACGCTGCTGTGCTGGCCCTGCCTGTAATGGCTGCTTGTCTGCTTGTCTTGAAGGTAGTCAGGGCCGCATGACCCTGGGCAGTCTGAAGCACGAGTCAGGATGGAGGGGTAGCGTGTGGCTGGCATGGAGCTGTAGGGCTGAGAGGGGGGAGATGTGATGAGTAGGGGTCTGTGCCAGGATAGGGGGAGCAGGGCTGACAGGGGTAAAACTGGGAGGTGGGCTGTGGTACAGGCAGCATGGTGTGGGCAGCGGTTTTGATGTGGAGGTCAATAGGGAACTCCTGGTGTCGGGGCAGCATAGTGTAAAACCATTGCTGCAGTCAAGTAAGATTGGATTAAAAGTTGGTGTTAAACCCCTAAATTTGAATCCAACTCTTGCTTCTGTCATCCAGGGTCTGGCAGGAGGGTTACATTACATTATGTAAAACAAATGTCAGTAAAAAAGATTATTCTTGGGTTGTCAACCTTGATGATCAGGATTGATCATCCAACAGCTTGGAGGCTGGGCTTTTCTCTGCACTTCATCACAGCCTCCCCATGTGACCTTGGGCAAATCACATAGCCCTCTACACCTCATTTCTCCATTTGTACAATAAGGATAGCAGTGCTGCCCTGTCTCCCAGCATTACTGTGTAAATAAATTCATTAAGGACTTTGAGGTGCTCACATTTTGTGACCAGAGAGCTGTTTTACCTTTACCCTTCTAACTTAACTCGGTTCTGTTCAATATGGGGAGTGGAGCTAAATTACTGAATGGATGGCAAGCTATTTAATCTCAGCTGACTCCGAGTCAAAACCAAGACCACCCCAACCTCAGTCATCAAGCTCCAAATACTGTAGTGTATGCTCATTCAGAAGTGGACCTTCAGGCACTCATTGACATCTTTACTGAGGCATACAAGAAAATGGGACTGATGCTTAGCATTCAGAAGGCAAAGGTCCTCCATCAACAAACTCTTAATGAACAGTCCCCAGCTCTGGTAATTTAGATTCATGGTAAGACTCTGGAAAATGTTGAGTATTTCCCATACTTTAAAATCTATCTCTTGCAGACGGCTGACATCAGTGACACCTCAAATGGGCAAGCGCAGCCTCAGATGCCTGAGGAAATGGGTGTTTGAAGCTGACAACATTATATCTGAAATCAAGCTCATGTTTTATCAAGCAGCTGGCATCCCCAACTTACTGTACAGAGCTGAGACATGGACAACATACAGGAGACATGTCAAGTCACTGGAGAAGTATTGTCAATGCTCCCCACGGAAGATCCTTTGAATCCAGTGGGAAGACAGACACATCGACATTAGTGTCCTCTTGCAAGCAAACACCACGAGCATCAAGGTGGTGATCATCTGACATCAACTTCACTGGACCAGTCATGTCATTTGGCTGTCTGACTCCAGACTCTTGAAGCAAGTTTTATTCTCCCAGCTCAGCCAAAGTATACACTCAAGAGGAGGGCAGAGAAAGGGCTTCAAAGACATCCTCAAAGCCAACTTGAAGAAATCCAATGTCAACATCAATTCATGGGAGACTACTGCCCAGGACTATTGCCCAGGACTTCCCCGTGGGGAAAGTCTGCTGCAAGGATCTCAATATTTTGAAACTTGCAACGACAACAGGAGATGGAAAAGCGGGAGTGGCAGAAACAGTGTGTTGAGGACTGAATCAAGAACCCAGAGCCACCCGCCTCGCATGGAAACATGTGCCCAAGATGCAGCAGACTCTGTTGATCCCAGATAGGTCTTGTGAGCCATCTTCAGACTCGCAGATAAGACAGTCATGGAAGACATTCATCTGTGACTGCAAGGGATTGCTGGTGATGCTTGCAGTGCGTGAGATGGGAAATAACGTTGCTTCAGCCTGGTAATTTTGTTCCATAAAGAAAAAACCCATTGGAGAATAAAATGCTGTGCGCCTTTAAGTGACGACATGGGGTTATCCTACTTCCCTTTTACATGGGCAAATCTCCAAAGAAGTTTTCTCTGAGTAAGGGCTGAGCCTGAGATTCAGGATATGTTTCCACACATTTCTTCATGTGAGTCCAGCTCTCTTGAAAAAGACTTCTTAAACTGCAATTTCCGAAGGTTAATGGAGCCGGTTTCTGCTCGGTCCTTAGTTGCAGCAGTAGTGCCGGCTGGATGGTGCGTTGTGCCGAACACAACAGGGGAGAGTTTGGCCAGTTGCTGCAAAGGAGACGCACTCATCAGGTCTTTCTAGTGTCAGCTTATCCTGTCAGGGCGTGGTGTGTGTTCCTATTTCTGGCCTTTA
Organism: Alligator sinensis; assembly: GCF_000455745.1. Classification (NCBI taxonomy): domain Eukaryota; kingdom Metazoa; phylum Chordata; order Crocodylia; family Alligatoridae; genus Alligator; species Alligator sinensis. The sequence continues at coordinate 2,363,958 of NW_005841986.1, forward strand.
GTTCAGTTTTCTGGTTCAGCCTCGCTCGTGACTGTCTCACCTGTTCTTCGTGGTTGAGATTTATTTTGGTTGCTTGGTCTTCACCAAGTTCTTTATATGTATATTGGTGAGGAACATGCCTGTTCATTTGAGAACAGGACCCTATTTGCATGTGACATGCAGGGTCGATGGTCTTACTTGCTTTGGTAAAACTATCTGCCATTCACTTATACAGTCTCTGATAATTGCCTTTGACTCACAGTAAAGGATGTACAGATCACCCTCTTTCTATCAGCTTGCCTATAAAGAGTCTATCGTTTCAATAGTTTGGATGCGTGCTTTGCATTTGGTGCAATTTACAGGTGAATTGCAGAACCCTCTGTGAAAAATCGAGTTAGCTTTCCCAGAACCTTTCATGATGTATGTAAAAGAAAAACCCCTTAAAAAGAGGGGTTTTCTGCTTGGCTTTTTTCTACATTAAAAAGGATCAGGTTCTTTTCTGCCACCGCTTCCTGGAGGATTTTGAAAACCTTGGAAAGCTTTGGATTGCAGCATTATACCCTGAATGTGAAACCTGCAACTCTGGCAGTTCTCAATTCAGTGGTTATAGGCCATTGAGCTGTTTGTCTTTTCTGCACTACCAGCAGCCCCTCCTAGTGCAGGATATGCTGGCAACACAGTCCTTCAGCCATCATGGCTTCTACTAGTTCATAGATTTCATAGACTTTCATAGACATTAGGGCTGGAAGGGACCTCGGAAGATCATCGAGTCCAGCCCCCGAGCAAAATTAGTTTTGTTGGCAAAAAAACCTTTTTTGCCAAAATCATAACATAAGCAGTTCCCGCGGGGCATGCCTATGTCAATCCAAAAAATCACACAACTCACTGACAAAGTTAGGCTGGCAAAGCTTGTAAGTGCAGATACAGCTGAACCAAAATGCAAGAAAGCAAGCAGAAAAAAAAATCCCCCACTTTATTTCTCTCTTTGAAAAAAGACTAAACATTGAGACTGGGTTTTTTGCATCAAAAGAGGAAAGTACAAGGTTATTTCTTGACCGAGTGACTCTGTCCATAGGCTGGTTGTGTGGATTGCAGTGGTGTTACACATGCCTATGGGGGGATACATCAGCCCTTCATCTCCTCTTTTTCTTTGCAGCAGCGATCAAGTAGTGCAGAAGAAACTCGCTCCCCCTGTTGCACACGCCGCAGGCAGTTTATCAAAAGCCGCTCACAGAATTGCCTTGTCCCAGTTACCGGTGATCTACGCATGGGTTTAGAAGGGGATTGCTACTCTTTCTCGAAATGAAAACCCATTTGTCCTCGTGAACTCTGGCTCTGACACTGTTCTAAGCCAAGACCAACAGCAAATGTCTAATTACCAGCACCGAAGTTTTGATGCATGGCAGCCTGCTGAGCTAGTGCCGTCAAATTAATTTCGCCCGGCGCCTTGGCTCTGACGGGAGCCGGGGTCTCCGATGCCATATAGCGAGTGACATATGGAGGTACTTCAGGTATTGAGTCATCCTTCAGGAGCACTTTTTCAGGTTCTTTCTTTCCCGTGACATCCTTTTTATTTTCCTTTCTTTGGGCTTGGCACATTGGCGGCTCCGTTCAGGGACTTGACTTTTGCCTGTAGGTTGAAATGTTTTGCATTTCAGTATCCTGTTTTAGGTTAAAGGATTGGAGCGTTCTTTTCCTTTTTTTTTTTTTCCCAAATACTTTGTATCGTAGGATGCTATTTCTGCACAATTAGCATCTCTTGAGAGCCCTTTGTTTTATCGCTGCAGCGTTGCTTTTTAATTAATCTTTCATCCCCTTTTTTCTTCGACAGCCATAGGCCCTACTTATGAAGTCAGTGGGGCTCTATGGGGCACAACGGTCCACCCACAACAAGTGGCTTGTAGGATCAGTGCTCTAGTTTCCTACAGGTCTTAACTCCTTTTATATGCTAGACAGCTGTGGGTTTACAAGGCAGCACATTTCTTAAGCACGGAGAGTAAAAGGCTAGTAGCATCACTGTGGGAACCTCACCTCTAAACCTCAAGGGCTAAAGAGGATCTGCACCAAAGCCGTGCTTTCGTGTTGGCTTTTTGTACAGGAGTGAATTTTATCCTGCAGGTTTTACCCTGGTGCATTCAGAATAGGCCCTCTGGTACATTAAGTTTGTTGTAGTCTTTCTAATCTCAATCCATCTAGAGTTGGGATAGTGATGTGCTCCAGAAACACATGGCATGATAAACTGCTTTTAAAACCACAGTGACATTTATGTTATTTTTCTTCCTTCAACATCTATTGCAGTCAAACAGAAAAGAATAAAATCCTCCCTGGAAAATAGCCTTTTTTGTTTATTTAAATTGCACTTTTAAAATCTAGGCAGGAAAGGTAATGATCAGTTTAATGGCATCAGGTGAAGATAATCAGCTGCTTTTAACAATAAGAAAATTGCTTTCCAATAAAACCAAATAGTGCTAATATATCTGGCACGAGGTGATGGAAGGCAAAGCAGATTACTTAGCACCCAAACAAAACATTTTTTTATGAAGAGTTTTCTCAGTGGAACAGTTTAGTTCTTATTGAATCTTTGTGCAATTACCTCGCACGCACAAACCACACTGATTTCCCCATGATAAATGTTTTTGGGCAGAAGCAAGATGCACATTTATTTGAGAAATTAGGATCACATGGATCAGAATGACAACACGGGGAATCCTTGCCATTTTTAGCTGATCTGATGGCGTTTTACCTAGAAATATTTTAGGCACAAAGATGCCATTTGTCAGGATGAGGAAGGTGAAGTGAAAGCAAAAATGAATCTGGTTTAACAGTTACGAAGCCTACATGAAGATGTAGTACCTTTCAATGTTTTTAGGGGAATTCATGGATTCATTTGAGTTGAAAGGAAATTCTGGTGGGTCATCAGATGCCGTCTTTCCGCACCCTGCAGGACTGGTTTAATTACACCTAAGCCATCCTTGATAGATGCGTGTCAAATACAGACTTTGTTTTGTGCTTTTTAATATACGTACTCTTAATTCATGAATGTTAGTATTCATGGGAGAGTTTGATAGCTCTGCCTATATTAGACTGTATTATAGAGCTGTTCCCCACCCAGACCAAGTGCTCTTGAAAAATCAAGGGCCAAAAGCATTTGTGAGAGCTTTGCTTGAGCAAAGCATAAAGGAAACGCTCAAGGCTTTGTCTCACTAAATAACAAATAAACAGAATAAAGAATACAGTTTACTCCTCAGCCTTGCGTTCAGGCATATGTCTGGGAAGGAAATAAATCTGCTTTGCACCCCAGGGTGCAGCATATTAATCAACTAGTTATCTCATTAAGGAAAGGTAAATGAATCATTGAACTGCCTGAATATGTTTGCAATGCACAAAGTTAGCAGTGCTGTTAGCAAGCCAGGGTAGACTGTAAGCCAGTGGTTCTCAACTGTGTTAGACTCGAGGCCCTCTTGGAAAATGCCAGCTCTTCGCTTTCACTCATTTCTTGACTACGGAAACATAACAGAGCAGTTCTTCTGTTGCAAAGAACTCAGAAAGACCACAACAGGTCTGCATGTTTTTGACACTGTGGATTCCTGCTTGATATCCCTAGGTTTATCCTGCGAATTGTGTTGGCGTTTGTACACCTAACTGTGCTAATTTAGTTAAGGAGCACTTGGACGGGCTGGATGGGTACAAGTCAGCCGGTCTGGATGACCTCCATCCACGGGTGCTGAAGGAATTGGCCAGTGTCATAGCTGAGCCGCTGGCACGGCTGTTTGAGCTCTCATGGTGCTCTGGCCAGGTCCCTGAGGACTGGAAAAGGGCCAACGTGGTGCCCATTTTTAAGAAGGGGAGAAGGGATGAGCTGGGTAACTTTAGGCCAGTCAGTTTTACCTCTATCTCTGGGAAAATACTGGAAAAAATCATCAGAGGGCGCATTTGTGAAGGCCCAGCAGGGGAAATGATGCTGAAAGGAAACCAGCATGGGTTCGTCACAGGTAGATCCTGCCTGACAAACCTTATAGCCTTTTATGACCAGGTCACACGCTGCCTTGACACAGGAGCTGAGGCCGATGTCATCTACCTGGATTTGAGGAAGGCCTTTGACATAGTTTCGCATCCTATTCTCATAGGGAAGCTAACGGGCTATGGAGTGGACTCCTACACAGTCAGGGGGGTGGCCAGCTGGCTTAGGGACCGCACCAGAGAGTGGTGGTGGATGGGTTGTTCTCGGCCTGGGAGGAGGTGGGCAGTGGGGTCCCGCAGGGGTCAGTCCTTGGGCCGGTGTTATTTAATATCTTCATCAGTGATTTGGACAAGGGTGTGGAGAGCACCCTCTCCAAGTTCGCAGATGATATCAAATTATGGGGCAAGGTTAACACACTGGAGGGCAGGGAGCAGATACAGGCCGACCTGGACAGGTTGGATCAATGGGCAGAATGAAATAGGATGCACTTCAACAAAGATAAATGTAAGGTACTCTACCTAGGGAGGAGGAATCTCCAGCACACCTATAGGTTGGGGGATGTCCTTCTCAGCAGCTCAGAGGCTGAGATCTTAGAGTCATAGTTGACTCCAAGATGAACATGAGCCAGCAGTGCAATGAGGCCATCAAGAAGGCCAATCGTACCTTGTTGTGCATTAGCAGATGCATGACCAACAGATTGAGGGAGGCGATGCTCCCTGTCTATGCGGTGCTGGTCAGGCCGCAGTTGGAGTACTGTGTCCAGTTCTGGGCGCTGCACTTCAAGAGGGACACGGAGGATCTGAAGAGGCTCCAGAGGAGGCCATCCGCATGATTAGTGGTCTCCGTGAAAGACCCTATGGGGGGAGGTTGAGGGATCTGGATCTCTTCAGCCTTCACAAGAGACGGCTGGGGGGAGCCCTTGTAGCTGCCTATAAGTTTATCAAGGGAGGACAGCAGGGAATTGGTGATGCGCTGTTTACCAGAGCACCCCAGGGAGTAACTAGGAATAATGGGTGCAAACTAGTGGAGAGTAGATTTAGGTTAGACATTAGGAAGAATGCATAGAATGCAACCCTAAGGATTACCCCCCGTCATGTGTACAAGCGCTCTATATGAACACACAAGGGGAGCTAAGAGGGAACAGTTTGAACCATCAGAGTTTAGCTTAGGTTGCAGCTAATCAAGGAGGAGCTCTGATCTATGCATTCATCATCTCAAAATTGCTGTATGGGTATCCTGGATTTGTTGCTTTCAGTAGCTTCTGTCCTCTTCCAAGGAACATCTCTCTATTCATAGAAGAAAGGGTGGAAAGGACCTCAAGAGATATTCAGTGAGGCACCTGGCACAGAAAAGGGAACTTTTTTTCTACCTCTTACATACCATAGATATTATGTAGGGTTAAGACATGGCCCGACCTATAATATAGATGTTCGATTTCGGAAGAACCCCAGATAATTCAGCACTCAAGTCTAGAGTCTTTCAATGAGATTTAGGCTCTTAAATCATGCAGGTGAGAGATCTGGAAAAGGACTGAGGTGCCCAAGGCTGCAGATGGGTACCTTAGGGGAGTTTAAAGTGCCTCACTTCTCATGAAGTCTCTTAACAGACCAGAGGTAGAGCTGATAAAAGACTGGACTCTCTCCACCTGCTGGACTTTATCCACAAGCTGCAGACCCAACATTCATTTGCAATGAATGAATGAGCCTTGCTCAATTGCCCTTTACTGGTCTGCTTTTATTGTCTAATGACATCATATAATGATATTGTAACCCAAGTTGAAACACAACATAGTAGTTTTCAAGCCAGCATGATGATTGCTTGAAAAATGGAATTTTTTTTTGGCTTAAAACCTTGGTTGTAATAATGATTAGCCTGGGAAAAAATATCACCGTATCTGCCTTGTTGACTTACTTATTAGGATGTCAAGACTCCTTGTGGGTGAGACTTGCATCGGTCTTCCCCGACTCTCCCACAAGACAACTTAAAACAAGATTCCAGTAGAGGAAGATGAAACAGATTTGTTTAGATTTCTTCAGCCAAAACTGTGTCAAGCTTCATGCACCTTGAAGGCGGCTGAAATAGTCAAATAAGTCCATGCCTTGCCACCACTAATTCTCAGCTTCAGAGGACGTGTCACCAGATCTCTCTCTTTTTTTTTGGCTGTGTGAACATATAAAAAAGACCAAGTGTTAATCCGTTCTTCATTTTATGCAGTGTAAATGTAAACATTGCAATGACAGACCGACATCAGCATAGAGCCACTGAGAAGCTGGCCCTGTATTGCTGGCAGTAAGAGGAGTACTGCCAATATTTCAGCAAGGGGCTTCTGTGTCATTATTTTGTGGCCCATAACCTGTTATGATCGCTTTGTCCACGTGGCTAGTGAACTTGCAGGGAGCAGAGCTTGGATTGCCTATTACATTTGTTTAGCCTATTTGAGCAGTGGTGACTTCTCACCTGTGCCAAAAGGAGGAGGCAACACCACCTGGCAGAAAAAAAATAAAGACAAGCAATTGGATTTCTCTGGAACTGTTTATACTTTCTTCCTGAAACATAGTGATTTGTAGTGTTAAGCATGCCTTACCTGGAAGAGGGTTGAGTGTGAAGCCCTTAAAAGAGGCTCCAAGGTATTTTCTTCGCTCATTAAATTGTTTGGAAAATGCCAGTCATTTTGGTGCAATCGGCTCCCTTCCCAAAGGAAACAAGTTTGCTCTTCAGAGGCGTTTGTATCAACTGAAGGGAGAAGTTGTCTCAGGCAGGGCTAATTTAGCACTATCTGAAGTGGTGCAAATGCATCCCCAACTTCCCTTTCAATTTGGGGAAGCAGCATTTTAACAAGGAGCTCCTGGAGCCCTTGGCTGCACGTCTGTACTAGCACTGCCGCATCCTGGAGGAACGTCAGCTTTGTTTCAAGCCCAAATGAGCTTGTCCGGTGCGCACCTTGCCCCCCGACTCATAAAGGAAGGTCGACCCGATGATATGAATGCAAACTGTTTGAAGAACCTACTGCCGGCAAAGGGGTTTGCTGAAGTAGACAAGAAAGAGCATGAGCTTTTGAAAGGTGTTTATCGAGAAAGTTCAGATTGCACATATCTCAGTGCTAGAGGCAACTTTCTTCTATTGTTACAAAAATCGTGAAGGTTACCATATGCTAATTTCTCCTATGCCTCATAAAACTCTTAATCATAGACATCCTGAGCCAACCGCTACTGTATTATCAAAAAAAAAAACCAAAAAAAAAAGCAGGCAGCTTATGAAGGTAAAATGACTCTGACTACATATATTCTTATTTTAAACCAGATTCCAGCCTCCTATTTAACATCTCACAGCAGGGATCACAACCCCTCTCGGAGACTGCACTGTTTCATGACATCATAAAGAAAATGGCTCTGGAGTTCAGCACAGCTTTGACATTTTGGTTATAATGCCAATAAACAAAAAAACCCCTGTGGCATGTTGATTGACTGTTTTCTTCAGCAAAGCTGTGTTGAGCTGCATTGCGCGTACGGTTGTGGTATTTTCTACCTATGACTAATTAAAATTAGGATTTCCAGTTAGGTGAAGTGTTTTGGGGGTTGTCACCGTACAGGAAATTGCACATTTCCCCCCCCCCCCCCCACATCTTCATCTTTCTTTTCTATTTATTTTCGCTGAAGGCGGTGGGGCTTCTGTTACTGGAGACAGGAGCAAACGCAAAGGAAATTTACTCTGACTGATTTCTTCTTCTTCTTCTTTTTTCATGAAAGGATGCCCTGGGTGCATATGAGGGTTTTTTTTTCCAGTGCCAGTTAAGTAGGCAGATGATATGTGGAACCTACACTAGTTATATGTGTTGAATTTCTAACCTGGCAGACACGCATGCAAAAATGAGAGAACTGGGGCTTTCTGGCCTGTTTCTGCTGTGAATACATCTTCATTAGATGTAAGATCATCTTTCATCCCCCGTTAAGAAAAATACACTAGACTAACTAATGAGTAGGGTTATCTCGAGAGTTTCCCCAGTGTCGTCGCGGGGGAAGAAACCGATGTCAAACCAAGCACATTTTTCTCGCAGCGGTTCGCTGCGGCATGGCTTTCTGTGCTGCCACCTGCATGAAGAGGACAGTTAAGAAGAGGGCAGTTGTAGAAGAAGAATCAGGGAAGATGAAATGCCTGGAAATGCAAAGGAGCGTCACTCAGTGGGCCTGTCGCCAAGGGTCCTTCAGCCAGGCAGGAGCTAGAAAAACGAGCAGCTCTGGGCAGCAGTAAGTTGAACTGGGAGAAGCAGCGCTGGTGCTCCAAGCCTGACTCTGCCTGGCTACAGATTGAGCAAATTGATGACTAGATGGGATCCCAAAGACTCAGTCCCTTGGACCTTGCCAAACAACCTGGCAGACCTGTGCAGAAGAAATGATTTCCTTTCACTCAGCCATTGCGTGGCAAGCAGGGCAGGGGAGCTCTGGCATCTGCCGGAGGCAGCACCTCGTTCATATTCAGAGGAAAGAAACAAAACACAGCAGAATTAATGGGACAGAGACTTAGAGACGCAGAAACATATTGTTGTGGCTTAGCCTAAAGGCAGATCTGTGGGCTCCTTTGAGCTCTCCTGCAAAACAAATCTTGACTGGCAGGATTGTTCTAAAAATATTTCTCAGTTTTATTTACCCAACTCATACAGCAGGTATTAGCAGAGGCACTGAAATCCTCTTTGGGATGCCTGGAGTCTGACTATCCCTCCTAATCCGAAACTCCCCATGTGCGCTGCGTACACACAACGAATGCAGTCTCATTGCCCTACTATAGCCTTGCAGGGCCAGTTGTTACTATGGGCTTTGTCTGGGAGCAAAACCTCTCCTGATGTCCATGGGAGGTTTGCTTGCACGAAGACTGAATAAAGAGTCAAAGACTTCAGCTATCAGCAGAATGTGCATCGTGCCCCCCTGGGAGAGCTAAGCCTCAGTAACTCTGGAGGACAGCGAGACCTGGTGGACCTTACCCTCAGTTCCCCACTGGGCAGGGCTCAGTGCCACTGATCCACTTACTGGAGGAGCTGGTGTCTTTAGATTCCCTACAACTTGGGTAGGAGAAACTTCAAGATTTTTTGTCTCCACTGCAGCAGAAGCAAACCCCAGCTGACACGGCTCAGAGCATGCCCCCAATCGTCCGGTCCAAATCTGATGCGTTGTTGAGTCCTGTCTGGCTATTCAGTGGGGATGACCATGGAGCATCTTCCTGGGTACATTTCTGTGTCTGGAGCTGGGGCAGAGGAGTAGGCGGGTAGGGCATGCACGTGGCTGTCCTGACCTGGCCACCAAGCTGTCGTGGCGTAGACGTTCCCTACATCTTTGCACCTGGAGCAATGCATATGATGACTGTTCAGTGGCACAGAGCAGTAGGCTGGCAAAAGACTAGGAGAGGGCTACTACGTCTGTGCTTTTATGGGTCCAATGGCTTGAGCTCCACGTACAAGGGAGGTGAGGAGTCCTTAGCTGCTGCTTCAGATGTTAGCTGCAGCACCGCATGCGTTGCACCCCTGGCCTTCCTGTAGTTGGATGGCCGATCCTGTCTTAGGCAGGGGGTTGGACGTGATGACCTCTGGATGTCCCTTCCAGCCCGACTTCTCCATGATTTTTTGAATTCGTTCCCACCAGGTTTCATAGTGAAGCCTACGAAGGGACCAAGAGTTAGGTATGAACGTCATCTACTGTTCAAAGAGCCGTGTGGAGCTGCTTTCTGCGGTAAAAGTCTAGCTAACGCAATGGTACAAGGAGTGCTATTTGGGAGTGCTATTTTGGGAGTGTTATTTGTCAGCGTAGCAGCCACCACTAGCTGGGAACTGCACAGTGTCAGTGTACCAGCCCGTGGCTGGATCTGTACATGACATTGCCTATATTGTATGTGATATTGCCCATATCTGTACGTGATATTGCCTAGGTGTCTACACTGCATATTCCACCATCCATTCATCCATCCGCCCTTCCTGCACATTGTGAAAGTCAAGGTCCTTCCTCAGTTTTTTTCCGCTGCTTCGTTTTTTGTTAGGCATTCCCAAATTTGTATGTGTGGAGACGACTCTACCTGGTTTGAGCAATGTGTTTTTGCTGATAATATCAGATGTACCTTGTAACTGACTTAAATTTATTCTGCTTGCAGCTGTTTCTAAAGTAAATTGAAAGGTAAATACTGTAAGACGTGCTACGCAAGTCACCGTTTTTTGCATCCTGGGCTAAAATGTCAGAGAATTTAGACATGCCAACCTGCGCATACAAACTTCTGCTGATGAGGAAAGAATTAAGTATCCAGGATTTTCTTTTGATGTTTTGCTGACATACGGTGCTCCTAACCCAGTGACAAATTAATTGAGTAGATTTAAAAGAAATGGACAGTGCTTAGCAAGGAAGGACAGGATGTGCATTACATGGCAGCTGGTTCTGCCTCTTCTGGATTATGGAGACAATATACATTGGACAGCTAACGAGTCTCTGTTGCATAAGATAGAGTCTCTTTATAATAGAATTGTACTCTTTGTCTGTAAATGGGGTTATTATACACACCATTGCACAATGTTTGAAGAGCTCGGTTGGCCCTTGTAGAGGGTTTGGAGAGAAGTAAATTGGAAAACAATTGCACATAAGACCTCCAATCCATCAACGGCTGCATATTTATCCAAATTACCAGTGCTCTCTCCCAAAATACAAGTCTGCCATACATTCAGGGATGGAACGTGAATACTAACCAGCCAGATTTTGACAAGGCAGCTTTTTAAAGCTTGCAACAAGTCTGAAGCCACAGGAGGAAAAATAGTAGAAGCCCCTTTTAGCGTCACAGCGAAACTCCACTGAGATAGAAGCATCACACGCCTATCATGGAGAATAATTCATATCGCACCAAAGACGGTGATTGCACAAAAGTTGTTCTTTGAGAAAATCACTTCCCAAGGGGTTTCCTCCACGTCAAGGATTCAACATCTAAGGAAGGTCATGATTTTCAGAAGCAGCTTTTGATTTCAGCTGCCAAACTCATGATACCTTAAAGGGCCTGGTTTCTAGAAAGAGCTAAGCTCTCATAATTAGACCTGTTGGCAAAATTTGGCACGACGAGTCACTTTTGAAAACCCTGCTTATCGCCTGTACCAATCTGAATGACGACTGGAGAGGGTCGTGCAGCGATTACAAGTTGTTGTTTGGCAGCGGTGAGCGTTACAGCTCCATCTTCAAAGCTTCCTCTTCTAGGTGAAGGGTTTATAATGGAAACGGTGAAGTCAGCTGGTGGCAAGCAGTGGGCAGGTGCCTAGGTCTACATAGAGGAATCTGACCACCTGTGTCTGGCCTGCATGCTCAGCTGGGAAGGTGGTGGACTGGGATCAGCGGACAGGCTGAGGCCCCAGGTTTGAGGCCACTGTCCGGCATGTGCTAGAGGAATGCAGATCCCTCTTACCTGTGCCACTGGCCCCATTAGCTATAGGAGAAACCCAGTAAAAGAAGATGAGAAGGTAACCACAGGTGACACATAGACCTAGGGGATTTAATAGCAGTCTTCAGCTACCTGAAGGATGGTTCAAAAGAGGATGTTCTCAGTGGCGGCAGGTGACAGAATAAGGAGCAACGGGCTCAAGTTGCAGTAAGGAAAGTTTAGGTTAAATATTGGGGGAAAAACTTTCTTACAAGGAGGGTAGTAACGCACTGGAACAAGCTACCCAAAGAGGTGGTGAAATCTCCATCCTTGGAGGTTTTTAAGGCCCAGCTAGACAAAACCTTGGTTGGGACAATCCTGCTTTGAGCAGGGGGTTGGACTAGATAACTTCCTGATTTTCTATGATTTTAAGAGAATTCTTCCTCTTTTTTTTCCCCATTTCTTCTTTATGGAGGGCTTTATGGAGGCGGGTGGTTAGAGAACGTGGCAAAGGACAGGCTCATTTTAAAGCCACTAAAGGTAGGAAGAGACTCAGCCAAACGAAGTGGATCAGCTGTGCTGGGATGTGCTTCAGCACAGCTGATCCACTTCGTTGAGCAAAACGCACACCGCCCGTTGATCTTATGGGATAATGGGCAGTGTGTTCCATGTTTATAGAGACGTGCCCTGGCAATCTCTGGGGTGAGCAAGCGGGGAAACCCTGGCTTTCCCTGCTTGCAAAAATGCACCCTGGGGATTGCACTGGATTGAGGTGGGCACTGCAGCGTGGTCCCGGGGCGGGGGCCATCAATCAGCTGATTGGTGTCTCACCGGAGTGCTGACAAATCCCCATGGGATCCCAAATGGGGGAACCCAGGCAGGTGCTCCCGGGGCTTCAGGGGCCTGATCCTCGACACCCTGGGAAATCCTGTTCCTGAGGCATGAGGGATCAGGCCCCTGAAGTCCCAGGCATGCCTGCCCAGGGTGGCTGGAGAGCATGGGCAGTTCGGCACTGATTGTGCTCTCCTGTCATAAGCCTAAAAGCACAAAAAGCAGATCATATTAATACCATCTATGCCACAGATACAAATTTTGGGCATTTGTGGCACGACGAGGAGTACGGGTGGCCTTTGTGCTGCCATAAAATTTTCGATGGTGGCACAAAGGCAAAGTCTGCTTCCACCCTGATACTCTCTGTCCCCCCATGTCTTATAGGACCTTAACTCACAGCCCTGGCCTTTGCTTCCCTGGTTCCCCAGCTCTGCTTGACATCCTGGTTACTTCTGACACAGTGGATCGTCAGACCAGTATAGCCGCTTGGCACATGCCTGTCTCGCCTGTTCTTCTTTTGCTTCCAAAGACACAAACTTGACTCTGAAGTTTCATTTAATAAGCACCATTGCCAATTCCAGCTGTTCAGAAATCATGAGCTGCATCGTCTCCCTGCCCTACCTCCCGCTAAGATTGGCTTAAAAATCCTGGGACTTTTTTCTCTTTTTTAAAAAACCAAAGTTTTGCGTCTCTTTTTTTACTCGCATTTTGATTTTTTCCAGTCGCTTGCATGCATTCAGGTCACACTCTCAAGCTTTTCTCTAAAAGCCCCAAAATTAGAAACTTATTATTTTTCAAATGAAAGCTGAGATTCTCTTAGAAACACAAATGCCAGTTAGCTGGGATTTTAGGGGGAAAAACAGACTTATAAGGCTTACAATAGATTCATGAGAATTAGGAGCACCAGGCAAAAAATAAACTGCTCCAACACACAAGATACAGAAGAGGTATCATTCTGTCTCGTTGTGTAACAAGCTAGTGTCCCCGGGTCATCTTTCCTGGCATTATTATTTGGTGAAATAATGAAAAATCATTGCCTGAAAGAGCTGAGGTACATACCGAAATGTTCAAAGCCCTGTATTGCCTAATACATTTATGACCTCAGAGAACGTAAATTTACAACCTCAAAACTTAGTTGGAAGCAGCCTTTCAATAAGGAAGGCCAAAGGCAACTGCAAGGTGTGGCCTTTCTCTGGGATCGTATGCTTGTTACCCCCATTTACCCCACGGGTCCTGTCGTAACGTGGGGAAGAGGGCACGTACGGCGAGGAAAAAATACTCACTGGTTGTTACGCTTGTCACGGCTGTTTCTAATCTCCCTTTCCTCCCACAGCGCCTCAAGGGCTCACTCAGGTAGGAGTGCCTGTTGCTTTCTTATATGTTTCTTTGCTCTGCAGGATTATTTTGGAAGAATATGTAGGCAGGCGGGCTCTTTTATACGAGCCTTGGCTGACGGCTCCATCGACTGCTTACTTCTTGGTGGGCGGAGCTACAATACTTAGTAGATCGCAGAGTAGGGGGTATGAGAAGGAGGACTACAATAAACACATTTTCTCAAAATTAGTTTCCTCTCACCCCGAGCTACGTTTCTATTGGCTGTTTTATCCTCTCTGTGGCATAGCTTGTTTGCTGACAACGGTGTTTAAGAATATTTATTTCTTGGCATGACCTAGCTGGATATTTTTCTTAATGAGCTCTCCCATTGCTATCACAGCAACTTCAAATACATTATGGCTGGCGAATCAGAGACCGATACACAGGCAGATTTGTTTCTGCAAATATCTGCCTGCTTCACTTTTGGGTAGACTGATGTCAGTTCAGGTTGCACTGGCGCTACTACAGCTACAAGTACGAGCACGTATGCAGTGTTTTTTCTCCTGTTTACCTTGTCTTGTAGGAAAAGGAGAAACTATACGTGGAACTGAAGCACATCCTGGCCCGGCAGCCTGGGCCTGAAGCAGCAGAGCAGCTGCAGCTCTATCGGCACACTCTCCGTGAGAAGACCAAGCAACTTAAAGTAAGAAACGCCCTCCATGGGATTAATAGGAAAAGGAAGTCTAGCTGAAAGGCCACCATGCTTGTAGGACTACATCATTGCTTAGCAAAGGGAAGTTGGGCCACCTCAGCAGTGTTTTGGTGACAAGGACCTGGGCTTTAGGGCATTTGGACACATGCATGCACTGCGGCGCCGGGTACTTTTGGAAGTGCCTGGCTCTGTGGTTCGTGCAGTTGTATAAGTGGCGAAATGTGCATCAGCATGAAGAAAATGTCAGTGGTGCGCTTTTGAACTCAAGCACATAGAAGGTGTTTTAGTTTAAAAGCGCACCACCACCATTTTCTGCACGTTGATGTGCATTTTGCTGCTTATACAACTGCACGCGACACAGCGCAGCGGACATCAGCTTGTGTGCAGACTCGATTAATCCCACTGGATCTCCGGTGCATCGTGGGATGAAAAGGTATGTGTTTAAATGGCCTGATACCTAAGTGGAGTTGCAAAGAGTTAAACATGCTTCATTATATGGGGGTGTAACAGGGTAGTCTGTCCCTTTGAGAGGGAACAGTCATCCCTATCGAGGAAGCCCAGCTGTGGGGCATTTGGATAATGAGGGAGTGTCTCACTGGGAGCCTAAAACACCAGAGGAGAGAGCAGACAGGGAACAAACTGGGAGGGAGTGGTTTTCAACAGAGAAGGAAGCAGGCGGTGGATTAAACCTCTTGCTGCATGGAGGGGGAGCTGCTGTGCTGAGGTCAGAGCAAAAGGGGTTCCCCTCCCTGTGTCAGAGACAGGACGGCAGAATTTGGGGTGCTTGTTTTGCTGAAAAGACTCTGTTTTATTTGGGAGGACTGGCTGAGGAGCTCCTCGGGGAGCAAAAACCCACCTGCAGAAGCCAGCAGGACTTACAGGGGGGCCTGAAGAAAACTGTCATTCTTCATAGTGCTTTCAGTGCTTCCTGGCGGCACAGGCAATAATATTGCAATCCAATAAAGTGGAGAGCAAGAGAGAAAAGATTAGAAAGAATAGTGTAAGGGCAAGAAGAGCAACCTGTTAAAATCAAGACTCTTTCTAAACTATACCTTGGTTTCAAAAGATACCTTCCCTTTCCTGTGATGTTACTTTCCTGAAAGCTTTCCATGCAGCTGCAATGCCAAAGGGCGACATACTTGTGAGGCATGTGCCAGCTTTTCTTCCTTGAGAAGCCTTCTCCTGAACCAATATTTCTGATTTATTCAAAAAAAAAGGACAGTTCATTTCTTCCCTTTGTGCAACGTTGGCCCAAGAGTCAAAACTCTGCCTACCGCAGGGTCAAAAAGATCTTGATGTGAGGACTTCAAAGAACAATAATGACAAAAAGCTGAAAATACTCATTTACTCGGAGAGATGAAAAGAACTGGATAGACATGGCTTGATTAGTCAACAGAAGAGCTGAAGAGGGCAGCTGGGAGC
Source organism: Alligator sinensis (assembly GCF_000455745.1). NCBI lineage: Eukaryota > Metazoa > Chordata > Crocodylia > Alligatoridae > Alligator > Alligator sinensis. Next base: position 2,379,548 of record NW_005841986.1, read on the forward strand.
TATTATGTTTATAGTCAGAGATGAAGAATTAAAATGTCCCTATTAACAAAAAATGGCCCATCATTCAAGCAGCACCTCTCCCAAGGACCATCTGTAACTCACCTGCTTCTATTAGCCTTTGGGGACAGATCAATAGATAGGCCCTCTCTTTTGGAGTAGCATCTTATAATAAAGTCTAGAAATAGCTTACTCTGTAAGTACTTGCCAACTCCACTGGCATGTGAGTGTACTTATTGGTCTGCACTCAAAGGGTGGGTAGGGAGGTGGGTAGGTACAAAGGTCGGGTTCAGAAGCTGACCTCTTTTTCACAGATCCACAGATAGTTGAGGCCAGAGTGACCATTAGATCATCATCATATTTAATCCAATTTTACGATGTATTGAGCCCAGTAGCGTGTGGGTTTGTTTTTTTTTCTGAATCCGATATTCCAGAAAGGCATCCCATCCTGATTTGGAGACCTCACAGGACAGAGAAGACACTACTGCCCTTGGTACTTTATTCAGATGTTTTTGGTAGCTGTCGGTAGTCAGGATCCCATTACATGCCATTTCTCCATTCTGCAACAGCAGGTAGTATAATGCTAGTACACAAGCATTAACTCTGCTTCCTATAGGAAGGTCTAAAATGTGATTTTGAGTCTCTCTGCCAGGATAGACATGCAGAAGCTCTTGTACTGGCTGTGAACTTCCCAGTCAGTCTGAGAAGAATTTTTTTGGTAACATTATGATTATTTGCTTCATCAAATGAGGGGAAAAAATTTAAGTCCTATTACAGTATTAATGTCTGCTATTATTCCTAATGCTCATTCTGCATAGACGTGCTGAGATGCCACCAGAATTTGGCATTAGGCTTAAATCTGTTTTTTTTTCTAAACAATCAAGATATTCTAATAAGCAAGTCCAAAACACTTCCGGTCTCCTTTTACCAAGCTAGAGGAAATAGATGGAGAAGCTATTCCTAAATCCTTGATGTTTCTCTCGCAGTACATACATCATGTACATTAGTTTTGCATCTTATTATGGGGCTGACAAGAGTAATCTGTCTTAACCCCTTGTCATGAAAAGGCAGGATTTCTGGGTTCTGAAGAGCCGCTAATATATCATGGAAAACTGTGCAAGCATGATGTGCAGAAGCAATTCTCTTTATATATCCTGCCTTGCTTTTCCATTGTTCTTAATTGCGTGAAAGCCGAAGCCATCTCCTCAAGAGTTCAGTCACTCCTCTAGTGCCTTTCTCCGCCGAAGTCGTCTCCCGTTCACTGCATCACAATTATGTCTGCACAAAGTACGTATGTGTGAAAACTGCAAGCGCAGATGGACCCTCAAGAAACAAAGAGCCTGTTATGCATATCTTCTTAGATATGCATAACAGGCCTATCTTCTTAGTTGTACAGAAGAAGGGGGGAAGAAATGCAGGAAATGTAAAATAGAAGTAGCACTTCTGCTAGACTGAAGGTGGTTCAGAGTCTTACACAGGGTTTCCATTGGTCTTTAATGTGCAAAATTGCTGCCGTGTAGGTGTTCACTTCCTCATGCAGAACGTGCTGCAGCAAACAGGCACGCACACCATTTTGTTGTGCCAGGCCCAGCTGTTTTTCTTCCTGAAGCGGGAGAGCACCACGGACTCGACCCACTCCTACTAAGGTCAATGGATTTGAAAGGCAGTGAATTCGTGCCCTTGCATGTAACGCTCGATGCCATGTTACCTATGTGCATTTAACGGCTTTCTGTCATACAACGGGTCTTCACGGACAACGCACATTATGCAATTCTTATTTGCTTCTAACGAGGGGGAACTCATAATGTCAGACTGAAAACCAGTGCTTCTGAAGGTCTCAAAAGGGTGCACAGGAGCGGTCCATTAGTGCTCCTGGAATGGGATAACTTTTCAGATATGTCTGAAATTGCCCTTCAGCTAGAAACATTCATGATGTAATGATAAAGGCGGATGGTGGAAAAATTCCAGAGTAACATTTGCTCTAGCCTTTGGAAGTCTAGACTCCAGCCAGCCCATTTCTGGCTGGGAAAGAGAGAAAGCACAACTCTAATTGCAAGCGGTTAAGGTACTTGGAAATGTCCAGCTCGTGTTATACATCATCCCTCTCAACTCCCTCTCATTATATTGCCGAACTTTCATATTAGGAACCACAGTTTTTCTCCAAACCGCACAAATCTGCCATTACTGCTTTACTTCCACTGCTATAAATTATTTATATAAAATGCACAATCAAGTTCCTGCAATGCAATGAAAAATTACTTGGGCTACAGACATGAATCTCATGCCATTTGAAGATCTCCTACCTTTTCCGTTTTTATGCCCCTCCTTTTGGGTCCCAGAAAACCGACCACTCAAAAGAAACATAAAGTGCGAATCAGACATTTTACTCTACCCCCAGGGCACAGCCTTAGCTCGGTAACTTGTCTTTAGAGGGGCAGAGGTTTTATCAGATGTGAGAAAAGGGAAAGAAATAAGATACCCCTTTGTGACGCTAGCACCTTCCGTCCTTACTTTTTTGCTTTCGGTTTGCTAGGTTTTGTCTTCTGAACTGAACATGTACGAGTCCCAAAGTCAAGAGTACAAATACGAAATCGAGAGACTTGCCAACGAGCTTCTGGACGTCAAGAAGAAATACCTCACTCAGAAGCGCAAGGAGCAACAGGCCAAGTAAGGAATAATGATTGCTGTGTCTGCCCATCCATCACTCTTCATATCCCTGCATGCTGAGACCCTGCCTAACCACTGTACCCTGAGCAAGGATGTTCATTATGGAGGGTTGTTTCACTGTCTGTGCTAATTCTTCACGATAGCTCCCTTTGTTTCCTTCGTGTCACTTTACGTTCGTCTTGGCTGGGTTTAGCTACCTACCGTGGTCCATGGTCACGTAGTAGCGGTGCCTCTGTGTCTTGTTCCCTTCTGAAGCCCAGTTAAACTTGTCTGGGTTATTGATGCCATTCAGGTGTTTCTCTCTGGTAGGGGTTTGGACACAGAGGAGTAACTGGCCATCTCATGGGCATCTGGTGAAGGTTTCCTGAGCGCGACTCAAGGCATTTTATAAGATGTAATAAGCTGCAAGAGCAACCTGGTGAAGGCTGTCGTTCTTTCTAAAGGCGGCAGCTCCTTGCTCATAGCGTTAGGATGAGGTATCCCTAGGTGCCACAGAGACATGGGAAAAGCCGTAGTAGTTGGGGCTGCATGAGGATTTCCTCCTGACCCCAGATATTCATTGCTTACCATTACAGAAGAGAAGACAAATCTCCTGCACTTCTTCCCGTCACCTCCCATTGCTGCAACAGCAAGGTGTCTTTCTTCTGGCATTGCCAGACTCCTCACCCTGCTGTACTTGCATCAGGGATCCTTTCTGGTTGTTTCTGGTGTTTGAGGGGCATGTTTTGGGCAGTTTGGTAGGTAATCTCCCTTCGCAGGGTTGGTCTGCATGACTGGCTTTTGCTGTGCCGGCAAAGCATGCGTCATGGTGATGCACTCGTTTTTTCTACTAACTTAGCTATGCCGTCTCCTGAGAAAGATAAGCAGACAAAAGCCCTCTTCTATCAGCCTGCCTATTTTTATGTCAGGGGTTTTCTGGCAGCGCTGACCTACAGGCATAGCCATGCCAGTAAAAACTTAGTAGTGCAGAATGGGCCTCCGTCTCAGTGCGCAGCTGCTGCCCTCCATTTTCAAAAGTGGTTCAAGTTGAGATACCTTAAAGGGGCCTAATTTACAGAGGTGCATATGGAGAATTAGGCCCCATGCTTGATTCTCCCCCGCAAATTACCAGCTCCATTTGGAAATGTTGGGATTTGATTTTCCCCACTAAGGAGAAGTTGCAAGGAGATTGTGCATTTCTGCAGTTGGACGACTTCAGTCACAGTTAGGTGTCTTCTGCATGAGCCCGTCTTCTAGCCAGCGCTCTTCTCCCCAGCCTGCCACCCTGTGTCGTGCACCAAGAACCCTATTTTTCCTTTCTGCTGAGCGTAATTCTAAATAGATGGCATCCATCTCTGCCTTAATCATATTTCAGAAAGCAAACAGCTCTGAAGACTGAATTACCAAAGTAGTCAGTGATAAACAGTGACCTTTGTTCATCTGCAAATTGCATAATGCTGCCTTGATGTTTGGAATTAGCAACAATTGTTCACTGCTAATGGCCTTCCTGGAGTTTTAGGATCAATATGTGAGGCTACCATAATATCCTGAGTCCATTTCCAGCAGCTAAGTGTCTCTTGACAACAGCTTTAATGTTTGCATTGTGGACCCTGGTTTCATGTTTCCTTCCCTGCATTAGAAGAAGAGAAACCTAGTCATGTTTTGCTGGATAATTTTTCCTGGATTTAATTTCCGGTTACAACTTGACTGAAAAAACACATTGCTCAGGACATAGCTATTTGTAAGAAACAGAAAATGTGACGTGGAGCAATTGTACATGTGCAGACACGTGCTGTGATGTGGAATTTGGTCAGTTGATGCCAAACCTACCATGCAAGTTAAAGAGTTAATGCTAAATTTATACCCTTTGTATAATGGTCCATCAGGCCTGCTGGAGCCAGGTGCAATTGCAGTTCCTTGAGCAAATGATCTGTTCTTTGGTAGCAACCCTGACCCTCAACTATTTTGGCCCTCTTTTGCTTCCTGCATCAGACAGCTGTACACCAGGGCCCTTCCCCTTGGGCATCTCTAACTCACCTTGTAGCCTGTGTCTACAGGGTCCTCTCTGCTTGGTAATACCCCTATGGGCATTGCAGTTTTTCCTTTTCCCTAATGCCACATCATGCCTTAAAGCCACAACCTGGCCTTTCAGCACTGTCACAGTTGCTCCAGATTTAATCGATCAAGTTCACGCGATCCTCATCATCTCTGGTACTTCTAAGTGCCAAATAATTATTAACCGCTAATGCATCAGTGCTGCTGCAGGAAGTGACAGCAGCGTGTCTGATATAAATGCGGTGGTTGATAAAAGAGGATCTGATCCCGTAGCTGCAGTAGCATTATCATTGCTGACTACTCGGGTAAGCTCTCTGGAGCGTCTTCAAGAGGTGCCCTCTCCTGGCAGCTATTGACTTGCATGAGACCGGCCTGTTCAGGGATTGAAAGTCTTGCATTGAAGTGATGCAACTTTTTCTAGATGTCCAAGGGGCAATGACGGATGACAGAGCGGCACAGGGTGAGCTTGCATTGAACCCCCTTCCCTTATTCTCTGCCTGACAGCCTTCCCCAAATGCCCCCTTCCTGCTACACATTGCTTTTCTGCTCTGTTACCTCTCCTGCTCGTCTCCATCACTGTACCCCTAGCTCGATCTCAGCAGATCAGTAATGGAAGATGGCGCTTTTAGTTACCTCCGTGCCACTAGTGTGACCCTGCAGCCCTGCCCTGTATGAACAGCTGCTTTGACTGCAGTTGGTACTGAGTGAAAGCACTGCCACCTGACAGCAGTACAGTGATGCTGTTTGAAACAGTACCTAGTGCACAGAAATCAGCAGCAAAAAGCATACCGCCCTAATTGGCCCCCTTGCTGGGAGTCTCAGCTGGGGGCTAGAATGAATGTGGAGTCTGGACTTGGCTCAGAGTTTGGATTGAAGTACAGTGGCAAGGGGGTGTTATCTGTCTAAGTGAAGCGTATCAGTCCTCGGTGCCGTCAGCCTGCCTTCTTTCATTAGCCCTGCATCAACTTCATTATAATCACTGAAAAGCGCTTGTGCATATTCACGTGCATCTAAGCCCATCTTTGCTGATTTGGCCGCTTCTTTATGAATTAACCGTGCAACAAGAAACCATTACTTGCAGTGTTAAAGGGTTTCACTGAGCTCGTTCCTCTGTTTCCACAGAGTAATGGGGGGTGGAGTGGAGAATACAAGCTGCAGGAAGCCATTGCTTTCACTGGGAGACCAACCTAGGAGTCAAGAGACAGGGTTGGAGTACGCAGCAGGGCAAAGAGGAGATGTGAAAGCCCTCACCAATTTGTGCCTCCGTTTCAGTGCATGCTGGTCTCTCCTGTGAAGGGCCAAGAGATCCACTGCTGTTATAGTAAAGGAGCACCGTATAATCTCCAGCTTGATTTCAGATCTCTTCCTGAAACCTTGAGGTGCTTTGCAGTAAATTAAAAAGCCTTTTCCTTTGCATTGTTTTGCCGTGCAGACTCTGCAAAGAGGGAACACCTAAACCTTGCTCCGTTCTTTTAGGGCCACCCAATTCGGGCTCTCACGGGGAAGGCATGTCACTGAGGCTCTGGATGCACGTTCAGAGGAAGTGTTGGTTTTTGCCGAGTAGGAGAGCCCGGGTAATTACCAGTGGGACTTTGTTAGGATTTGAAGACAGATAACCCTAGTAATTCATTAACATTCAAGAAAGGAAAACTTTCTCCCCATCTTGCCTTTGATGCGCGGAGCTGATTTGTTTGAAAACAAATGTGTCCTTGGTAGAATAGACCAGTGATTAGAAAACTGAAGTCACAAAGCTCATGCTTATTCTAGATCTAATGGGATGCGCTGACCATTTTTGAGGGGAACATTGCAAGAGCTCATTTACTTTTAATTTTTAATAATTCCCCAAACCATCCATAGGCACGTAATTAGATCCAAACAGACACCTAGTCTTGGCTGTTTAGCCTAACAGGCTTTAATCAACACATTTTTTAATGATCTCTTGTTGCGGCAGTGGCATCAAAGAAATTTTGGAGGATGCAGGCTTGTTCCATTTGAAAATATCGTCGTTACAGCAAAACACATTGCACTCTTTTTGTTCTTCTTTTCCCCTCTCTTTCCTCCGAAGGGAGAAGGAACGAGCCTTGGCTGCCATGGAGCAGGACTCCCCCGTGCAGAGAACCGACGTTCCTCGTTTCACAGGTGGAGGCTTCGCGCTCAGCAAGCAACCTCCCAGGGTGATGGCCTAATCTGGAGTCATCTCTGCAGGTCTCATTCCCTGCTTGTCCTGCT
>NW_005841986.1:2386484-2398903 GCF_000455745.1 Alligator sinensis
GTGTTTGAGAAATAGTTTTAAAGAATAGACAATATCAAACCTTCCCTTTTGAGATTGTTGCGTTGTGTTCATCCGAGACGTTTACTCGCCAGCCGGCATGGCCGTAATTATGTCATGGAAACAAATTCTGGCCCCGATGGTACCAACCTCACATCAGTAAAGTTGCAAAGATGCAACATGCACTGATATTTCTTCCCTAATCCTGCTCTGAGGAGCACTGCTGTATCCCCTTCACCTCCCTTTGCAACGTGCACGTTCTGTTTATCCATTTTTAATGACTCGAGTCATATAAAAGCAAGGACACAAAACAAGAAGGAAAAAGGAATAAGCAGAAGCTTACATCCTGTTTTAGGTTCAAATAAAATTGACAGCTCTTTGCTCAGGTACTCATATGTGACTGCTCTTCATGCCAGCGCTATATCATTTAGTTTATTCGCTGTTTGCTTCAGCTGTTGATAAAGATGGAGGAAGTTGCTGTCCACAGTGCACATTAAAGGGTGCAATTTGGTTTACCGCAGTAAGTAAACAGTGATATAATTATGTCTTTTCAAATAGGTAGACTATAGACGCTGTCTGGAACACATCATTTTCCGGCATAAGTTGTTTCTCCTGATTCAAATACGGACACGAAACGTGGAAAACTTTTGCACTTTAATTTGTATTGGAGGAGAGACACCGGGGCATTTTTATAACTTTAAAAACATTGTTTTCACATGAGCCCTCCAACCTTTTCAGCCAGAAGAGATTTAATTATCATTCATTAAGGAGTGATATGACAAAGTCACGGTGTGAGGTGCTGAAGTAGAGAAAACTCTCGAGCTGTACAATAAAATGTTTTGAAACCGGTTTCTACAAGGAATGCTCTCTCCCAGCCTCAGGGATAAAAAAAAAAAACTAGTCCAAAGAGATATGCTGATAAATATTTCATACAAAAAAGGAAAAAAAACACAAAACCTTTGCAAAGATTTTGATCTTTGCTTTGGTGGAATACATAATTAAATATTAAAGCAACTGTGGGAAACTTTTAATGGAAGTGTTTAATTCAGAGGAATCAAGTTAAATACGACAGGGATCCACTTAACGGTTCCATCAGGGACCAGAAGACTGAGTCATCAGATCTATTGTATTTTTCCTTTTGTTCCTGAAATAGCTGTTGTTATTACTTTTTCTCTGTCAAGTGTATTTCTGTCACAGTCAGACAAGGTTCCTTGGGTGAATTTGATATCTTTTATTAGACCAACCCAAATGGTTGGAGAATAGTTATTAAGCAAGCTTTCGGGTTCAAAAACCCTTCGTCAGGCCCTTCTGTCACAGTATCATTTTGGGGGAGTCGTGTTCGTCTGAAGCTTCTTGTCTTTTGCGTGTGACATTTCCTGATAACTACAATAAGCCAATCGTAGCAAAGCCACAATGACTGACCTGGAGGGATGGAGTCTGAGAGCATCTCGAGCAGAGTCTAGGCCGTTCTCATGAAATGGGTCTGCGTTGAGCAGCTGGATTTCCGGTAGCTGATGGAGAGCTAAGTTTGGCCAGTCTTACTCACACCGAGCAGTAATTTTACTTGGGTAGTCCTAGGCTATTACTCCAGGAGAGTGCAGCTGGGTGTACCCCAGGAGACTTATCTGAGGCCGATTGAGGTCAAGGAACATCTTTCCACTGACTTCAGATCAGGAGCGAGAAGAGGAAATGGGGTTATAGCAGAGGACTCGGAGCCAGGAGGAAGGGGCTTTTCCCAGCTCTGTCCATTCCTATTTCTGTAATCCTGCACAAACACACACGCACAGAACAGTAAAATGTTTTGTCCCTATGCTCACATCTTCCAGCTTCGAATATGTAGGCCCCTGTCCCCTTAGCACCATTGCATTAGGCCCTTGCTTTCAGGAGGGCTGCATTTGCTCGTGAATCTAGAGAAATAAGAAAGTAAATGTTTTTACAACCAGAGACTTCTTGCCAGAAACTTTTATCATCATCAGGAAGTAAGTAGCTGCAGCCAGCTTCATTTACAGCACCACAGAGTCCTGGAGCCATTTGTAGGTTCGTGCGTTAAAACTGACTGCAGCACACCCACCCCTCCCCAAAAAACAATAAAAGTCAGGGAGCTCGAAAATGATTGTAGATGCCCTTCTGATGCACAGGTGCTTTTAACACCTGGCCATCTGGCTTGCCGAGCCGAAAAAAAAGGGGCATTAATGGAAGCATCATTTATTCACTTCATCCTGCGCGGCGAGCAGCATTTCTGAAGTGCTCTGTTACGTTGTGCAGCTGACTGATGTTAATGCACCCCAGCTCTGTGCACGATGCAGCCCAGAAGAACCATGCTTTTTGCTCCTGCAAAAACATGTGAAAAGATAGACATGCAGGGCCCGATCCTGGCCCCCTAAGGTCAGCAGAAGTCTCTCCTCACTTTAATAGGGGTTGGATTATGTGCACAGTAGCCTGTTACGGACCCTATGGAAAGTCTCTTTCGGTGGGTGTAATAATCTATGGTTGACAAGGCTCTTTGGGTGAATTTGATATCTTTTATTAGACCAACCCAAATGGTTGGAGAATAGTTATTAAGCAAGCTTTGGTTGGTTGGTATTGTTGCTCTGCAGGCATTCGCAATGCTTAAGATAAAACCAAAGTAACAGCCTTAGAGCAGCTGGCTAAGGCCCTGATTCTGCACATAGATGGAGAGGTCAGTCTCAAGGGCATCAGGGCCCAAAACAGGCTGCACACGCTATATATAACAAATTCAAGCACAGGAACTCCTGAGACCTGTTAGCAACAAGTGTCCACAATGATCCTTAACGAGGGTCTCCACACACTATCACAGTATGAATAATAGCTGTAACTAATGCCATGTGTCTGATGGTTGTTTTATATCAGAAGCCAGGGACCCCTGAAGTCAAGGGGGTTTCACAGCTGGAAAGCAGATCGCAGTCACGTGCTGCAAACGGGCTGGGGCAGTTTGAAGTGGAGAAGGAGATGATAATGAATGGGAGGTGTTTCTAGCCTTACATAAGGCCTGGTGGGATAGGGGTTTGCAAGTGGTGCGCTGGGACGGGACAGTCAGTTTAGCACTATGTTCTACATGGCCTGCAGGGTGAAAGGTGAGAGGCAGCATGACCAGAAAAAAAGGAGACTGCAGTAATCTATAGGAAAGATGATCAAGGCCTTAAAAGTCTGGGAAGGAAGAGAAAAGACATCCCCACTGCCTGACACGGAGCGAAGCGGCACAACAGAAGCACCCTCCACGTCGGAGCCACTGGAGCAGCAGTCGCCAGGTGAGTCCGTCCTCGTTTGCACGGTGAAATCTGTCGTCGGAGCTTGGTAGCACGGATATGTCTCTGGGCTGGTGTGCGCTAAACCTCTTCTCCGCCTGCCGAACCAAACATGCCTGGCTGTCTTACACTGAATTGCATGCTTTTGTTCCAGGGCTGAAATTTGCTACCTTATAGGTCATAAGGCAACACAAAGGAAAAAAAGATGCTTTGGGGGTTTTTTTCCTCCTCTTTTTAAATTGTATGTTAGAGGAAGGAGGATTAATGGAGGGGGCAAGAATTTGGGATTCCTAACCGGTAGACCCTATCTCCTAAATGACCCCAGCTCTATAACTGAAATGCTGATGAAGTGCTTACAGCTTCTGGCAGGATGAACCGAACAAGAGCTGCTAAACCAGGGGCTTCAGGTGCATGCCCCATGGGCTGGATCTGGCCTGTGGAGTCCTGTTGTCCGGCCTGCTGGGTCCCAGAGGGTAGGGACAAGGCTGGCCTCTGAAAGTCAGGACACAGAGGACAAGCAATGGCTGTATTAACCCCTGCAGCTACTGCTTCCCTTGCTGCCTCTGTCTTGTCCAGATCCAGCTCACTAGGAGCCCCACGGGCCAGATCCTGCCTGGGGCAGAGCGAGTTTGGCACCCCTGCTTAAAACTGTGCCAGTCTGTATTCTAGCATGGGGATACGCAAGCATTACACCCATGTGGGTGGCTGAACTGGTGAGTCCTCTCCTAGGTGGAAGCATTTCCAGTTCATCCAGGTCTGGTTGGCTTGCTCTTCCATTTTCTTGCACCTTCTTCTGTGAATCAACCCACAGGACTCCTTGCAGCATGTGGTGCTCTCCAGCCTGTGGATGGGTGTCAGAATCTGGCCCCTGCCACAATCTGGTGGCAGGGTCTGGGCTTCAAAGAGAGGTGTCTAAGCTGTGCCTGCAAAATCTGCACAAGCAGGTGAGGACATGCATGGACTGCGGGACACGGCATACATTTCTGCCTTCTCCTGGGCTCACTGGTGGGGGCTTCTTAGAGCCGGGATGACACGAAGTCTTTTGGTCCCGCAACTCCCATTGAAGTCAGGTCCCCTTAGCGTAGCAGCACTTTGCCAGGGAGTGGAGTCTAACACTGGGAGCATCTACACATGCATGAATGCAGCTTTTCTAATGCACATTACATTTAGTACCTCCAATGTGAGGAAAGAGACCAAGCTGCACGCCTGTCCTTAGCTCACCCCAAAGTGATTTAGGCCGAGCAGCGGTCTCTAGATATCAAGTGACTGTCACAATGTAGGCACCTCTGGGGGGCTAAGATCTTTTTTCCCTTCATTCTGCCTCTCAAAAAACAGGTCCATGCTTTATTTGGGGGGGTGTTGTATGCAAGAAAATATGTTAACCCCCATTGCACCTGAAAAAGAGCCAAGGCAGGGCTCCTTAAAGTGACTTTGGAAGGAAGCAGTGTTGTCTGGCTAACACATTAAGTCTATATCTTGGAAGGTCCTGGATGTGCAGTAGACTTTGAGTGAGCTCGGGCATTTGAATCTGCCTGTGCCTCAGTTTGCCATTGGAGATGCAGATATGATAATATATCCTTTGCCAGCTTTCACCATCTCAAATGCGTGCTCTTTGTGGTACAAACTGCCTCTAAGGGCTTGTTTTCAGAGGGGAATTAAGCTAGGTGAGCTGAGGCTTTATTTAAGTAATGCACATTGTTTTCGGAGCTGTCGGTCCTGAAGGACCCCCGGTAGGACCTCGGGATGAGTGCGCACAGCACCTTGCAGAAGGAAGGCACAATCTTGGTTAGGCCTGAAGGATGCTAAAAATCACAGTAACCAGAAGTGCTGTATTCTGAATCGTGCAATTGCTTGGGAGATATATATATATATATTTTTTTTTTTACAGGGAGAAAAATCGTTACATTTGCCAAAAAAAAAAAAAAAGCCCTGACATTTGTTGCTGATAACCAAAATTGTTTTGCTCAGGGTTCACATTTCATTGGGAAAACAGTGTTGACGGGAACGTTTTGCTTAGCTCTGGTGGACAGCCAGAGCTCTCCAGCTGAGCTGTTCATGTTAACTCTTGGATAGTCAAGTTTCCTGATAGGGACACGCTTTAGATGGGTGCCATCTCGGAGCGGCTGAGCAAGGTCCGGTAGCCGGGCATGTCGTTGTGTCCTGATTTCCAAGTCACAATTCAGTCTGTTCCCTCCCGCCTGATCCACTGAGATTTCAGTGTTGTTGCTTGGCTCTATTCCATCGCTACAGCTTCAGAAATCTCATCATTGGAGTTTGCATTCAAACTGATAGCGCGTGAGTCTTCCAGAAATTATCAACTCCCTTGCTGCTTCAGGTGCAGCAGAGGGAGGAGAGAGAGACCCGAGATGCATTTCGTTTCCCCACTCATGTCTAGCAGCAGCTCTCCTTCATTTGTTTTGCTGTGAGCCACAGCTCTGAATACAGCTCGGTATCAATAGCGTAAGGTTTCATTGCTTCAAAATGATCTGCAAACCTTGAAACAATCCTTTTACACGGGCTGTCGTACGAGTCACTGAAGCAGAATATTTCGGGTAATGTGCAGCGTAGCATGCATGGTAGGAAAACCGGCTGCATTGAGTTGGATCTGGGGCTGTTGCTAGAGGGGACAGATCCCCTGAAATGAACTGATTTGTGCCTCTTTACACCCGCTTGGCTCTGAACCCCCATGGCTACGTCTAACCCGGTGGAACGTCTATCCTTCTCTATTGCACGATGCCCTGACAATACATCATCCTTCAGATTTGCCTCCTATTGTAGCTTGCTTTTGACATTGGTGTTAATGTCAACCATGCATAATCCTCAACCGAATCTTTCTAATTGGGCTGTGTTCGGTATTCGGACCATTGTCTCATTTACTGTACATGAGTAAACCTTCAGACTGGGGACTATGAATATGCTTTCAAAGCGCTCACCTGGTTGAAGAGCCTGTCCTGTTTTCCAGAATAATTTGGGACCCTAAGAGCATGGACAGATGAACACTTTACCCCAAGTTCAAAGGCAGAAGTAAATATGGGATTTACTATGTTTACAGCTGTTCTGTGGTTAACTCTTGTGTGTGTGTGTGTGTGTGTGTGTGTGTGTGTGTGTGTGTGTGTGTCTACTCCTAGCTAAGCTGGGTGAACTGTCCCGGGTTACCCTCTGCTTGCTGTGGGGCAGGCGCAGACGCTGGAACAATTACCGAGGAATAGCTGGTGCGTGGTTCTCTTCCCCACCTTTGAACTCAGTATCGTGCGTTCATCTCTCTCTTCCCTAAGTCTCAGAGTCATTTTGGAAGATGTCTTAGGTGCTTCACCTGGGTAAACCGTCACCCCTTCCCGTCTACGCTGAGTGCCAGTGCTGAGTGAATTGAAGTGGAAAAAGTCAAAGGTTTGGCTCAAGTCTCACCTAGCTCTTCAGGCTAGTGTGGTTAAGGTGCATGGGTTTCTGTGCAAATTGGCACAAAAGGCACTGATGTGGCCAGCTCTCGGTTTAGTTGCTTTTGACACCCCTGCTGAAATGCCCAGGCCCCCCGTTTACAGCTGGGTCAGCTGAGAGCAGACCAAGCATGAGCCCAGGGCAAGGCTGGGATTTACCCCTCTGGGGCTTAACTACCCTGAAAACAAAATAGAAACATCAAGTCCCAAGGAGGCAGTGGGCTGCTTGGGGAGGGCAAGACACCAAGAGACCTAACTTCTGTTCCTGGCTGTCTCATGGACTCACTCTTAAGCCCTCTGTGCCTCAGTTTCCCTTCCAGGGATGACTTGTCTACCTCTCAGTGTTGCTGTAAAACTGCTCTGGTGGGAGCAATAGGTAAACGAGGGGCCACATCCTCAGTCAGGGCAACATTACCTCCCCTGAAGCCTATGGTGCCACATCAATGTACTCCGGTGTTGACCTGGCCCTGTTGGTACAGCATCCAACACAGCATGGCCTGGCCAAACCCATGCTGGCATCAATATTAGCATGCATACGCAGAGCACATTAACATGGAGCTGGGTTTTTTAAGACCCCTTATTCCCTTAGACATTTCTGCCATCCTGCCCTTGCACGGTGGAGCCCTCACCCACACACCCCAACAATAGTAGTTTTCATGGCCTGGTACATGCATCAATTTGAAGATGCTCATAATTCTGAAGCCTTGAGGAAGCTAGCATCTCGGGGGACATGGACACCTCCCTGTCACCGTCCAATGCGCAGGAGACACAAGTGCCACAAAACACACCGTCGCTGCTGCTCTGGGGGTTGCCTGCTTCAGCAGAAAGTGCAAAGAACTGCACAGGCCATGGAGACCTCACCTTGCCCCCCGCTATGCCGCCTTCAACTGGTGACCAAGGCCTGGGTGGATCTACCGTGGGGGCAAGCCGTGCTGCAGCAGCCTGCGCACGCTGCCTGTTTTGTGCAGGAGCAGATGCCGGCGGTTTCCAGCGCTGTCAATCAAGCCCCCTTCACAAGCACTGAAATTCAAATCGGGCCCTATCAAGGGGAATTGCGTGCCAGCACTGCTTGTCTGATCAAGAGCTTCACCTCGTGCTCTCGAGGGAGGCGTCTCGCAATTTGCTTCGGTGCTGGGGAATGGCTGATTTTGCTGTCTGCCTTTATCATCCGGCAGCAGGGAGCTAAGCCAGCCCTGAGCCGCACGGCACGCGGCGCTCACTTGTTTCCTCTCTCGGCAGCCTCCTGACTTGTGTTGCTACAACCGTAGCCTGGCCCCAGCAGCAGAGTGGCCAGAGGTTTCCCCTGGTGTAAAGCAAGAAGCACCTTCCTGACGGCCTACGCCGTGGCCCCGGGCATGCACCTGTTGGGCTCAGCAGAGGACATAGTGACGTGGGACAGCGGTAACACGGGACGATTTTTGCTTGTTGGTGGAGCAGAGCAAGCCTTTTCCTCCAGCAGCCAAGGGAGATGCAGTGATGGGGCTGTGTCTGGGTTTTGATTAACAGACCCATAAAGTGGAGCACTGGAGCCGGCTCCCACTTGGGCTGCAGACCCACAAGAAGCTTCCTCGGGAAGCCCTTATTTCTGCAGGGGCATCCTGCCAGCTAATGGCATCTCACAAGGAGACTTTTAAGGGGCTACTCGTTTGGTGCAGCTTTCAGTGAGATTTGGCTTAGGGGGATCCCAAACCCCAGGCAAACTCCATGGGGTTTGTTTTTTTTTTTGACTTTTGGATGGGTTTGTTGAATGCTTTTCCTCCTAAGAGACGACGGTATTTGAAGAACAGGCTGTGCAGCAAAAGCACTGAGGCCTCAACCCTGCTCTTGGTGCTGGGTACTGAGAACCACCTGGTAGATAAAAGAGCAAAATGCTGCTCTTACCTTGCAGGGGATGCGGGCCGTAGCCCTGCCCTCCGCTGGAGCGAAGAAGCCAGATAAAAGCAAGGACAGTGCTACCAGGCAGCTTCTGAGCATTGTGATTGCAGATCAAAGCGAGCTTCTTTTCATCCCTTGCACTGGGGACTACAAAGGGTTAAAGGAGAAGGGGAGTGAGCATGCGCCCATGTCCATAAAGGTCCCGCCCGGCTCATTGTCTCTGTTGAATTACAGCTATTTGTCCAGGATCCTCAATATCCCACTGCAGCTAAGCGCATCCAACATGTGCTAACTCCCCCAGTTTTGTGACATGTCCGGCGTGCTGAAAAGGTGTGAGTCCACAGCACTGGCAGGTGGGAAGTGGCTCCCAGCTCTTTGTATCAAGGTTGCAATGCTCTCGCTGAAGGCAAGGCTTTTGGTACGATGGATGAGGTGCTTTTGGACATCGCACTAGGCCTTTGCATCTGGCTGCACGTTTTGGTGCCTGGATAACATTTAGCTCCCATGCCATTCTCTAAACCAGTGGCACTAGGGTAGAGGAGATTGTGTGCACTGCGCAAAGCCATGAGAATAATAATACTAAGTCTTGGTCTTCCTCCAGTGCCTTTACTTTACCACGCTCAGCTAACATTAATGAAGGGGGCTTCCCAACAGCCCTGCCAGGAGGAAGAGTGTCATTGCTCCATTTTATAGATGTGAAAACTGAGGCACAAAGGTTCATCCCAGATGTGCAGCCAGGCATAGACCTCATTTTTGGAAGCGTTCCAGATGTGCCCATTTAAGGTGTCTGGCCCCCGTCACTGTAGTCTCCTTACCGAAGCCGTCGACGAAACGTCCCTGTGAGGTAGAGAAGTGCTACTACGCCCATTCGGTCGATGGGAGGCCGCTCTGTGATGGAGATGCTATATAAATTTCCCCCAGCCACACAGAAAACGCGTGGAGTGAGGAATGTGAGTCTCCCTCCCTGAGCATGGGGCCATATCTCTTCATCAAAGAAAAAGCAAATAAATTATTCCATTTTGCAATGCCAGCCGACCCACTGCTGGATGAGATACGATATCCTAGGTCATCTCAGGCCTCCAAATGCTGGAAGCTGTCAGGGAAAAGGAGCAGGGGACAGATCTGTCTGGAGAGGCCCTGTATAACTACGCTTCCCTTCGGCATCCGCTCCCTGCCCCTGAAAGACGTCAGCTACTGGGCTAGGCGGACCAGTGGTCCGACCCGATCTCTTACGTTCTTAAAACAGCAGCTGCAAATTCCCATTGAAGGTTCAGACATCCCTGATATTTTTCTGTGCTGTTCACTCTGCCAAAGCTGTGTGAGAAGCACTGGCTTTTGGTTAGCTCTTTTTTTTCCAACACCCTTACATAAGGCGTTCTGGTTGCAGCAGCCCAGGTGTCACCCAATCTTTTGGGTGCCTGCCCCTCTCCGTACAGCTTTGAGCATTGATATCCAGCAGGCGTATGGGCAGGCTGGTCAACCTGCGTTGTATTTTGGGCTCCGGAGGTGTAAATGCATTTAAGCTGAACAAGCCACTTAAATAAAAGCATTGTCTGCTGCTCCCCCTTCAGTGTTGCAGGCAGAAAGAGATAAAATAGCAGTGGTAATTGTAGTGATGGAGTGTCGCTGGCAAATAATAAGAGCACAAAGACCATTTCCAGAGACATATGGAGTGTAACTCCCCTGTAATTTCTCTTGAATCATTTTTAAAGTGGTAAGGCCTGAAAACCAATTCAGGGCAAGAACAGACAGGGAAAAACACAAAGGGCTGGGAACTTTAACAAATATTAGAACTTCATGAAGTTTCTAGGTTTATTTACAGACAACCTCTTCTCCAAGGAAGCGACTTTCTAGGAAATAGGAAGCCGTAAGCTCAGCCATGGGATACAGGCTTTCATAGGGACCCGAGCCAGTGCCGAATGCCTTTGGGCATGCTTGCAGTGCAGACGGCTGCAGGAGCATAGAGATAGTTTTAAGCAAGTTTCCAAGGTAGGTATTAGGTACTAGGATCTGGGGGCATACAACAGAGTGATTAGGTAGCGGGTATAAAAGAGCCTGCTTTTTTTCACGGCACGTGTGATTTGGCTGGTGGAATTCACTGCTGTGGGCTGTGGTGGCGGCTGATCATTTCACCAGGTTCAAAAGGGGATCGGACAAATGTATGGAGGATAAATCCATCAGTGATAGGTAAGCAGATACATGCAGCCTCCATGGTATGATTTTCTAGGTCTCTGAATGCTGGAAGCAGAGGGACAGGGGACAGATCAGTCTCAACAGACCTGGCTGCCAGCATGATACTGGCTTAGATGGTTTGGGGTCTGACCCCATATGGCACATGTGCGTCCCCTCTTCCCACCTTGATAAGAAGCTCAGCTTGGATGTAGGAGTACCTTGAGCCGTGTTAGTGGCAGCGTGGCCTGCCACAAATAAGCGGCTGCGTATGTGCTTGTTCTGTGCTCCTGAAACGCTGGTACGTTTTGCAGGGGAGCTTCTACGGCTGGCAAGGCCAGGGAGACTGCTTATGAAAGTGGAGCAGTAATTGCTGTAGCAGAGGAAGCTACCCTCACACCCTCTTCATCTGGCATGGCGCAGGTTTAAAATCTGGTCTGTAGCAGGTGTCACGAAAACAACCCGCCCGTCGCCCAAAAGGTGAGATTGCAGCCTCCCACCTTTTTGGCTGCATCCGACCAAGCAGGGTCTCTTCCCTTGCCTTGGCAGGGTGGCGAGCTGAGGATCCCGGGAGGGGAGAGGAAGTCTGAGAACAGCGCTCGCACAGCGACAGCTTTTTTTTTTCGCAAGGGCCGGTGTAATAAAAGGCAGCCAGCTGAGTCATGGGGTTGTAAATGCTGTGTTGGACTGGGGTGACACACAAATCACTGCACAGGATTGATAGCCTTTTTATGAGCTCGCTCTCTCTTTTATTTACTATGCAGATCTTGCAACAAAAATCTTTCTCCCTCAGTCTTCTTTCATTCCTTTCTTCAATTTTCAGGCTACAGGGGACCATTAGATCATCTGGTCCAACCTCCCCTGCACCACAACTGACCTTAGATAGTCATTCAGTTGCTTTTGTCTTGAGCCCAGTATTTTGCAATACACAGCCTTGACTCGGACGCTACAAGAACTTTCCACCTCTATCTTGGGGAGAGTTGAAGCCACATAAGGAGTCCTGCTCCATCTACATAACTACATAAGATATCCTGCCCTGCCTACATAACTACACAAGATATCCTTCCCTGTCTACATAACTTTTCTGTGGCAATGGGTGAGAAGCATAGATGAGGGAAGCAGCAGGGAGACCGATTCCTAGACAAATAGAAAGAGCCCTTGTAGGAATTGCTCTGCCTGATACTTGTGTCTCCTCCTGCATTTGGCTCTCATTTATGGGCAGTCGAGACAAGAAATGGGGAGCATTTGGGCTGGTGGCAGATGGGGTGGACTGGATGGCTGCTGGTGGGGGGGAGGGTAAATCTGTACGTTTGTCAAGTGGATGATTGGAGGGTTTGGGTGAAAGGGTGGGTCTGGGAGCAGCCCTCAGGAGCTGCCTGGACATTGTCTGTCCTTACGTTCATCTCTTCTGTACCTCCCTGCTGTGGCTTTTACTTGGGATGCATAAGAGCTTTGTTTTGTGTGATGAAAGCATTGGGGTGCTCTGATTCCTTCCAGACTCCAGGTGTGTGGGCATGGAAGGAGAAAGGGGTATTTGGAGAGAGGATTTGAAGACCAGGGAGGGGAAAAAGAGGGGGCCAACCTAGGGCAAGAGATAGAATATGCCAGGAAAGGACTAGAGGAAGAGAAAGAGGGGAGGGCATAATTTGGTTGAAAAATGCAGAAGGAAGGAGGGAAA
>NW_005841986.1:2398934-2432307 GCF_000455745.1 Alligator sinensis
AGGAAATGAAAGAAAGGGGCAAAATCTGCTCAGTGAAGCACAGGCAACTCTGCTGACTCCCGGCGGGCGAGCCGGGGCCAGCATGGGCCTGCTTGTTTGCTTGTGCTCTCCCCTGCTGTAGCCCAAGCCTGGCTGTTCAGGACATGGTCACACTTGCTGTGACGTCCGGCTTCTGACTGGGGACTCAGTGGGCCTGTCTACGTGTGCATTTATGCTGGCTTAAATTTACTGCCAAAACGTTACTGTGCAGTAAGGCATCTACATGTGTGCTACTGCGCAGTAACTAATTGGGCTTGAATTGGAGACTTGCATCACGCAGGCATCAAATTTACACTCCAGTCGGTGTAAGTCGCCATATTTACTGCACAGTACAAGCGTGCCCATGGAGACGCGTGCCCGTGCTGTGCAGTCATTTTGGTTGCTGCGCAGATGTGCACGTGTAGACGGGCCCAGTACAAAGTAAAAGCAGGGAGGGGGAAGATGGGAATTTAGGGATGTTCAAGCTTTTGTGTGGCAAGTGTTAACCCGCAACACTAACCGGTGTGCTTCTCCGTGGTGCGTACTAACGTGTTCAACTGCTCAGTATGGTATGGTACTGTGCGGTGAGCGCTGGCTGACCCCCGGTGCTACCCTTACTGCTTCTGCTTGTGTGTGCCCATCAGAGTATTGTTCAGCGAGTCTTTGTGATAAGTGCTTCACTCGGGACCTTGTCCTAACCCATGGGTGTCATTGAGAGTTTGCTACTGATGTCTGCGAGAGCAGCATTTGGCCCTCCGAGTACTATCCAGCTGTTTTTTCCTGACAAGCTCTCCTCCTCTGGAGGAGGAGCGCTCAGCAGGTGTTTGGGATGAGGTTGCACTCGCTGTACAATATATTTTTGTGTGGCAAATACTCAGCTGAGCTCCTGTCCACCCGGGCTGGTAGAGAAGGCTCATCTGTTGCACAGTCTAGCAGTAACGAAGAGAAAGCAACCTCACCATCAGAGCCCAAACCATGTAAATAAAGGAAATTAAAACAGTAAATCAAAAGGATAACTGCAATCAGCTGGGCTGGCACAGAAACCAAGAAAGACAATGCTGCGTGGAAAAGAAGATGGCATTTAGGTTCTCTTGGTGAGCGAGGGGATAGAGTCAGGCTAATGAGCAGCAGGAAGAATTTGGGATGCAAAGCCCGGGGCTCGGGGGACACCCGCAAGGAACGTTTGTATAATCTTAACATCTTCCTTCTGTGCAAATCCCTGAGGTCTCCCTCTTCAAAATTTCACAAACTCTTTCAACACAGAAATAACACTGTCTCACCACCCCGCTCCCCTTCTGTGCAATTTCCTTTGTTGCAGTTTGCACAGGGCAGGGACATCGGGACGGCTTGGCTTGTTAAAGGGCATCTGATGCATGCTCTTGCTTTTGTGGGTCCACTGCCGCTGTAGCAGCGCTGCCGTCTGCTACGTAGCACAGCCCCTGGCATTGATCTAGCGGCACGTGCCCTGGTCCCTTCCTGCTTCTCTAGGCAGGAGCTCCAGGCCAGAGGGACCCTTACTTTTGGGCATGCTGGAATCGATTGCCAGTGCAGGCGTTTTAGCATGTCTCTGTCCCTGGTCCTCTTCAAAGCAGATGCCCTGCTCCAATGCCGCAGCCAAGATCTGCTAGAGCTGGAGCAGAAAAGCCACGTGCTCCTGCTGCTGAGGGTCCCAGCTAGCATGCAGGGCAGTTTGCATGCGCCGAAGCCTTGCTGCTCTTGGAGCCAGGCTTTGAGGCTAGACAGGCCCTTGGTCTGACCCAATGCAGTACTGCTGACACGATTACATGCACGCAGCTATAGTGAATTCATCCCTCTGGCCAGTGCAATAGCTGCCCCAGAAGCATCCCAAAATGGAGCATGGCATGGGCAGGATGTCATTGGGTAGGGGTGGCACCCAGCTCTCGGGTTTGACAGCTGTAGTGCATTTTTTTCTGTCCCTCCCCCTATGACTAGAAAAGTCTTCCATTTCTCCAGGGAAGCGAGCGGCCAAGCAGCGGACCAGGGCTGCCCTGCTGGGATCCCAGGAAGTGCAAATGGATGCGGAGCCCAACCAGCAGTTTGTGCCTCAGCCGCTGAGGCTCGGGCTCCACGGATCTGTGCAGAATAGGTCGTTTGAAGCCCGAGAGCAGCCTCATTTGCATGGGCAGTGGCATTCCCAAGCAAGCACAAAAGGGGCCTTTCTCCCAGGGTGTTGGATGCTGCCTGTCAGCCCCCTCCAGCTGCAGAAATCCTTCTTCTGTGTCTGCAGCTTGTCCTGCCAAGGGGCAGGCCTCACTGCCTGGCAGCTGGCTCTGCTGGACCACTCATTTCCCCCTCCACCCTGAGCAAAAGGGCTCTGTGAAGGGAAATGGCTTATGCCACCCCCATGGAGGGGGGGATTGGTAGCCCTCCCACCTCCCGCCGGGTGGTGGGATGCAGCTCTCTCATGCTGTTATTAAAGCATTTGTGCAGGCTGACGCTTCTGCTGAGTGTGTTTTCCCGTGCACTGCAGCACCCGCTAGTCTAGGGCAGAGCCTAGGTAGCTGTGTCCTGCCCTTGCCAGGGGTCGAGGGAGGGGGTAATTTAGTTCACGGCAAAGACAGAAGCATCTTGTGTATTGCAGTCATGCCCACAAGACCAAGCCCTCTTCTGTAACAGAGGCAGACCCTGATCTGAACAGCTCACGGTTTACGATGGGTGTCAGTGGGCACGTGTGCTTGTGCGGCCATGTGTGACACGCAGGGGATGCCCGCGGCACTCGCAAGCGACAGGACAAAGCGCCACCATTCATGGTCTTCTGAAGTCTTCCCCTGTGCCTCGGAGCACGTTATCGCTGCTCAGAGATCAGGGCAATCCCCCAGAGGCAGGGACATTTGCCCAGTCTTCCCTTTGGTTTTAGCAGGGGGATTTTAACACGGCCACCTGCATCCAGTTCCACTGGGGCCTGGGTTTGAGATGGTCCAAACTCGCTTCGTGTGAAGATGCCTGGGGGAGGAAATGCAGAAAGGACAGCTGACTCAGTGGCTAGGTCTCAGATCTAGGACACCCAGCCTCTGTTCTCTGCTCTGCCACAGACACCTTGTGCTGGCCTTGAGCCAGTCCCTTTGGATGTCGCTGCAAAGCACAACCCTGCACACCCACTCCTGCTCTCCATCCACCAAGCCCAGAAAAGAGGCAGGGGAGTTGCCTGGGCGCACCCTGCTCTGACCCCCAGACCGAGAGCAGGGGAGGCAGGGTGGGGAGCATTGCCAGGGGACCTTTGCTGCCTCGTTTCCAGGGAGTGGGAGGGTAGGCAGGGCTGTGCTTCTGTTGGCTGCAATCAGGAGCCCTGCAAAAGCAGCTTAGACATGCCCTGAGATCTGGTGCCTGGCTTCTAGGGGAGTTCAGTGCCTACCTGCTGCTGCGCCCCTGGATCAGAGTCTCTCCGTGCCCTGGGCCCCCATCCCACCTGTGAAATGCAGGGAGCAGCACTTCCTTCTTGCATGGGGGTGTATGAAGTTGGTAGCTGTGGAGTAGCCTGGTAATGGGGGATATAGGGTCCTAGGATGGAAGCTGAAAGCTCAAAGGCTAGTCCCCAGGACTGGTCATCTTGGTACGTTTGGAGTGTGTTTACTGCAATAAGCATGCAGGACGGTGTGTCCATCACTTGCCCTGCTGCATGGGACCAAGACTGTCCTGCTTGTGTCACAGACCCCGGTCTCTGTTCGGAGGAAGGAACTCCTCTTTTGCTCACCTGGTAGGGCCCAGGCTCCAAGAGACGAGTCTGCGTTGAATTGCAGCTGAGAACGGATGTCTGCATAGCGCTTGGTTTCCCTAAATATTGGCAAAGCTCAAGACTGTGCGTGAGGGGTCTCCCATCCATCCAGAGCGGCACTGTGCGTAAAGCAGCTCTTACGCTCGGGCTGCGTTATCCCAGAAGCCACCCCTTGACTCCGGAAATCAATAGCGTTGTTTTCTGCCAGGAGAAGAAAGTAATATTGTTAACGCAAACCTCAAGCCACCGCGCTTTTCAGCAATCTCTATTCCGCTCGGGTGGCAGGGGCCTCTACCTTCGAAACAGAAGGGCCAGAGTTCAAACCCCATTTCCTCCTTTTAATTTCTCCGTGGCAGTTGCATGATGGTAACCGCGGCGTTTTTCGATACCCAGGGCCTTGTTACGTTATTAAAGATGAGAAATGACTGCAGCCTGTAACAACCTGAGGGGCTTGCTGTCCCAACCATCTTGTGCAGGTGTATCGAGCTCCATTTGCTGGGGATGTCATTCTCTTTAATTAAGCTGAAAGCAGCGTTAAAGAAGCAGCTGTTCAAGGCAAACAGCTCTCCGGCATTGCATCATGCTCAGAATGGGAAGTACCCCTGCAATAAGCCAAAAGTGATACTTTTTTTTTTTTTTTCCAATTTTATTTATTTTATTTTGCTACATTTTGCAAGTATCCCCTCCGGGGCTATATATTTTTTGTTTAATACCTAATTCACTTTTAAAGGCAGACTCATTACTATTTCGGAATACCGCAAAGGTTTTATTATTATTATATTTTTTAATACAGCAGGCATAAGCAATTTTAAAGCACCGCTTTGCCATATAAAATGATCTTCACTTATGATTCGATGCTGATACTGCAGTTTGATTTATTTTGGAGGACTGCAGCGAATGGCATAAGTGCTTAAAAGATTGTTATGTTTGTGATGGACAGACGTACAGTAGCATATGCGTTGCACATATTTAAGAGGCATCTCCTGTGTTGAAAGGCTACTCTTACCCTGCAGCCAAGATTTTTTCTTGATGCAGGATCTACTGGTAAAACATATGTCAAGATACAGACTGCAGAGCATATATTGATTTTGTGGCCCCAGTTCAGCCGTCCAAAGACCTTGCACATCAGTCCTATCAAAATCAATGAGTTTCACACGAACCTATTTATCTATGGCACTGAGAAACTCTAACACCTCGCAGGGAGAGCAAGCAAATTAGCAAAAGCCATAATCCATTTGTGAACAGAGAGGGAAAGAAACCAATTGCAGTTGCTGAAAGAAGTTGTTTGCTGCTAGGTCTTCTGCATCAGGCAGGTACCCACAGGGATGGGCTGGCCCCTGCCCTGCTTGTCTCCAGGGCTTTAGGGTTAAGAAATGGCAGCTGGAGACAAACCTGGCTAATACAGAGATGGATTTTGCTGCGGGTGCAGGAGGACATGCAGCTTTCTCAGCATGTGGTCACAAAGGGAACAAAACTCTGCAAGGCATTTGGGAATGTGAAGGGAAAGGCTCCCCTCGCCACTGCTGATCCATCCCCACGGGGACAGGGCCTGGCTGCCTGCAGAAACCATCCACAGCCTCCTTTGTGGTTCCTGTTGCACATTGCCATCACTGCTATGGATGGAAGTGGCTGCATCTCTCTGCCATCCCTTACCTGCTCAGGTGGGTTATAATCCCTTTTCCCATCGGCCACAGAACGGGGTTCCTCCACTCTGTTAAAATATACAGCAAAGCAGCACCCAGCTTGGACAGTTCGGTGATAATCAAAGACCACTTGAGTAACAGGGGTCAGGAGAAAATCTTTTGGCCCCGAGGAGCTGCTCAGCTGATAGATTCCCATTTGGTGAGCTAAGGATTCATCTGTGCATCCCTTTCTCACCCATTCAAACCCACCTGTCGACCCTGAACCAACTCTCAGCTGCAGGCAGCTAAGTCCGGAGATCTTACAGAAAGTAGTATGAGAGCTTCCCTCTGTTTTTACAGTCATCCATAATTGGATTATGCCAGATCCTCCACTGCAAACCAGCTGTCTTCACCTCTCCCATCCTACAAACCTGCTCCAGGGTTTTGAACTGAAGATGACCAAGTCCAAGTTGGGCACTAAAGTTTATGGATGCGGGATCGCTTTGGGGGTCATTCTTCTGCTCTTCATTTGGAAAAATCTCTATTCAGGTGAGGCCTGGAGTCCTGGTTAAAGGGGCATAGACAAAGATCAGGCTTTCCTAGGTACTGGTGTTCAAGTGCCATTATGCTGACAGATGCTGGGAGTCTATGCCTAAGTGCATTGAGTCTCTGCACCGTTATTAGCAGCTGATTTGTGATGAGGCAAACTTGGCCTGGAGTCATTACCCTTCTTTCTAATAATAAACGTTGAGCAGCTTTTAGTCAATAATATAACTTTCATGATATTATGTTGCATAACTCAGAGGGAAAGCATCACTGTCAGCATTATGCGCTGTCTCTGTGGTTCCCCTCGATGAGGGGAAGGCTGGTTTTATGCTTTCCTTTTGGAGCGGGGCTTGGCTCTTTTTCTGACTGCTCCACGTGTTTATAATGTACCATAAAGCACAGCTAGCTGCGTGGGATCGGCTGCCAAGGAGCACCCTTGGAGGGGCAGGTGAGGGACGGGACAGAGAGGACGAGAGAGTGATGAAGTCAGGGGAGGAGCAGGTGCAGAGCTGAAAGGGGACAGGAGCAGGGGAAGGGAAAAGGGGTAATGAGGGAAGAGGCAGGGGCTGGGGACAGTGGGATAAGAAATAATTTTGGAAGAGGTGTGGGATCTGATTTCAGCCAGGCACAAATGTTGCCTCACTGCTTGGGACCAAGAGAAATCCCTTGTGCTCTGCTCTCAGAGAGCATGGCGCTTTCCTCCAGACACCATACTAGGCCAGGCCCAGACAAGGTCCATCTTGGTGTGTAAGGACCGTGTTGCAGCCTGATCCGTGCTGGCAGACTCCTGCGTGTGTGTATCCCGAGGATGCACATCTGATTGCAGGACGTGGGCCCGTAGCAACAGACAGATGCCCTGGGTGGGATCCTGTGGTTCTGGTTCACATGTGGGTAGCGTGTATCCTGCCTTTGCCTTTTGAAAGCACTAATCCAGTGCCTAAACCAGCCCAGCCCCAGTCCAGCCTTCCTCTTCTGCTTTGCTGTCCTTGAGTTCATGTGCTTTCAGCTACAGCAGTTGCAAAAAACACTATCCATTAAAAAGGACTGATATCATGGAGCTCCCGATCTTTGATTTTTCTGGTGGCTTATGTGGAGCTGCTTTGCTTTATCTGATGAAAAAAGATCTTGCTGAAAGCCCTTTGATGTCACTGGGCTTTGAATCAGGCCCCATCGTGGTCCGGGCGCCTATCATTTCCTACCACTGGCCGTAGAGGATGGCTCAGGGTGGTCCCTGGAAACTCCTCCAACACTGGGACCGTCAAGCCATGAGCTGCCACGGATGCTAACAAGACGGGACTTTCCTTCGAACACGAGGGCCTGCTTTGCAGAGGTACTAAGCCCCTGAAGCCCCATGGTGAAGTGAACAGCAGCTGCAACCCCTCATCCCTCCTGAGATTTTTATTTGAAGTTTCCTAAAAGAAAAGTTTTCTTTCTGGTTTTTTTTTTTCCCCCTGTGGGAGGTTAAATAGCTCCATCTTTAAGTCTTTCCCTAATTTTCTCTCGCTGTCCCTCTTAACGATTTCTCCCCCGATTCCCCTGGCAGATTTGCTAACCACTGTGAATCTATTTAAAACCCCCTGTCTGTAATCAAGGTCTTGGCTTCTCCTATCTTATTTCTCAATTAATTTCCAACCTCATTTTTACCCCTTGAACAAGCAAAGCGTGACACTGTGAAAGTAATTATTTCACCCGGATGGGTGTTGGGGAGCGGGGGGAGGCGGCGTGACCTGTGTGCTCGAAGCCTGCGCCGAGCAAGATCACAGAGCTGGGGGCTGCGTTCTCGTCTCGTATGAAGACCACGTGCTAACGCTGTAAACAGCATAGCCCGATTTCTCCGGTCTGGCCTGGCTGAACCCGGCTCGTTATGGGAACAGGGATCTGTGCTGTCATGGAGAGAGCTTCATAATTATGCAAAGACCACAAAAATCTATTCCGCTAAGTATAGGCCTTGGGTGTATAGATGGGAGGTGTGAGGTTATTTTATACAGCATCGGCTGGGACTGATATTATCATCCCACATCCAGTTCGGGTGTTCATATTTAAAAAGGCACACGTAAAAAAAAATGGAGGTGATGCACAGAAGAGCGCAAAAATTATTCATGGGCTTCCAAAATGCCTTGCAGTGAGAGACTAAGGGAGCTCAATCTACTTAATTTATCAAGAAGATGAGGAGCGAATTTGCTTACAGCCCGTAAGTGCCTTCTCAGGGAGAAAATGCCAGGTACTAAAGGGCTCTGTCATCTAGTGGAGAAAGGCATCACCGATGGCTCAGGGAGTTAAAAGCCCAAGACGTTTTTAAATGACAAGTAAGGTGCCAGTTTTTAACGGTGGGATTGATTGACCACCAAGCAGTGCTCCTGGGGGAGCAGTGAATTCTTCATCTCTTCGCATGTTCCCATCCAGGCTTTCTGGAAGATGTACTGCAGCGAGACACGGGCTATGGGCTCGGTGCTGGGACAGCGGAGCAAAGTGCTTTGGCCTGTGATGTGATGGAGGTCAGGCTACATGATCTGATGGCTTCTCCTGGCCTTAAAAACCTCTGGCAGGCAATGGGATATAGCAGCACAACCTGTCCTGGCTGCTATCTGCTTTGCCCTATCATACCTGTAAGAGGAGTTGCAGCAGGATTGAGCGTTTTCCAAGAGGACAACGCAGCCCGGTTGGGGAGAGATCAGTGTCCTGGTCCCCAGGTGCTGGAGAAGGGCTGGCAGGTTTGTATATGGCTCTGGGGACTGATTATCCCTGGCAGTTTTGTGCATCTGCCCCACAACTATGGGACTCCTCTGTGGGGGGAATTTTCTGTCCCTTATATGAGGCTTTCCTACATGCATGGGGTAGGTTAGCCCTTCAGCCACTGAGAGCAGGCTCAGTCCTTCTGCAGCGGTCACTTCTGTGGGAGTCATGTCCTATATTTTATCCTGATGGGCTGCAAAACGCAGAGGCCTGAGTGATGCGGTTTGGATGAGCCCCCCCCAAGTCTCTTGGGCTTGGAAGCACAGATGCTCCTCATCGGGGTCCCAGCATGGCCTAGGCTCAGCTGAGAAAGAAGTGGGGGAGTCTTGTTCAGCTATAAAGTGTTGAATCCCTCCAGGAAAGGTTGCTGAACTCTTAGCCAAACTTCTGATCTCAGCCACTTGTCATTTCCTCCTGACGTTGGCTTGTCAGGCCCATGACTCAGATCCTCCAAGGTGTTATTTAGGTGCCAGCTTCCATCCCAGCCCACGGGAGTTAAGGCATCCCAGGGTTTTTGAGGACCTGGGACTACATTTGGTGGGAAGATGAAATGCAGAAAACCCAGGATGTGCCATTTCCCCTGAGACCAGAAGCAGGAATCACCCAGGAGGTCTGGGGTTCCCAGGCTAATTTGGGATGTTCAGGCCACTTGAACTCACTTCTGATGCTGTAACTGGACTCTTGGGTTTTTAGGTGACCCAAACAACATTTTGGGTTCCTGCTTTACTCCTTTAGAGCAATCCATGGAAAAATGAGCATGATCTGTAAAATCATGTTGTACAAATGAGGACGAGGAGAGTTAACCCCCTGCTTGCCAGCGACCCTGGCACGGCATGTGCTGTCAGCCCTGCTGGTTTTATGAACCGGTGTTTCGCTCCAGCTGGAATGACTTGGTTATTTTTCTTTCCTGCTGCTAGCATAACTCAGTGGAAAATCTCCTTAAAAGCAAAAGGGCACTGTTTGGAGCCATTTGCGTGTTAATTTTGGGCGTATCCACTGGAAACAGGAACTCGGGACCGGTTGAGATAGTCTCCTGTCCTTGTAGAGCCCTTCTTTTTTGCAACATTTCAGAGAATTGTAGTGACATGGTCAGGGATAGCATTATTGGAAAGGAAGGACAAATTCTTGGCTGCCTGTCCTCAAGGTACTTTAAGTTCAGAACAAGCTGTTTAAATACTAGGACACCTCACACTTACCTTTTTTATTATTTTCCCTATTCCCAAAGAGGTGAGACAGTTAAGACTTTGCTCATCTCAGAAACCACGTCAGCAATGATCTGTGGCAATATATCTAAGCACGATAAATCCTAAAGAAACAGGCTTGCCATTTAGGGGGTTCAAGTTCCAGGTGAAATACAGGGTTGTCTCTCAGAAATGCAAAAAACCAATTAATGAAAGCATGCACGTGGCCAGATCCACAGCGGGTAGGACGCAGGGCAGCTCTGCTGAAGTCAGGGAAGCAATGCTGATTCCCCCCAGATTAAAATCACTTCCCAGAAACTCCAGAAGGGAAAGAAACTTGCTCAAAATTAAGGAAGCTAAGGTATAATGAAGTGAGGGGTAAAGAGCTGGATCTGAGCTGGGAAACCGAAGAGCAGGAATAAAGGGTCATGCTTCCACATGGAAGATGGTTAATGATAGGATTCAGATTGGGTCAGGATGTATTGTGATATTTGATCTGGCAGAGGGGAAGAGTGGATAGGTGATGACATCTGGCAGAAGAAGTGCTTTGCAAGACACGTCTGGTCTGCTTCCTTGCCAAACCAGCTCCCAAGCTGATCCATGTCACTGCGGGAATAAGAAGTACCTTTATGTTTCTGTCCTTTCCTTGGTTTCACCTTAACAAGCCCCAGTTTCTTCTGACCGTGGGCAGCTCTTTGATGCAGGACTTGATCCTCTCTTGCATTTCCTCATGGGACCTCTCTCCAGCACAGTCTCTAAATCAAGCCGCGGTGTCTTTTTCTGAATACAGGACTCTTGCTCCAACACAAACGATGGTCTTTCTGTAGGCCTCGCCGGAGGATGTTCTTTGCCTGTGGATGCAGGATGTCAAGCTGGATGGTGACAAACTTCATGAATCATTTACCCTCGAGTGCATGTGACCCTCATCTCATGTGCCAGATTTGCCATTGCAAAGGGACCGTAACCCCAACAGATTTACCCTGCAACAAACACCTCCACGTCTCAGCCTTTATTTCCTAATTTAAACCAGGCACACACAGTTGGCTCCTTTCTCCCCGTCCCCCCAGTCTTCTCCACTGTGACTTCAGAAATCTTCCCTTTAATTCTTCCAATGAACACTATTGTTTTCCCCTGGCCTATGAGCTGCCAATGAAGAATTACACTCTAGATGAAAGTAAACTTTTCTTGGTCGCTTTCTAACTTAAAAAAAGAAGGCTTAATGAAAGAGGACAAATTATATGAAAAATGTAGTAGAGCTGGTGAGTCTTCTCTTCTCCAGGCTGAACCATCCCAAGTCTTTCAGCCTCTGCTCTATGACCTGCTCTCCAGACCTAATCATGCATGTGGCCGTCCTTTGGACTCTCTCGAGCTTTTCCACATCCTTCTGGAAGTGCGGCGCCCAGACCTGGACACACTGCTCCAGCTGCGGCCTCCCCAAAGCCAAGCGGAGCGGGAAGATAACATCCTTAGTCTTGCTTGAGATGCATCGGTAGACGCACTTGTCCAGGATGAGTGAGATGCTAACATCTGAACCTTGCTCTGTTTTGCTCAAACTGGAGCCTTGACCTTGGTTTTCCTGTGTCCAGGCAAATGCCCTCATTGTCTATAGGGTGGAGAGCTTAGTTACCAGCTCTTCGTGCCCGCTTGTGCAAGGCCATCATGCTATGTGCTTTGGTGTGGAAGGGGATTTTTTTTCGGACACTACAAATCTTGTGCAGCGATGAGAACATTTCCCTCTGGCTGATATCCAGTCCTGGCTTATTACTTGTATTTATTTCTACCCTAGCGTAATGCTAAATAACCACAATAATAATCCCTTGAAGCTAGGGATTAGTGATTTTTTTTTTTTTTTTTGTAATTTCTCTCACAACAGTAGGCTCCGAGAAGCCAAACTGCATCCATTTGTGAAGGTAGGAGGTAGGCGGGGGAGGCAGCTGGGAAGAGCACGCAACCAGGGAGGTCATCCTTTGATGTGGGTCAGCCGGGGATTTCAGCCCAGCTCAGCTCTCCGGCCCAGGAAGTG
Organism: Alligator sinensis; assembly: GCF_000455745.1. NCBI lineage: Eukaryota > Metazoa > Chordata > Crocodylia > Alligatoridae > Alligator > Alligator sinensis. The sequence goes on from NW_005841986.1 coordinate 2,410,791, forward strand.
CTGCTCCAGGCAATGCGGGAGCACTGTGACAAGCACTAATTTTGAGAGATTGTTCTTTGCTTGTGGACAATTACACACCAATCTTGGCAGGAATCTGAGCATGGCTAATTTAAATGGCCTGGCATTTGGCTATTCAGGCAGGAATGTTTTTTTTTGATTTGTTAATGCTATAGAGCATTTAACCTGTACAACAAGAGTTCAAATGTTCTCCTCTGGCTCCATTATTACTTGGGTTTGCACAGCAAAGGCGGGAATGAAATACATGGACACCAACGCTGCACACAATTAGTGGGAAATTGCCCTTTTATTGTCACTAAACGCACCTGTTCAACAGCGCCAGTCGCATTTTGGAGCATGTGCTCTTTTTTCGGAGGTCTGATCCTGCCTGAAAAAAGATGCTGAGCAAGGTGAGCTCCCCAGCAAACAGCCTGTTCCTCAAGGGGAGCTGACGGTGTTCAGCACCTCAAAGGATCGGACTCGGTAGGGTTCCTGCTGGGGCACCGTGTCCATAGCAAGCCTGCGACTGAGCTGAGCTATGCAGGACTTTGTAGTTGCTCCTCGGATACAATGGAAGATGGCAGAGAGGCAAAATGAATATGTGTACAAGTGTGGGTTTGGGGCCGGAGGCGCAAATTAGAAATGAGAGGTTTTAATGGAAGTCTGAACAGATCCGTGCTTGTTAAATGTAGCCTTGAGACACTACTCATCCTCACATCAATACAGGATTGCTATTCTTGCTGAACAATGCAACCTGATCTGGACTGGCGCAGAGCCAGGATGCAGAGCCACGGGGTCAGTCCAGTGACCCGCAGGCCAGACACACAGCTCTGTGGGCTGGTCCTGGTCTATAGGCCATGTGTTTGACACCTCTGGCCTGAACAGACAAGGCAATGATCAGCAAGTTAGGTAAAGCTTTGCTTTCCCTTTCCTTCCAATCTCACATTTGCCTGCTGTTTTCAAGGTGCTCTTCCTGGACTGGACATGAGACGCACAATGTGCATGAATCCCCTTTCTGTATTCCCATTTCCCAATGCGATGCCGAGCACCATAGGGTCTTGTGAGCTGTGATCCTAAAGCCATCTCAGGTCGGCATTGGAGTTTGAAGGGAAAAGAGGTCTGAGTTCTGTTCCCCTCCCCAGGATCTGAGCTCAGTAGGGTGGGACCCATGGTACAAACTCTATAGGCAGAGGGCTACAAGAAGGTGGAAGGCAGAGCTGTAAAAATGCTCTAATGTTTGCAAAAGGCAATCGGGACTCGTAGTAGAGATGATATCTTTTATTAGACTAACAAGATTTTTGCAAAAAAATTTCTTTCATTGCAAAGAATTTTTGCAATTGTAATGTTTGCAAAGCATTTCCAGCTTCTGGGACTGGGTGGTGCTGTGGGAGTGCAAAGCAGCAGAAAAGTAGATGGGTTGGGGTCAGGTGCGCTTGCATTTCCTTCCCCACTTTCAGCCTGGGTTGCTTGCTTTGACTGCCACGCCTGCCTTGAGTCTCTGGCTGACCAGCTATGCCCCAACTCCTTCCTTAAATGGCTAGCTTTCTGACTGGGAGTAGTGCCTATCCATTAGCCAGCTCCAGCTGGCCTCCCTGACCAGCCAATACTTCTGACCCTGGTCAGCCTTGGAAAGCCTCCTGGTACCTGGCTCTGTTCTTGGACTATCCCTTGGATTGGTAAGTCGGGAAATGATTCCTGGACCCTGACCCTGGCCTCTGCCCTTGGGTTTCCCCCTGGACCTGGTAACTTGGCTCTGAAGCTCTGACCTAGCTCCTGCCTTCCCTCAGTGTCCTAACCAGTAGGCCAGACCACCTAAAACCAGGTCCCTAGCAAGGAGTACCCAAAAGGGCAGGAGACCTATTGCTCCTACTCTGCGCTGGATGTGGGAAGCATCTTGCGGGAAGCAAGGCTGTTCATCTCCCTGTCCTGGCAGGAAATCTGTAGGGCCAGATGCTGAAACCTTTCTGACCTTTATCCTGGCAAAGTTCAACAAAGCAGAATTTCACCCACTAACTTCAGCGGGACGCTGGTGATGTGCCATCCTGCCCAGTGAGAGGATGGATCTGGAGCCTTATGCTTAGCCTGCATGGATGTGGGCCCTTCCTGGGCATCTGAGGTGCCCGAAAAAAACCTTGCTGCATCGTGAGTTAAACCGCTCTACTATCTCTTCCTTCTTGTTGCATCCAGGGATCTAAGGAACCGGTGATCAGACATCATCATTAGTAAAGCAACAAGCTTGTGCACAGATCCTTAGCTTGTGTCAGACAGTGTAAGTTTGCATTCAGTGTAATTAAGCTTGTTTGTCGCCCCCCCCTTCCCCAGGGGATCAGGCCCCTGGGGTCCAGCATCTCCTTGTAGCAGCTTGTTAGTAGCGCCTGGATACTACAGTAATTGGCAAGCTATAAATACCAAAGACAGACATAATATTAACAGGCTGTGTCATCAATTAGCTAATGACAGCTGGGAAGAAATGTCAGATAAAAATAACCCAGGATGGCATAAGACTTTCTTCTAAGTGCCCCCTCCTTCCCCCCCCCCCCCCCAACCACACAACTCGGCACCCCCCACTCTTCATCGCCTGCCCCCCCCCCCCGAACTGATCAACATCGGGGCACCTCATTTTTTAATGTTAATAATTTAGGAGCTGTAACGTTCCATGATGAGCATCGTCTGATCTGCAAAACAGTTGCTTTTCCAAATTGCTTCATGTTTTCAATCATTTGCAAGTGCTGAGCTGGTATAAACCAGAGGACTTGATGCCTAGGACTCTTTCAGGTAATGAGGTGGAATATATGATGTAGCTTCTAAATGAAGTTTGTTTAATCCTCACAGTGACATTATTGCAGTAGCAGCAGCTGCTGTGTTCCTTACTGTGGGATAATAAGGCATGCATGCATAAGCAAATGCACACCTTGATCCTGCACGGGTTTTTCAAAGAGTTAACTTGTTGTCAATATTTATTTATTTCTAGGCTCAGTTCAGTGGTTCTCAACCTTCCCAGACTCGAGGCATCCCTCCATAGACGTGGGGCACCCCTCGGTAGGTTTGAGGTCCCCTTGATTGACCTAACCCTAGCTTAAAGCACCCCTTGGAAAATGCCAGCTCTTTGTTGTCACTCTTTTTTTGACTACAGAAAAGCAATACAGCCATTTTTTTATAGTGAAGAACTCAGACCACAACAGGTCAGCATGGTTTTAACACTGTGGGATGAAAGGATCTTAGTGGCATAATTGCTCCAGTCCAGGATCATGCCCCATGGTGTGAAGTGCTGCCCAAAAAAAGTGTTCCTGCCTTCAAAGATTTCCCAACATCAAAGATTTTTGTTTAAATTCTGTGTTTGGACAATGCCTAACAGTGGGGACCAGGCCTGTGCATGGTGATCTTTGGGGCTTCAATGATACAACTGATGATGAATCTGATGACCAGCCAAAGCTGTGGATGCAATCCTAGTCTTGCTGAAGTCCACAGCACAACACACATAGGGCATGGGCATCCTTCCTTGGATCTCAGTGACTTGCTTGTCTGCCTTGGTACCGACTACCTGAGCCCCGTGCAACACCCTTGCAAGGCAGAGACGTGCTATTGCCCCAACTTCCAGATGGGGAATTGGGTCTGGAGGCCCCATCGACACAGTCCGTCCTGGCTCAGCAAAGCCTGCAAGTGCACGTTCAGGTCCAGTTGTCCTTTGCATGTCTGAAACGAAGCCCGTACTTGAATGCTGTGCTCAGAACAGGTGGGCTTAAACACATGCTGACAAGCTTTGCTTTGTGGAGGGGTCTGAAAGTCGAACTGACTTGCCCCAGATTGTGTGGCAGGTTTGTGACTGAGCTAGAGACGGGGCCAGTCTTTCTAAATGTATTAACCCGGTAATCCTCCTTGTCTTTGGGCAAGGGGACACATGCTGGAGGAGAGAGAGGTCAACCTGGCAGTTTGATTAGGGGAATCTATTTTTCTTTCCATCCCGGCGCTAATTATAACTCGCGAATCTTCATAGAAAGCAGCAAGATGGATGAGCTAGGGCTTTCTATCGCCTTTTGATAAAGTGGGTGGAGGGTCTCATTGACACCTCACTAGTTCATTCCTTATCTTGGAAAGTCCTGACACTGCCAGATTGCCACTTAATTTTTTTTTAATGCCGGGAGTTCATGCTTATAACACCAACCCTCTTCATTCCCAGTCCATTTTGCCCCAAGGGTACTGGGAGCTGAGCATGAGATGCCCTGTTCACACTATATTAAGCAGAATTTGCATTGAACAATGGTATTGTTTTTATCTGAGTACACTGCATACTGCCAGGATGAGAGCCTGCTGCGAGCTGTGTCCTATCACTTGCAGCCCAGAGAATACGGGAGGCAGGTGTGGAGGGTAGGATCCAAACCTAGGATTTAGGAGACTGGGGGTACCAGCTCTGTTGCAGGCTTTCTTTGAGACCCTGGCAAGTCCCTCAGCCTCTTTTTTTTTTTTTTCCAGTCTGTAAAATGGGAACAACAATGACTTTTCTCCTGGGGGTGTCAGGAGAATTTAATACTCTAAAGCAATCGGATACCATGATAGGGGCAACCTTAGCTCAAAACACCCCTGCCTTGTAAAAAGGAGGAAGACATCCCACATCAACTCATGGCAATAGCAGCCGCTCTGCACACAAATCGGCTCAGTCGGACCGGAGGAGGAGGTGGTCTCTCGCAAACCCTACTGCTATTTCAATGCCACTATCAGTGCATAGGCTCAGTACGGGCTAGAATGAGCTAGATACTTCTCCCCCGCGGACAAAGGCAGCCCTGTCCCAAGGAGCTCGCCAGCTTGAAAGGGAATCAGCAGAAGTAAGGTGAGATGGAGGGACAAAAGCACATACTGGATGCAGTTAAAACACTTTGATCCAAAAGTTTTTCTGTCCCATCCCTCCAAAAAAAAATTAACAACAAATTCTTTATTTTCAGTAAAGTCTTCTATTTAACCCGCCCCCCCCAAATAAAAATATTCATTTAATTGCAAACAACAGCTATGGCAGTTTTCAAAAAATGGGTGGTTTTTTCAGGTTTTTGTTCCTACTTTCTCTTCTCTACTTTCCCCCCCAGAAGAAAGAGAAGAGGAATGATGGTGGGAGGGGGGGAAGGGAAAGAAAAAAGGGGACAAAAGCCCAAGTATCAAATCTGAAATACTTGTTGGCTTTTGTACACGGAAATGCAGACAATTGGTTTTGCTTTTTTTCAATGGAAAATTCAACGAAAATCGTTTTAACAAAATCAGCTGGGGGGAGATGCTTTGTGTAAAACACTTTGACCACTTTTAATAGCGCTCAGCTCTTAAATAAGACTTAGCTTTAATTGCTCCTCTACCTAATCAGTGTGAATGAGCTAACTTCCTATTGGCATCATGGTGAAAGTGGATGTTGAGGGTTTTGAAGAACAGGACAGTGATGACTTTTGAAGACCAATTTAGGGATGCTGTCCCTTGTGCAATGGGCTGCAGAAAAGAAAATATTAAGACAGTTGTGGAAGATGCACAGACTGTGGATGGGATCGTTGGTGGGGTAGATTTGGGGCAACTTGAGGAGACCAGGCTGGCGTAGTGTTGTATCCTCTTAAGCAGCGTGCGAGCTCTCTAATGGTGCTCGCTGTGCTCTGTGTTTTAGGAGCTACCAGAAACCAGCCTGAGCAGCTGGAGGTCTATAGCTTGCCCTTGGTTTTTTTGTGTCTTGTTAACTACAGCCACCTGCAACACAACCGAATCCCTATGGTTTCTTTGTGTTGTATCTTTTGCCGTGTTGGTGTGGTTGTATTGCATTCCTGCACAGTTGGGTAGCTGGTGCCCAGTCCCTTTACGGGAGGTACGGGATATGACTCAAACACGCGCTGCTTCCTGATGGCTCTCCCTGTGCTCAGCTGGGTTGCTGGGAGCAGGGTATGTGTTTGAAAAGCCAATGCCCAGTGCTCCCTGCCGTCCAGACCCGGGGAAGAGCTCTGCAGGGCCTTCCTCACAAGTGGAGAAGAGGAGATGCAGCTGGATGTGATGGGAGCTGTGAAGACTTCACCGAAGGGAGGGCTGAGGGTTGTGTGAAATTGGTTAATCTACAGATGGGGCGGGACAGGCATTTCTCATCCCCGTCTTCTCACTCCGCGACTTGTCTTTATCAAGTCATGGAAATTGCAGCCGAAGTTGACTTAACACCTTCCTGTTGCGCGCAGAAGGTTTGCAAGGAATTAACACATTACTAATTACAGATGATTTCCACTTCAGGAGGAAAAAAACCCAACAAACCATCGATCCATTTATAACATGTAGGCTTCTGAAAAGCAGTTGCCTACTGGGGGATTTGCATTTTTTATATTAAAAAAAAAAAAAAAAAAGACAAACCCCTTGTCTTTTTTACTTTGTAACTCAAAATATATAGTAGATGCCAGTCAAGAATGAACCTCCTTTGTAATTTTAAATGATGATGTGTTTGGTACGGGATCGACAAGATAGAAGCTCAGCTGAAAGACGTAGACTCTTCTTTGCACACGCGGCTCCATCCCGTGTCGGCACTTCTCCAGTGAAGCGTGCCCATCACTGAACATGGAGCCCTGCAGTGTTGTATCCAAGTGCTTTGCAAACATTTTGTCCGCAGAGGATCCCCGTTTTACAGTTCTGAGGCCCTGAGCTTTGGTGACAAGGACACATGGATCTCTGGTAGACCCAGGCGCTGAACTTGGACCTTGGGGGGAAAAGGAGACTGGACCTGTTTCTTGTCTCCTCCCCATCACTGTTATGAAACCATCATAGAGCAGTAGGACCAGAAGGGAGCTCAGGAGGTCGTTTAGTCCAGCCTCCTGCTTGAGGCAGGATCAGCCTTGTATAAACACCTATTTGCACCACTCTGGCAATGGGATGGGGCCTTCCAGGAGAAATAAATTGCACGTTGCAAGTACTCTGGCTATATGGTGCACCGAGTGGGGTGAGATGAGCAGGTGTGTTGTGACCATTGCTTAGCTGGCTGGCCCATGTTGTCTTACGGTTTCCTTGCATTCTCTGTATCTGTTCATGTCCCTCTGGTGTCTCTTGCTTTCTGCTTAGAGCGTATGGTATTGGAGGCATGGACCATTTCTTTGTAGCAACCAGCCCACTTTGGGGCTAATGCAACTACCACTAATGCAGCTACCACTAATTAATATGCAATGCAAGTGAGAATAAGGCCCGCTGACTTCAGTGAAGCAAGCCTCATCTTTAAAATGAAACACGCTTGTAGGATTAGTGCGCTTGTTCCCTGCAGTTCTCAGCAGGAGAGGGGAAAGGGCACCTTGGTCTCCTGATCTCTTCTAAAGCTTCATCTACATTATGGGCTTACTGTCATTTTAACTGCAGCTCAGCCCGCTGGGCCTCATCTGCACCAAGGCAGACACGGATCCTGACACTGCTCACGCCCATGGATGTGCTCCAGAAGTGGAAGCGGGGCTGCTCCAAGCTTATCCCCGGTGACCCCTCTTTGGCCAGCGACACACCAAGGGCCTGAGAATGGGTGTGGATGGATGAGCCTTGAGTGGCTTCACTGGTATCCATCCAGATGTGGAGACTAGGTATGAATAAAGCCTACTCAAGGCCTTTTGTGCTGGGGCTCATCACTGCCGTAGTGTAGACAAGCCTCTGGTGTCGACATGGCTCTGCCAGTGGGAGTTTTACTGTCACCAGAGCTATGCTGGTTTCCTGGAACAGCTGGAGCTCTACTGGTAAACACCTTCTGTCAGCAGCGTTGCACCCAAGCAGGGTCTTTGCTGGATGCATCAGACCTGGGTTGGGTATCAATAGCGCCTTTGGTGCTAGAGCTCTTCTGGCCTTTGTAATGTGGACAAAGCCTTCCTTCCAACACCAACAGGGTCTGGTTGAATCGAGTACCAGGACTGGCTTGTAGAGTTGGATAGGAGTTGACACACAACTTTTATATATATATAAAAAAAAGTTGAGGAGAGAGGACCATCTTTTCCCCCAATATTTGTATGGCTCATTAAATTCTCTTTTAAGATTGCCTCACCAGAAATTGCACAATGAGCTTCTCATTGTCCTAAGCTGAAATGAAATTTTTATCGTCGATATTATTATCCGTTTAAAATATGTTTAACTGACAAATTCTCTCTTTCTTTGTGTGCATTTCTCCCTCACTTCTGCCCCCTCCGGGGTATAAATAGCTCATAAACAAAAAACAATATTTTGTTGTTATTCAAATTAGACTCCTTTCCCCAACGGCAAATGCCTTTTTTTCTCTTCTCAAACTGTATTTTTGACAATAATGACTGCCTAAAGCGTTCTTTTTCCTTTCGCGGACAAGCGTCGTGGCCAAAAGCAAACAAAATAGGAATTCCATTTAGCGAGGACCCATTTTGCATAGAGCAGCAATAATTATTTAGATATGCACATAAAAAGGAATATGTTGCTGCACCATCTAATTGGTTAATTTATATTATGCAAGTGAATTATCTCTCTGCCTTGACAAGATAAGCTTTCACTTGTAGGCCAGACGGTTAGTGATTAGCACCGGGCAGAGGACTTCCAGAATAGAGGGAGGGTACCTGTGAAGACGGCAGGATAGCCATCTGTCTGGCTGATCGCGCTGAAATTTTACTACTTACTAACCACCTGTCCACTGCTACAGGTTTCTCTGCACACTTGTTCTCCAACCTAACACCCTCCAAAATACTACGTGCACGCACGTGTTTGTCTGTATAACACACTTCAAGGAGGAACCCTCAAGTACTTTTGCATCATTAATAAATTAAGCCATGCTGCAACCCAGTAAAATATAATTATCCTTGTTTGACAGATTGCTAATCCAGGCACAAATGGGTCAAATGATATGACTGGTTTCTCACAGGAAGCCAGTAGGAGAACTGGGAATAAAATTAGAAGGTGCGAATGGGCCAGAATGTCTGTTTTGCAGAAGATTTGGCTTTTCAGAGGCTTCATTTGGTCTAAATGAGAAATTTAAAAAAACAAAACCAAAAAAAAGGCTTTCTGCAAACGGAGTTTTGTTTGGCGCATTTCTCAGCTCCTGGCGCTGCGTGGGCAGCACCGACAGCTCCCATCTGAAGTTGGGATGCAGTTGCCGTGTTCCTGCGGAAAACTTTTTTTTAAATCACCGAGAGAGCGTTTCATGACGGGAGCCTAGCCTGCTGCTCTTCAAAGTCCTTCACCAGCCCTAATTAGAGCACAAGAGCCTGAGTTCCCCTTTCAGACCTGAATGCCATAAAAATGCCAAGTTGGGTTGCAGGTTCGGAGACTGGGTATGTGTCGGGAGGGTGTCGCTATATATGTATTTCAAAGTTTCTTTTTTTTTTTTTTTAAACCAAAAATTGGGGATTTTTTTTAAATCGGAGAAAACCATTGATCCCTGATGAGTGTTTTTACCACCCCTAGCATGCTTCCCATTCAGAGAAAAAACAGCATTTTGCAAGGTCAGAATCTCCTGTGGAAGAACATCCTTTTTTCCCCCCAGAGTAGTTTACTAGTTACCGTGTTGGACATGGGGCAACAGTGCTGGATGCCCCTTCCCTCGCTTCAAGCTTAGCTCATGATCATGGTATATCTTTCATTGGTGTTGCCCGCTTTATTGGACTCTTGGCAGCTGGGAGCTCTTCTTAACTCAAGTCCTTAACAAGCTGAAGGAGGAGACGGTATTGGACAACTGCAGAATATCCTCGGCTTTGTTATATGAGCAACAGCTAGTCATCTATGGGCATGAAAAGCCTCTGGGTGCTTGCTCGCAAGGAAAAAAGGGAGCAGTGTAGAAGATGGTTAAGGGGCTGATAGGAAAGCAATCAGACTAAACCAGATGAGGAAATCAAAGGCGGTAATTCACCGGAGTTTGGAAAGCTAATAACAAGAATTTCCTATAGTCTTCAGCAAATCCTGCCCCCAGGAACGAGACGATGTGTAGCAATGGTCTGGCTGTCACCGATCATCCCAGGGCTCAGCCGAAGGAGAAGTTTCAGCTACCTGCTGGGAAGAGGAGCAGCAGAAATGGATGTTGCAGGTAGCTAATGAATTGCCTTCCCCCAGCACATCCCTACATATTGCATGGACTGAGTGGGAGGGATCTGGACCGGGTCTGGGGTCAAAAAGCAATACTGCTAGAGGAGTGAGCCGTGCTCTCTCCTAACAAGCGCTTCACCTTGGGGTTTCTTCTGCTGAGCCAGGCACAAGGGAGTCCAAGCAGAAACCAGCTGGTTGGGACATGACTGCAAAGCTGTGTCAGTTGAGAGGAGAAAGGAGATTTCCTTCTCCTTTCATAGTTGTGGCCCACAGCCACTTCTTCACCCTGTACGCGCCCCTCTCCTGTGTGTCAGGCTCTGTCCGGGTTAATCCCTCACCTGCTTGGGTGTGTGGAGTGGCTTTCTACCTTGTCACAAGGAAGCTAAGAAGACAGTAACAGTCTTTCTGGAAGGAAAGAGAATAGAAACTTTGTCCTGTCTTGTTTGGGAATGGCCTTAGCTACAGGGCATGGAAATGAGTCTTATGAAGGCTGATGCCTACGGCATGGAGAATATCCTGTCTCTTGCTCATGTGCTGGTGGTTGGTTTGCTCTGTCTGGCTGCGATGCAGAGGAAAGTCCTGATAAAGACTGAGCAGGGGGAGAGAGGATTTTGATGCCAGCTCAGAAATAGTTACCTTGGTTCAATCTCTGTGCATTTTGCTGGTGGAGCTGTTTGGTGCGGTGCGGGGGGGATTGCAGCAAGTGTATAAATCTGGGCTTTGGCCCACAGTGTCTGATTGCCTGAGGTTAATCCAGTTGCTCTGAAATGCTGGCCGCTGAAGCATGGGAAGTGGAACCTGGAATATGAACCAAAATCCCCCAGCGAGCTTGCTAAAATAAGAGTTGAGTCTTCACACGGAGAGATTTGTCTGCTTGTGACTAGTACAATCCAGTGCTGGGCTCTCTCCCTTTGACCTCTCTTGCAAAACACTGACATCTGCAGATGAAAAACCAGATCTAAGAGCGAGGTGCTCTTCAGTCACTTTTGCCCGAGTGGATCTCCTAGGCCTGACGTGGAAGTTTTGAAATGCCATGAGAGGCTGTTCTGCAGGGATCCTGTGCTGCCGTGCAAGACCGGAGATGCAGGGAGTGTCTAGATCTGCGTCTGAACTCCAGATATTTGCCAGATACAAATTTCCAGGTCTTCTGAGGTTCCCCAATTGGTATCTAATCTTACAGCTGAGGGCATCACTGAATGCAAACACATGAGTCTGGCTGTGTGGCTATATTCACGCAGGCATCCAGGGTGAATTATTACATCTCAGAGGGTGAGGAGTCAGGGCTGCAGGCAGGTTATTTAGCCTAGAGCTGGCCTTGATTATTGGAGTGGGCTTAGCTGCCAGCAGCCAAATTACCCAAGCTGGTAATTATCTGCAGGGGCATAGCTAACTGGACGCAAGTGGCAGGCTCTTTGGCTAGTCAAGACATGACTCCAGATGCTTCCCTGTGCAGCTCCCAAGTGGCTGCCCGTGTCCTGTTTGTGCTCCTGACACAGAGATGGTACGTGAACCAAACCACGTCCTGCTACTGGGGGTCATAGGAACATGCCGAAATAGAAGCTGATCTCTCTGGAAACCTGGGGTGGATCCTATCTTTCTAATTGCTACCCAGTCTTGAGGACAAGCAGTTTGTGACAGTGGTGTGTCATCAACCTGACTCCCTCGATGCTGCTTTTTTTTCCTTATCTCTTTCCAAATGCAATGCAACGGCATCCCATTTTCAGGTGGTTGTTTATAGTTGGGCTTATACCATTTGTTAGGTGTTGCCGGCCTGAAGACATGGTGAGTAATGAGAGTAGAAAGCCTGCGTTGAGTGACTATCTCCAGGCGATGCATCGTAGCCTCCTGAGACCTGCCAGTATAATGGCTTAGCTGACAGCGCTTTTACTCCCGGCTTAATTTTGTCACATGAGATAACAGAGAGAGGGCACTAGTTCATTTTGGGGTGCACGAGCCTAATTGCACACACAACACTGGGCCACTTCATTATAGGTAGAGTTAACCTAGAGCTTTGTGTGGATGAGAGGGGTTGGGCTAATACCCAGGTCTACCCGGGCTAATACCTGGGTATTAGCCCAACTCCTCTCATCCACACACAACTTTGACTTGGACTTGGAGGCATTTTGAGCTTAGGCTTGCTGAGAGTGTGGGTCACTTGAGCTGGAACCGACCGCATTGCAATAAGGATGCGGGCAAAGGCACTCACGTGCCGATAGTCCTCCAGTGCCTTCCCACAATTCTCTGCAAAGGACAGGCAAGTTCTTCTGAAATTGACGGAGAATCATTTCATTGCCACGAACCGGGGGGCTGTGACACTAATGCAGAAGTCCTTCGGTCCTTCTGTTGACCCCAGTCGGATCAGTCGGACACATCTTCTGGCATCTCCTTTCCTTGAATGACTGTGGCCAGCGCACCTCTCGTGCATTGAAGAAGTAGTTAGACAGCCCAGCTTGGGACTGGGGTCCACTTTTCCAGGCCCTGTGCGAACCTGTAACAGTGTGCCTGGCTCCAAAGCATTTGACTAAAGCATAGGTCATCGGTGTCAATACAGGGGTAAAACTGGGTGAAAATCCATTGCTTGTGCTATACCAGAGAGCAGATGAGATGAGACAGACTCTCCTGGCCTTTGCCAGGCCTTCGGTGTAGCTCAAAAACTATTACCTTTGTTTCCGCTCATCAGGCTCTCTTGTAATATCCCAAATCAACACTTAGAGACACTTGCCTATCTTCCCATCTAAGCATTGTCCTATTGACTCTGACAGGAAAGACCAAAATCCTGCCCAATGCGCTGTGTAACAACCCATGTGCTTCAAGTTACTCGTGCGCTCAAGTGCTGTGCTGGACCAGCGCCTAAATGCTGAACTCGCTCTCACTTTTTGGCAGCTGGGCAAACTCCTCCAGACTCCGACTCCTTCGGGGAAGTGACGGTTCAATGAGAAATGACAACTCTCGGCACTTCTGCTTCACTTTTGTGTGTCGAAAACCCGCTACGGGTTGGGTGGGGGACCCGGCTCAGTCCCAGGAAGGCACAAATGCATTTAGCTGAAGAAAGGAGGTTGTGCTTAAGGTAGATGCTCTCTCCAAGGCAGGTTGCTTTCTCAATGCTATGAAACATCCCAGGTGTACGGCTTTTTGTCAACCTTCAAAACCCAATAATTTTCTCTTAGACTAAACAATGATTAAGTTGTTCAAACCACTCTGCAAACAAACTGTTACATCAGCCAGAGACCGAGAGCTTCTGGAAGGAGCTTTGGCTATTGCTTAGGTACTCATCTTTGATTAATTTAGAAATATAGATTTTTTTTTTCTTCTTCCAGCTTTGAGGTAGTGTAAGGTAGGAGGCTTTGAACTTGCCTTTTAAATTCTCAAGCGTACCTCTGAACCCACCTTGTAATACATATTTTAAAGTTCTATTTAAACTGCTCCAAATGGCTTAGCAATTCCCAGGCGGCTCACTAAATTGCCTAAAAGAAGAGCCCCGGAGATGAAACGAGCAATGCTGTGGCAAAGCGGGATTGAATGCTAAATATTGTAGTAATTCATAGAATATGCAGACCCTTCCTAACGAAGCGGCTTGGCTTATAGCATATAGTACATCCTGGATTGCTTTTTAGCGGATTCTGCAGTCAAGGGAAACGTGGGCGAAACTCATTCTTCCTCTGCACCTCGAGGACACCGGGCTTATCGCTGTCTACTGGGAAATGGTTTTATGGGAGCCCTGGAATGGCTCGAATGTGAAGCAGGTCCAGATTTAATAGCCTTGGCGTACAATGACGGGGAACTGGGGCAAAGGTGGAATAACTTGACCAAGACCCGATAGTGAGACAGTGGCAGAACCGGGGGAAAGATCCCTCAAGCTTGGAGTGAGTAGCTCCTATTCTTTCATTTTAATGTCACCCCCACCAAGTGTGTAGTCCCATTAGGGCTCAAGCGCTTGCGTCCTCTCTTGACCCTATGCAAAAAAGTTTGTCCCTATGCCGATCTGAGCACCATCCTTCTAAACAGCCTTTCACTCAGTATTATCTTCAGGAGTATCGCAGCTGAGATGTCTGCGATGACACTTGCTCAGCCTCCACAGGGCTGCTGGGAGGCTTGGGGAATGCAGCTGTGCAAGTCGGAGATCAGGTATTTATTTATTTTTTTTAAGTGTCGCTTAATTAAGCGGACGGCCCCGACAGGCAGGATTGTACAGAGGGGTCACTGACTAATTTACATCTCTTGCTGCTCATCAAAACTAAGTGAGAAAAGAAATGGGGAACCAGGGAAGCCGTGAACTGGCCTTCCTGCTGCCAGCTGAGCCAGTGGCTGATGTATTTAAAGACTTCCATTCATTTTAAGGTGAGTCTCACTCCAGTGCGTACACTATTCAGTGCTAGGAAGACAGCAGCTATAGTCAGTGTCGGCCTTTTGAGATGGCCCATTTCCTACTCCTGCCAGGTCACTTTTTTTTACATGGTTCTGCTGGACTTTGAGTCCATTTGGAGACATTTATAGTGCCCAGCTGGACAGATAGCACTGTCTGAATCTGTGCAGCAAAGTGTGTGCCCGTGGTATTGTACAGTGCTCTTCATCCAAAGGAAACCCGAGGGACGGGTGCTTGCAGGTGAGACCTGTATGAATATTTTGTGCTTTCTCAACCATTTCCCCCAAGGTTTGCGTAGCCCAGGAATGATGGTTTGAGTTCCTCTCTTGCGGCACCTTGCCTACCTGGCGTCCAGGTACAGACACACCGTGCTTTCTTTTAAAGTCAATTGACGTTCGGTGGTAACAGTGGAGAGAATACACAACATGCAGCCCTGCTAGGTGGGGCAAAGATAACCCTTGAAAACCATACAGCAACTTCACTGCATGGGAAAGTTACTCCAGGATTGTCTCATGTGTCCATTCCCCTAGTCGGCTTTACCTAGGGTAGCCCCGTGCTCAATGCAAACTGGCTCCGCTTATGCTATGATGCTATTTACGGTTGATACGTAGCCAGGGAGATAAGAAGTCCACTGTATCTTCGGAGGTAATTTTATGTCTGCTCCTTACTATGGAGTAAATTTGCTATGCAGTAAAATCCAGGATCAGTTACTACTTAATAATTGAGTCATGTGTCCACACCCTAAAGTGGAGCAATTTCAAGGGTAATGTGGAGCACAGGGCTGGGAAGCCAGCAGTTCTGGTGGGGACTCATGACTGCAAAGTGGCTGGTAGACCCAGCCTCTGGTAATGCCGTTTTGCAGGGAAGGCCCTGGTGAAAAGGAAACACGAGCTCTGATGATGCATCATATAAACAGAACAGTATTGGCGGCTATTTTTTTTTCCTCTGGGCTTGTAAATGTTTATTCTGCTACTTAACTCTGCAAAAATAAAGAATGGCAAAAAAAATACATTCTTAGAAATTTATGCCCAGGGCTGGGGCTTTTTCTAAATAGTTTCAACTCCTTAGGGGTTTGCTATTCCTACGCAAGAATTACCATAATTAACCATAGTAAACTCCCTGCCATTTGATGTCTGAGACTTAAAAGCTTCTGTTGGGATCTACATAGTTTTGAAAACAGGGCCTCTCTGGCCTAATTAAGAGGAAGAGAAGGAGAGATGGGGAAGGGGAAAGAAGTACAGGTGATAAATCTAAACAGATCATAGAGAGCTTATGAGGAAGATGGTAATTCTACCATAAAAAGAGCAGCGCCGAAGTGGGTCACGTGGCTGCTTCTCTCCCAGGAGCCTTGCTCTCCAAGTGGTTATGGGAACAGTGGGAATTCATTAGTGTGCCTCGCATTTTGTCAGTCAGTGATCAGAGAGGCTGGTTTGCAATCCTTGTGTGTTGACGCTGCTTGTATAACTAGAACATGTAAGCATATGCATGGCATGAATACTTCTGGCTAGTTTCTGACCCTGGGGTAATATTGGGTGAACTCCCTTGATTTCCCTGGGGTCACTCTATGTTTGGGGCCCGATCCAATGCACCCTGGGATCAGTAGACTTCAGTCTGTTTTGGATCATGCCTTTATAGGGCTGTAAATTATGGTCCCTGTCGCTAAGGAGTTAGAAAGTGATGTGTGACTCCAGAAGAGGGGCTAGTTGGGGGACACTGTATCATTGCACGGAGTGCCTTTGAAGGCAAGAAACCTAATGCAGAACGGGCACATCCCATTACAGTTTTACAGTCTCAGGCGGAGGAAGCGCAAATTAAATTTGAAGCTAATTTGCCCAAAGCCAGGAGTGGTTTTTAATGAATTCAGATAGTGCAAAAATATTTTTATAGCAATTCAGTGTGCCATGCAGTGACGACGCAAATATGTTTTTAGCTCTATTGTGTTTAGAGCCACCTAAATTGAAACTGTAAATCCACTGACTTCAGTGGAACCACGCAGACTTGTGCCAACGGTAGACCTGACACTGAGGCGGCGGGGGGCATTTGATTGTCATCTTCTGCAAGGCCTGGGCCCAATCCTCAGCTCCACTGAGATCCTCTGAACCAATATCAAAAGAGCTATGGTAATAACACCAGCTTAGGGCTGATTCATTGACTCTAATCCAGATGCATCTGTCCCAGATCCAGATCACCCCTATTTTGAGTGTTTTGCCTGCATTGAGAGTATGCAGTCTGCCACAGTGGTGAGGTTATCCCATGCTTCCTGGTCACAGCCTGCTCAGACGGGAGGGACATAGCTTACTCAGCTGTTTAACTCTGGTTTTTTGCAGGTTATTTTTCTCCTGGAGCAGCCATTTTTACTCTGGGAGAAACAAGCCTGAGCAGTTGTGCACTCATGAGTTTTCCTGGGAGAGCAGCCATTCTCCCAGGAGAAACTGAAAGTCTATATGAGGCCAAAGTCCCTGGAGAGGCCTTTGGGGCTGAGGTCTCTTCATTGCGATGTGCATGCAATCTGCTCACGGCTACTCTTGCAGAACAGAGGACCACGACATCGCAAGCCCAGCATTTCCATATGGTGGTCTTAAGACCTCATGACTGTGTGGTTGGTTCTCCGGTTGCTGCTGGACAAAACAAGAAGGAAATAATCCTCGGGAGGGGTTCACATAAGAATTGTTTTGCTGGGACCTGGTGGAGAAAGAGCCGTAGGTAGTGACGTTTTGTCCTTTTGAGTCCAGAGCTAGGCTTCTCCCCTGCCCTTCCTAGAGAAATGTCACCCCTTCCTTTTAAAACCCTGATTCAGCCCTACCTTCAGCGCCCAGGACCCTGTGTCTCTGTCTGATCAAAGTTTGCTTATTTCTGCCACTGAAGAGGCGATTTTTCTCGTCTGATGCAGATGCTTCTCTGATGCCCGTCTCCTGGTACATGCAAGGAGCTTTTGAGCTTTGGTTCTGGGCTTAGCTTCGTTTTCCCCCAAGTTCTTGAATGAAGCCTGTAACCATGGCAATCCTCTTATGTTCCCACACTTGTAAACCAAAAGCGTTGAGGGGCCTAGGTTATACTTTCTAATAGGGGGGGGAAAGAAAAAGCTTTCTGCAATCCAGATGCGGAAAGGAGAAGGGAAGCATGCAGGAGATGAGCGAGTCGCCGTCAATCCAGATCCTGCTGGTGGCGTGCCAGTCCACCTTTTAACTACGTGTAATGTGGAGGAGAAATCAAATACCGGATGCAGTCCGTTTGCAAAGGCTTTGGCAGATGCTGCCTGCCTGCCTACGGTGAAATAGTGTCTCTCGAGATATTCGGAGCCAGGCTCTGATCTGTCTTTTATAGCAGTGAAAATGCAGCCCAACTCCGCTGGCGAGAATAAGGTAATTTCAGGCTCCAGCCAGTGTGACCTGTGCATTTGTTCCAGTTGCACCCATTGCTGGGACGCTGCCCAGAGCGGAGATGGGAAGAAAGGTACCACTTGCATCACTAGGGGACCCAGTTGAAACTGGACTGGGCAGCCAGTGTCATGGCTTGCTTGCTTGGCCTGTATGTGGGGTTTGAAGCTAGGGCCAATCCCCCGTGCCTGTAAGCCTGGAGAGCAGCATTGGGGCAGTGCCTGGGCTGTGGACACACTTGCAGAAGAGGTCCCGTGCATAGCTTTGTCTCCGTTCCCAGGCCCTGTGTCAGCGTGCTGGTGTGCCTATGCTAACAACCCCCCGCAGCGGAGATACAGGGTAGGTGAAATGAATTCTCTGCCAGTCCATCTACACAACCACAACCATGAAAAAAGCATGTCTGCTACAGTGGTGATTTCTCTGGCACTCCCAGGGGCACCTGAACACAATGTTGGGTTTTTCTCGGTAAGGAGAATCTCGAGATTTATTTCACTCTCACAATGTACCGCGACCATCCCCGTTATTATTTTGCACGTAACGCATTTAACACTCACAATTGCTTCATGTGCTATCACCAGTAAAAAAACGCTACAGGGCACCTTGTATCAGAACAGGGAAACTGGCAATTTTAGCCGTGCGCGGGAACACGCGTAGCGAAAGTTTCAGGATAAAATTAAACCTGGCGGAACAATTGGCCGCGGTAAAAAGAAAACATGTCGGAGGTGGTCTGACTTGCCACAGTAAATGGAAACCCACCATGATAAAAAAAGTCAACGTGTATTTTCACATGTGACTAAGCTAGCGAAACGGTGAATTTTGGTGCCATTTCATAACATACATCTCAATAACACGCGCCGTGTACAAGGGCCCCTAGAAAACAACTCTCCTGGCAGGACTTTGTAGTATGGACCAAACTTCTAGCCCAGATAGGAGGTACAGCACAGCTGTTGGGGGAGGAAAGCATCTTCATCTGCCCTTTTTCAGTGCCGGAGCCTCTTCTTCCAGGTTCCTATCTGTAGGTCCCCCATGGTCTCCATCTTCTCCCAGCCACGTGGTTGGAGGCAGCAGCAACTTATTCCAGGGACAGGTCAGCCTCCTGGAAGCCAGATGCTACCCCAGCAGCAGCCCCAAATGCTTCAGTGGGTGAACAGTAGGAAATGTTAGCTCTGTGGGGACCTCTCCATCTCTTTGACATCCCTGGAAGCTGACGGCTGGTCACCCTTTTGTGATGTCCTCATGCATTGGGGTCAAGCAGGGGAAGCACTTGTCTGGTCTTAAGTGGGATGCATGTCATTGCCCTACAGGGCAGCTTGGTGTAGGCTGGGTGTAGGAGCCTCTGACCTCGGGGGGCAATGGACGGGGGAGGCAGACTCATGCTGAGAGAGGAAGAGGAGGTCAGAGGAAAGTATGGAGCAGTCACCCAGGGTTTCCATGCCAGTGGCAGGTGGCTGTGTGATGAAGAAGGATGCAGGAGGGGACATAAGACTGGATATAATAGCTGACAGTTTGGATGGGGATGGGAGAGAAGAGCTGATACCCTAGGGGGACGGAAAGGGGCGTCAGAGAAGGGCATGCTGTGCAAGGTGTGGGGTGATATGCTAGAGACTGAGGTAGACCACTGCAACTGGTCCCCTGGCCTGTTGCTTTCTGTTGTCGTGCCTCTTGGGGTAGGGATGGCATTCTCCTGTATGTCTGGCATGAGTGACAAGTAAATAAATAATGGATCTGGCATGGGAGTGGATTGTGCTTTCCTCCTCGAGGCAAATCTGAAGTTCTGGGAAGCCAGAGACCAGGGGAGCAGGCTGGAGCCAGGCAGACAGGTACTGGGCATCTCTGCAAATGCACCTGTGCCCTGCACTATGGCATCCTCTACTACTCTACTCCTCAGCATCTGGTGCCAAAGCCTGTACTGCTTGTAGTCCCTCCACCTGATCCCATCACACGCCTGTTCTCAGAACTGCCCCAGGAGCGCATCGGGATTTCCCCCCTGCTTTAAATTCCTCTACACTAGCTCCCTGCCTGGCGCCCCCTCCACCCAGCACTCGAGCAGAGGGTTCCCGTGGTTTGTAAACTCTGGCTGAACTGGCAGGATCTCTTCATAACACTCCACATTTGTGCAATTAGATTTTTTTTTTTTTTTTTAGCAGGCTTTGCCCCTAGATTTACTGAACCGAATGCAATCATTTTGCTTCATTATTCCGTCGCAGTAGGTCTGCTGGCAAGTTTATTAAGTAATAAGAGCTGACAGGCAGTGCATTTCTGGGCGGTTATAGTGTGTCTTGAGTGGTGTTGATAAGGCACAAGGTCGAAGCCGCGTGGTTTTAATCACCCGAGAAGTACACCCTGGAGAGGGAGGATCTTATTGGTGTAATGAAAGGGAATTGAGACGTAAAAAGAAGTGTTATTGCAAACTGGCCATTCCTCTCTGTCTTGGGAAAGGGATATTGCAGAGAGAGCATCAGCATGGCCACCATAAGGTCATGCCTGCAGATACTTTCCCCCTAGGAGGGGGGACCACGTGCAAAGCCTTTTTGGCTGGAAAATCCCCTGAATTAATCCCCCCCTGTTATTTATCTGCTGGGTGGAGAGACCTTGGGATGTCAGAACTCGTACTGAGGAGCTTGCTGCCTCTGTAGAGATGCTGGTTAGTCCTGGAGCCCCCCGCTTTTCTAGAATTGGGTGTTTATAGCTTAATATTATTTACTTCTTAATAATTAGCACAGAAATAACTTTTTTCCATCTTCAAAGCAGCATGCAATCAGAAATTATTCATGCCCCCTGTCCTATGATAGTGCCTCTCACCAGGCTTCCTCAGAAGACCCAGATATGGGGTCAAGAGTCCCAATTTAGCAACCCTGAGCTCACTCAAGCCAATGAACTTGCATTGGATCCAAACCCATAGTGTCTGGGCACAGCTTTGGGATCTAGGAAGGGCTGAGCGCTGTCTGTCAGCAGTTTTGCTTGTACCCAGCATCAGGGTCTCAAGCAGTCCTCAGCATCTCTCTGCTCTTCAGCAAATCCTGTCACCTGTCTGTAGCACAGCAACCTTGATTTTGCAGGGACGTGAGGGAATAATGTGCCCCAGCATCACATTTAAGGGTATTTTAAGGCTAAATCAACTAATTTTAGAGGAGCAAAAGGCCAATTCTGTCTAAGTGCTAAGTATTATTATAGCCTCCCTGTGCAGAGTCTTATGAATTGAAAGATGACATCTGAGTAAGAGAGGCATTATAACGGTGCAAAGAAACTGGGCTGGCATAGCAATCCGCACAGTTTATGTTGAGCAAATGAGAAGCATCTGTCTGTATGGAGAGGGAAAGAAATAATGAATGTATCTATGTATAGCCTGGGAGATTGATAGCTGTAATTTAGCAACGGCTGCTCAGCACTTCTATCAGAAATGACAAAGCAGCTTGCAACGTTACCTGTTTCCTAATCAATCTTTTGATTGCGGCATGGACGGGGCTCCGGCGCTGGCCTCCGTGGAGAGAGCGCTTCCATAAAGTGGAGCAGCGGGCACGCGCAGCCATATGGCTGACCATATGGGAAGGCAACATCTGTAGGGGACTTCATCTTTTTCTTTCCTCCCTCCTCTTATTTCATTGTGAAGGCTGATTAAATTAATATGCAAATCGGTTTCAAAGAGCTCCGCCAATGTGATGCGGGTCCATTCAAGAGCCCTGTGTCAGGGTAATCAGGAGACCCTTAATGGGATGTGCAATATTCCATATGGGACATGGAAAAGGGGAGGGCGACCTGTATTTCTAAGTGCTTCAGCAGG
>NW_005841986.1:2432338-2459932 GCF_000455745.1 Alligator sinensis
TAGCACATGGATGGGGTCTTGGTAGGGGACAGTCCAGCATGCAGTGAGGGATGATGAGTCTAACATTTGGTGCAGTGAGTTGGGGAAGAGTCACTCTTACAGTAGTATCAGGAGGCTCTGACTAACATCTTAGCCGCACTGTGCCAGGCGCTGTACAAACGCGTCCTTGGAAATGATCTTTGCTACACAGCGACGATGATCTGAATTCTTCAAGGCAGGTGTGAGGTGGGATAAGCAACGTTTTACAGGTAGGGGACCAACATTTGGACCAAGCTGTCAGGGCCCAGATTGAGGTCAGGGGTTCTCAATCCCCAGCCACTCAACCGCGCTGGGAAGAGGATTTAAAGGAACCATTGCTTGGGACTAGTGACTTGGACTGCCTGTGTTTGCTTGTTTGGTGCCTACCATTGGGGGAGTGAGATTAGGGATAGGGCCACACTGACTCTGCCTCCTTGAGCCCTCACATACCCGGCTCTTCTGCAAGCTGGTCCTTGCTCCTCATCAACCAGTGCCGCCCTGAAGTTTACCTCCAGCAGGCACAGTGGTGGGTTGTGAGTCCAGTTCCTCTTCTCTGCTCTCCCTCTTCTCCTTCTCTCTTCCAGCTACTGGCCAGATTATTGGCTGGTGAAAATCCTGTAACTTTATTGACTTTAGTAGAGCCACTAACTTTACGGTTTAAAGGCAATTAACCAGTAGACAGTGTTGCACTATAATATTTAATGGTGGAGCTTTTAGCATCTTTGTCATGTGCATTGGTTTTAGCACCTCAGGCCACATTCACCCTTGGTGTAATTTCTCTAAAGTCGGCCATTTCATGGGGGGTGAGTCTAGTCCCTCATTCCTCAGCATTTACCAATAATGACTCCACTAGGAATCAAATATGCCTCACGTTTAAGATTTTAGCAATGCAGCAATCCAGGGGCTGGAGCTCGGCAAATGCATACAGACCCGAGCTGCCTTGGAACAAACTTAGCTCTAGTGCAGGGTTTAAGTTGGACTGCAAAACCCAGCCTGGACCCTGGGAAAGGACTTGGGGTGGCCAGTCTGTGCTGAGCTCCATGCTACTGCACTGCTATCGCAGTGTGAGCTATTGCAGCTACTGCAACACAGATCGATCACAAGTAGCCGTGTGAACGGTTGCAGCTCTGGATTGCAATGCATTGCAGACCTGCCATGTATTTTCTTGGACATTAATGCAAACCCTTGCTTCTAGGCTTTTATAGTGTGGATTTTCTAATGAACTATTTTGGAAGAGCCTGATACTCCACTGGATCCCTATCTGCTCTAGTTGTGGTGAATTAACAGGGAAAACCAAGTCCTCCAGCGGGACTTTTCTTTTCCTGATGTTTCAGAAGAGACGTGATTGCACTCTTCAGCATCTGAAGGACTGCCATAAGGGAGAGGAAGAATACTTTTTTTCTGCTGCTGTAGACAGCAGGACATGGACCAATGATTTAGGGTGGACATCAAGAAGAACTTCTTTGCCGTTTGGACAGCGAGGTAGTGGAATAGACACCTAGGGAAGATGTGGCATGTCCACCATTGGAGCTGTTCAAAAAGAGGTTGGATAAGGTCCGGTCAGGAGTGACCATTGGTGTGCCCTGGAAAGAGCAACAATTAGGAGCCCAGGAGCACCCTACCACCCCCCCAAACATGCACAAAGACTGCTGGGAGATGACAGAGTCAGAGCAGGTGGATACTGGAGAGGACCGTGCTCAGCAGCAGGCGAATGAAGGACGGCTCCACACCTGGCTTGGTTGCAAAGGGAATTAAAGCAGCTGGGATAGCTTGTGGTGGGGGTTCCCAAAGAGGATTCCCGTTTTTGTCCCTGTGTGGTGAGTGAGGACACGCTTGCTGTCCCCATGCATCTGGGCTTGGCTGGTTATCGCACAGCGCCAGGAAGGAATCTTTTTTCCCCCCCTCCTGTTGCAACCCATCATCACGTCAGGGTTTTTTTTCCCCCACCACCTTCCTCCGAGGCATTGGCTGCTGGCTGTAGTTAAGGCTGAGGATTTTGACTGGGGTGTGCCAGTCTTTCTGCTGGGATTGAAGCCCAGGGGTTTCTTGCTCCTCTGATCAGGGTCAGATCGATTGCCACCTTCTAGGATCTGGAAGAAATTTCACCCCATGGTCAGATTGGTACAAACTATGGGGGGTTTGCTCTTCTCTGGAGAGGGAGACATGACCTTCTTCCTTGCATCTCTCAAGTACATTTTAACACCCTCTGTTTTACCTGTGGCAGGCTAGGATGCTCTTGGCATCTTTGGGCAGTTTGCTTTGTAGTTGTGTAGTTTTAGGAATAGTTAGACTTGTATGGGATAGTTTGGATAGGGATGATCCTGCCTCAAGCAGGGGGTTGGACTAGGTGACCTCCGGAGGTCTTTTCTGCGATTCACCCCACAGATCAAGCGTCGAGGGGTCACTGGCATTGGAGCAGCCTGGTGGACTGAATTGGGCAAGATCATTGGCATCGTTTCATCCCATTTCTGGAGGCAGAGCGTGTCCCATGGCATCCCTGCATCCAACTTTGCTGTGGCCGTGAAACACCATAATCAAATGCAGCTGGCATATGGATGTGGAAACTGCAAGCCGGGCTTCACAGCACCTTCCAAGTCAGCTTCTCAAATTTGCTTACCCTGTGGACTGTACTTCAATGCCGTGACAGCTCGGTCATGGCCACAGCATGTCCCCGAGGCAACTTCATGCTGATCTGCTTGCTTTCAAAGCTCTTCCAGCCCTATGGCATGAGTGCCACGTACCTCAGAACAGATATCTCTGTTTACCGCTTGGCACGTGGCTAAGGGAAAGGGAGCTCAAGAACTGTTCTTGAATGCCTTGAATTCTGGTTTCCTAAAGGCTGCTGAGAGCCCATTTATGTCCATGCTGCAGATGATGCATGGTCTCACTGAGTGCTGGACTTGCCTTGAGGCCTCGCTCCTCATGTTATGGTCCTTAAAGTTACAGGTCATCCTTCCTTCTCCAACCTCCTGTGATGACTTTGTCCTGCAGCGAGGATGGAGCCCGAGCAGGAAACTCTCCAAGTCTGGTGGGGTCATCTTGAAAAAGGGCTCTTGGCGATGGACCTCCTCATCCTCGGCAAAGTCAGGATGAGCCCGAAGGGCGAGGGGGAGCCCATAAAGGTGAATCTGAGAGACGAAGAGCAAGATCCTTCACTGATGATATTTGATGGGAGAAAACAAAGAAACTAGCAACAAGCATAGAGCTTAGGTATCTTCTAAGGACAAATCTGGCTTTTATTTAACCTTTGCCCCAAAAACCCAGTGATGGATACTTGAAAAGTTCAGGTGAACCGAAAGCCCACCCAGGGGAATATAGACAGTAGCAAACAGCCTCTCCACAGTGTACAAATTTTGCCCTTGCAGTATGACACCAAGTCAGATTGCAGCAATCATCCATGCTGAACAGGTATTGACTGAGGATAAAATGTAGGTACTTACCCACTCATTTTCTTGCATTGCTTTATTGCTCTGTTTCCTTTGGCTTTGTGCTAAGAAAAAGCAATCTTGGGCTTCTCTCCTGGGCAGAGCCGGCCTCTGCAGGCCCACAGAGCTAAGCCCTCCTCTGGGAATTGCAAGCTGTCCTGGGTGAGAGAGGGTTGGGGGTGCGGGGAGATGCTCGGGTTTCACTTGAAAAAGGTACAGGGTGGCAATAATAGTTCTGCGCTCTCTGCCAACAGTGGGAAGTGGTTTCTTCTGCTCCCTGCCCTTGGGGATGAGAAGAAAACTAGGCAAGAAAACAGTGAGTGGTGAGACAGCCCCTGGTGAGGCTTGTATGTCTAGGTCCACTGCTCCAGAGGTGCCTAGGGACTGTGAATTGAGCTGTGCATTGAGAGAGACTTCTGTTTCCTGGAGGATTTCATGATTGCAAAATTTGGATGTGTTCCCATTCAGACCAAAACCCAATATGTCTCTGGGAACCTGGCTCTGGGACGGTCTGGCTACGTATCTCTGAGCTGCGGGGTGCTGGAAGCCCTAGGTGTCCCTGACTTGGATGTCACCTGCACGGTGACCTGTCTAGGAGCCGGGGTCCCTGAAAGCCTTGGATCCCTGAGCGAGGATGATCTGCAAGCCTCAGCTGAGATGCAAGCTTGGAGCGCCTGGCTCTGGACTCTCCCTCACTGCTCCCGGTGAGCTGAATGCTTGCATCCTGGACATCAGCAGCTGGCCCCTGGGAGAGCTGCAGAGCAGATTGGGAGCTTAGGTGTGGATGTTGGGGTCCCACGGGCTTGTGGAGGAGGGCTGCGGGAGCCCGGGTTCCCAGGCAGACCACTCGGCAACTATAGCAACTGCATCGTGATCAGGCTGTGCTTGCAAACCGTATGGATTAGGGTGATCCCTGTGGATGAGGAATTGCTTAGATCAGGGTGACCTGAGCCAAGCAATCCCTATGCTGCTCCTCATGGGTGCTAGTGCAAGGTCACGCTGGAATAGTAGTGCTCTGGTGCATGCTTGATGAGCAGCCCTGGGGCTGCTCTGAGCTGTGCCAGGGGCTGTTACGGTCCATGCAGCCACTCGGACTCAGGAGCACAAAGGGGCTGGAAGCCACCTCCCGTCCCCCCTTACCTCTGGGCTGTGCCTCTCTGGAGGTGCAGCACACAGCCTGCCCCGCTGCATGCTCTCCGCATGCCCTGCCTCATCCATGTGCTTCTCTGCCTCGTCTTTGCGATGTTTCACATCTTATTCCCCGAGCTCTCCTGGGAGGGGTAAATGCTGCTCCGCAGGCTGAAAGCAGGGGGCTGCGGTGTTGCACAGGCAGGTTGGAGCAATGCATGTGGGAGCTCAGTACCAAGAACGGGAACCTTTGGCCCCTCTGCTGCTGCTCTGTATCACGTCTGAGTCGTTGCAGATTGAAAATCATGGCAGCATAATGTATTAGTGCAGCCTCTGTGGCCTTATGAGGATTGTCCCCACTCCACCCATGGGTCCCTTTGCTGGCCTTCTTGGAGCAGAAGTCAGGGGCTGAATGGGGCATGGAGGTGGATGCTGGTCCCTCTCCATCAGGGTCGAGGGACAGCTTGGGATCAACTTGCCCAGCTACTGCCTGCGCTGTACCTGGGCTTTGACTCCTGATATTCTCAGCGTGGCACCTCTCAGCACCGCTAAACTCACTGCATCACAGGCTGAGGTCTTCTGTCTGCCTGCCACTTCCTCCTGGCTGCATAATCAAAAGACGCCTCCATTAAGGGGGAAACAAAGACGCAAACACAGGTGTTCGGGTGCTGGCCATCTGCTGCTTGCTCCCCAGCTGCTGGGCAGGAAAGTTTGCAAAGGCGGGGCCAAAGCAACAGAAGCAGAGATCTGGAGCACCAAAGCTGTTTGGCAAAGGGTCCAAAAGCTGCAACAGCTAGGAAGAAGCGTGTGTACGTGTGTGTGTGTCCCAGCCCTGTGTTGAGAAGCAGAGGGATAGTTGAACAACCTTTGCACATAAATGATTTGATCATTGGCAGGGATGCAATCGCATGGGGTTGGTCTGAAGAACGTTATTCCGTTTCTCAGCAGAGCTATTCTCATTGCTGGAAGATGCGGTCACCAGCAAACCGGTCAACTCTTGGCTAAGGAGGCTACTGGCAGGCACCTGCTGGCAGGTGTTGTGCAGGTGATACAAGGGGAGGAGGAAACACAAGGTGCAGTGACCTACATGAGGATGCGAGGGCTGATGTGACACTTCATAGCAGTGCCAGCCAAGAAGTTGGGATCTAGCCCCTGGCTTTTAACAGTGCTTGGCCATCAGTGTTTCCCTGATCAACAGATTCATTTAGGGTTTTTTTGTTTTCTTTTTATGGCATCTTTGAAATAGAAACCCAGACAGGTGTAAAGACTGCACCTGCAGGGACCATATTATAATGCAGGAATGGGCTCATTTTGTCTGCAGTGGAAATTGTGCCAAACATTGAGGCAGGATCTTGGCCCACAGCCTTCTCCTGGCTTCCCGGGAGCGGTATAAATCTAGTCTTTCTGAAAATATGGATGTGTGTCTCTGCACCATGTAGAGATACCTCGTGTGGAACCAAGACTGTGTTACCGTAGTGCGGTGACTGGGCTAAGTGCTTCTCGACCAACCTAATAACCTCAGGGCATAGCTCTTCCCCCTTCCTGAGCCAGCATGTTCACACCTGGCCTAGGTATCTCAAACTGTGCAGCACGGCGCCATGTCGCCCCACGCCATGCGTCATGTATTGCTGCAACTCTCCTAAATGTGCATGTGCTTCATAGTGCTAAAGTTGCTCAACTGACTGTTGGGGCACCTTCGGTATAGCAATAACTTTCCTCCATTCTTCCTGGTCTTTTGCAATCCTTGCATCATCAGTCAGTTTTAATCCCATCCGGTCTCTGATGTTCATGGTCCAGCTTCTTCTAGGTCTTCCTCCTCTTCTTCGTCCATCCACAGCACCCTCCAGCATGGTGTTGGTAAAGGGTGCCAGGTCTTCTTGTTACATGTCCAAACCACTGCACCTTTCTTATGATTTCGAGTAAGGGTTTGTATTTGCTGACTTTTTGTCTGATTTGATGTTTCACAGATTCATTTGTTCTGTGTGCAGCATAGGGTATGTCTAAAAGTCTTTTAAAGCACCACAGCTCAAAGGTCTCCATTTGCTTTTCCAGCGCCCTAGTGAGCGTCCAGGTCTCACAGCCATAGAGAGTTGTTGAAACAACAACTGCACATAGGCGGTGGAGTTTCATTTTCATTGCGATGTTGCCTCTAGTCCAGATTTTCTTCACCTTTGCTAGTTGTCCAATGGCAACGGCTAGTCCTGCTTTTACTTCTTTTTCTGTTGTAGCATCTTCTGTGATGGTTCCTCCAAGTGTGTTACTTTTTCTAGCTTCTCATTACCAGTTTTTTACCGATGCATCATCACTGCTACCGGCTGATGTTATCGTTACAAAGCGAGGTGAGCTGACCTGACTTCCAGGCGCACTGATCATCTACAAATATCACAGAAGATGGGTACTACCAGCACTCAACCCCTCAGCAAATCTGGCCACAAGCCAGTCTCCTTTCTGCGTCCCTGTCGGGCTGATCATTTGAGACCTTTGAAAGCAACAGAAGGACTCTTGGATCTGGAAAAACTCCTGCTATCCTTTTCTTCACACCAGTCAGGACTTCTAAGGCATTTCTTATAAGCGGCTGACATCAGCAACCCTGGCTCTCACATTTGGTGGCCCGGGCAGGGCAGAACGTGCTCCTAAAGCAAAGGCTGACCCTCAGCAGGACCTGAAACAATTCGTCGGGTCCGCAGCCCCTCTCCCAGGATAGTTGGTGCCATCCCAAATGCCCTCGAGGTGCATACGGAAGGCCTTGGTGGCAAGATGAAATATTTAAAGCCGCTTTGATTTGAAAGCAGGTGGGGGAGCAGCAGCCTCTTTAGTCTCTGTGTTGGTTTAAGACATGAGGAGGGAAGAGTGTTTCTGAAGTGCTGGCAGGTTCTTAAGCCATTAAGGTTGTTGGGAGAAACCCTTGGACAGATACTAGAGTGCTCTACCTGCATTGCCCGGTGACTTGCAGGCTTGAGGGGATGAATGAAATACTTGGGACGGTGGAGCTATTGCTTAGGCCAGTCCATCCCGTTCTGCAGGCGGCAGAGAGCTCTCTAGTCCAGCAGACAAAAGGCACCAAAAAATGCAAAGAAAACTGGAGTTAGGCCAATCCAAACTGGAATTTTCCTTTTACTGGGGTGCAGATTCAATGACCAGGGTGCTTCCTAGTTTGAAACCTATGTTATTTCCATATTTCTTTACAGCCCCCATGGCCCATTGGAGGTGTGACCTCTTAGGGTCTATTCCTCACTCCCATCCACCCCCACCGGTTTCAGCAAACTGCAGCTGCAGGTACAGAGAGTGCCCATCAGGTCCTGAACGTGTGGCTCAGTGCAAAATAAGAACATAAGAAATGCCGTTTACGGGGTCAGACCTTAGGTCCACCTTGCCCAATAGCCTGTCACACAGGGTTTCTTCCACTCACTTGAAGCCTCCAGCAATGAAGGTCAGGATAGAAGATGACAGAGGCAGTACTTTTCATAGCAAACCGTTTTGATCTGGGGATTGTGCCAGTAATGGCTGCACTGGAGCAGAGGAAGCAAAGCAGGGAGAGAGGCATCGTTGCCAAATCCTACCCTCGGAGCCATTTGCAGCTCCTCTTGGCCTTGGCACCTGCAACACAGGCCCATCCAAAAGTGGCGTTTCATCTTGACTCGGCTTGCTGTTCCATGCCCTGAGGCCACCTCTGACCCATCTACAAAGAGCCCACACTGTTCAATGCACTGCCTGCTTTCCCAACAATGGCAAGGACAATACGGTATTAGCAATCCCCTTCAACTAGGGGGTTGTTTTTAATGGGAGATCCTTTCCTTCTTCGTGGAAGGATGCTCTTAGGCTAAAGATGCTGGCTGAAACCTGGCTGCACCATTCAGCTCTGCCGCTGACTCACTTGCGTGACCTTGGGCATGTTGCTTGATCTCCCGATGGCCCATGTCTGATTGATGATAACACAGGGTGAAAATTAGCTGAGCTGTATTAGCTTTGACTGAGCCAGTTACAGCAGCTGAGCATCTAGCCCCATAATGCCTTCCATTTGCAAAGCTTGGTTACAAGGCACCTGTGCACATGTTACATGGAGAAGAGAGTAATTTTCTCTGCATTATGGGCTGGGACTGGCAGAGAAGCAGTGAACGCTCTTTCCAGCTGCCTGCCTGACTTTGCTACGATGATGATTTGGGAAGAAGGAAGACAGTGGGAGTGTTAAGGGGGCTCCTGGGCTGGGAGGCTATCGATGGGAAGGCCGAGCATGGAAAGCAGGAGGCAGCAAGGAGGAAGGAAGGAAGCTGAACGCTTCTTTGAGTCCTTGGCAGCTGTCTGCTCCTGAGGTCTCGCTGCAGGTAAGCCACGTGCTGCTTGGGGCGGTGGTCTGTGGTGAGCTGGAAAAGACCATCTCCTTCCTTCTCAGGGGAGGCAGGACAGTGTGAGCTGCTTTATGTATCTTCCATTTCTGGGCTGTGAATATTTAACATCCTCCTCCAGATGCCCAGGCTACAATCCAGCACAAAATGCAGCCACCTCTGGGGTGCAGTGTGGCAGCTGATTAACACCAGATAGCAATAGGCCTCTGCAGCCACGTGCAGGAGGTGAAGGGGAATTCAGCACACAAGAGGAAATCCTTGTTCCTCCCTATAATGAAAGAAACCTGATGTACAGTGAATGTGTACTCCTTTCTTTTTTTTTCCCCCCACCGTGCTGAGGCTAATAGTAATTGAGCTGTTCCTTTTCCTCGCTTTGGTTTATTGACTGAAACAAGCAAATCTTCAAGAAGCACTCCCCCGAATTATCCGTTTTCAGATAAGTATGAAGTGGTATATGTGCGTGTATGGGGGGGGGGTGAGATCTGGGGAACGGGGGAGTGCAGTGGGAAAGAACAAATGAATTCTGACATTGTAAGCGAAGATTAAACAGTGGAGAGAATGTGGCTTCAGCTGGCAGTCATTAGATTAACAGCTTGTGTATTTCAATAATCAGTTTAAAGTTGGGTTTATCATGCATGCAAAAAGCTCCACTCTTCAAGGTGTGCGGCTGGAGCTGGAAGTGCTTGAAAGTCAAGAGAGATTAAGACGGTGCAGAGTGAGAATAATGCATTAATGAAGTTCTTTCCCCCCAGCCCTTGGAGAAACAGGCTGAAGAATAAGGATGGATCTTGTCCCTTGCGATCAGTCCCACTTAGGAGAGAGAAGAGGCAGTTTTTGGTTTCAGTTTCCTCCGGGGAAGCTCAGGCTGAGCAGATGACCTGAGACCCAGCCACATCTGGCCCCAACATCTCCATCCAGATAAATGCGCCTTTGGTTGCTTTTTCTTTTTTTTTTCCCCCCACCCTTGTCACACAAATTGGCATCTAACAGACCGATCAGGCAATGTGTCTTCACCTGTAGGTGTGTTGCACAGCCTTCCCTCACTTAGTTGAGCGCTCAGCGGTCTATGTGAAGTCAACGGGGCTTCAGGGGTCCCTGCTTGTCGAGGGGAGGGCTTCAGCCAGCTGATGCTAGCTGAGGAGCCATCCCATAGTTTTTACTTAAGCGAACAGTTTTCCATGGAAGTCGCCGGGGAATTTCCCTGAGTAAAGACTTCAGGAGTGGACTCTTTAGGAATATCAGCAGATCATGCGGCCGTTTCTATTCATCACCACTTCTCCTTTAATTAAAGGCAGGCAGGCCAAATGCACTCGGTTATCAACGTTGCGCGTGCTGATTAAAAGGATTCCATAGATACCATTTCAAAGATGTCCTAATGAGAAATAAATTCCCCTAAGGGCTCGTTAATCTGTTTCCAGGTTCTTACACTTTCCTCTGCAGCTCCGTTTGCCGCGTGAGCTGTTCCACTGGAGCGACCCCCCACGCCACGGATGCCTTCACCTCCATAGGGCTAGGGCTGCCTTTTGCTCTGCTTACACCTTGCTTAGCATGAGAGAGTCCTCATCCTGCATTGCAGCTTACTGAGCTGTGAAGGACCAGTCCAGTCTGTGTCGGTAGGGTGAGAAATCAAAATTTGGCCCGAAGACTGGATCGAGGTTTGAATAATTGCAAGCAGAGGCATATCTGGGCAGTCCTGTGCCTGGGGCAGGGGCTGGGGGAGCAGTAGCTACAGCTGCTCTTTGCACCTCTCCTAAGTCAGTATTTGGGGCCGGTACCTTGACTTCCCTTCCCCCTTATTATGCTACAAACTCTGCTTTCTGGGGTGCAGGTGATGGGCAATCTCCTGCCGGTGGAGATCTGACCAAGAGCTTTTGCTGCAAAAAAGCAATCAGTGCCACACTCATCTTCTCTCTTGATCAGGGGCTATCTCAATGCCTCCTCTCCCGACACCTGGCAGGCGTATGAAGGTGCGTATTACAGGTGTCGCAGAGGAGAGCAGAACCATCTCGTGAAAAGGGTGACTTTGAATTCATCCCAGAGGGGAAATTTGGAGCAATGCTTATCATGCAGTCGTCCCCTGTGTCATGCTGTTGTTTCCCTTTCGGGAGCTGAGCGCTCCAGTCGGCCTGGGCCTTTCAAGTCGAGCAGAGCATTCGAACGTAGTAGACCCATTGATGGGAAGTTCAGCCACAGAAAAACCTACGGGGATGGAAGGAGCAAGCTCTGCAGAAAGGGTGGAAGAGCTAGTATGTTCTGATCGGCCAAGTGACAGCTGCGGGGTGGAGGGGGATGTGCCTGCACGGGGGTGTGCGCAGTGGGCAGCATAGGGATCATTTACAAAGCGGGTCATCAAATGGGTTGTAACGAGGAGCGATAGGATAAAATGAAGATGGGGGCAAACTCCGGCTGCAGAGCACTGCAATTCTCCCGGCAGCGCCGTCCGTGCTAAGCCGTGGAATAATCTCCCAAGGGAAGCCACATGGCTACGGCTACCCAAGTGGCTTCAAAGGGAGCCAGGGGAAAACGTACTCGAAGGGATCACCTTCAGCTGGATTAATAACCTCACTGGACCTTTCGGGCTTCCCTGCCGATGGTACCGTGAGCTGCAGCTTTTAGTCATCCCAATGCAACTGCACTGAAGGGAAAAATTTGACCAGAAACCCTCATTAGCTCTTCAGTACTGGGTCCAGATGTAGACCTCCAGCTCTTTGTCCAGTGAAGGGAACGCAGGCAGCGGAAAAACAGCTGGGCTTGACTGGACAGATCCGGAAACCTGCCCCGGGAAAGTGCTTTTCTGGCTCTAATCTCCACCAGATCGTACGCCTGGGGGTATTTTCAGCACTGCCTGGGAAGCCTTGCAGTAAGAGCCCCCCTTGCCAGGGCTTTCCCCAGGCAGCAGGGCTGTAGCATCTCTCCCACACCAGTGGCAGGTAATGCTGGCTGGTTGGCACTGTGTCTGCAAGCTGCTAAGTGCTTTGCAAGAGGCAGAAGGTAGAAAATGATCATCCTGACAGCTCCCCGGGCTGCTCTAGCTGCTTTGTGGCTGCATGAAGGAGACGGCAGCCGTAACACTCATGGATCTGGGCTTCTGACAATGCCTCTTGGGTGCAGAGTGGTTTTGGGACTACTCTCTGCCAGCAGCATCCTCTTTGGTGGGACTACGGGGCAGGGACTTGTCCATCCTTGCCTGCTGGAAAGACCCCCTTGTGCCTGCAGGAAGCTTGGTCCGTTCATACTGCCCACCGTATTGTAGGGACCAGAAGTTACCCAGACCCGGAGAAGCACAGAGGCAGTTTACAGCCCCTTTTGCCCTAAATCTGGTGTTGCTTCAATCACAGCCAGCCTGACTTTTTGTCCAGGAACGATGATGAGGTTGCGTTGTTTGCCCTACTGCCCTCCCTGACCCCATTTCAACACCGTCTGTGCTGCATCTCTCCTGCACATGGTATCTGGGCAGCTGTGGTATCCTCACTCCCACTGTCCCTTTCCCTTTTGTACATCTGCTGGCAAAACAGCCTGGCAGTAGATGAAACTTTAAATATATTAGGCATGCATTTGCATTTGAAGGAGGGAAATAAAATATGCATGACTCGTCCTAATTCAGACTCGCAGGCTGGTTCCAGATTGTCTGTCATTGCCCTCTCTTGCTCAGAATTTCTCTCTCTCTCTTAATCACAATGGATTAAAAAACCAAAAACCCGGTGTAGTTTCCAGGCCATGCAGTGAAAACCTCTCCCTTTGAGCTGGATGATCTCTTGGTATCTGAATCATTTTGGGGCTAAGTCTTCATGGCTGCTCAGTACCTTCTGTCTCCAGAGGCAGGATGAGATCCTGCATGTTCAGTGTGTGTGAACCCCGAACAGACCGGATTGCTTGTCTTCTCGAAATGCCCTGGTTACAGATGTCAGTGCCCTTGCAGACTGCTTATAGCCACCCCCAAGCATCTCCCCTGGCATTCACACTGCACAACCCCCGTTTCCTATTGTGTTCATCTATTATTTCATCGAATATATGCTCGACACTTGGCCATACTGAAACTATCACACTGGGACCACAAGCATGCGCCCCTCCTGTGTCTTCTGCTGGGACCGAACCAAGCTTCTGCTGCTTGAGTCGAAGGAAACCTCCTGTGGGTCTAGCGCTGTCTTATTTGGCATAACACTTAAGTAGTGGGAGCTTGTGCACAGACTCTCTCTTAAGTGCTGTGAAAAACTGGCATGTTCACTCCAAAAGTTGGCAGGGGGGTTTAGCCAGCCACTGGAGCCTGACACCAGAGGGAGACACATTCACGTGCATTAGTCCAAGTGCTTGTTTGAACTCAGAAGTGAATTGCCAGGCTATCACGGGTGCATCCCAGGAGCGCTATAGCATTTCCATTTAACCAGCGTGCCTGCACCATTTCATGGGATCTTGAGCCCAAAGTGAATTTCAAATGCTGTGAAATTTCCATTCCCATTCTGCTCCATGGCGGTTTTGCTCTAGCAGCGGCACGTGTTGTGCATCTCCTCACCCCAGTGGACATCTCCATGGGCCTTGCAAATAGTAAGGGACAATTTGTAGACATTGCAGTGGGGTAATGTACAGAGACACTTAATTACCCATAAGTGTCTCCAAATGGACCTTCCCGTGACCGTGGGATCTGCTGAAGACAGCCCAGACATTATTCACACGTATTGCAGTCGCTTTCCCAGCTGTGTGGACTGGGTGATTTTTGGACCGAGTCTTTCTTCTAGTTTCTTACTCAGGTTTTGTGATGATTTCCCTTTGGGATTTTTTAAACTCTTCTACAAGGGAAGGGAACAAGCAAGATCAGAGCCGTGGGCCGGGACTGAGCGGTGCAAGGCTTTGCAAGCAAGGATGTAAGGCTTTGAGAGCGAGGCTAAGAAGTCTGAACTTTGGTTCTCGGCGGCTCTGCGCATTGTTCGTGTCAGCAGTCATTCTGCACACCCTGTGGCGCTCTCATGGCTAATGACATCTAAGTAAATGATTGCTCCCTGGAGGTTTGGAGCCTGGGGTATAGTCTGACTTCAGCTAAAGCTCCTGGGCTCTGTTTACAGTCTGCTGTATGACTGCTGGATGATGCATGCAAAACAGTTTGTCCCTGAGAACTTATGGAGGGATGGTGAGCTTGCAAATGAGTGCCTCAAACACTGTGCCTATCTGTAAAAAGGAGGACCCAGGGAGTTGTAGACTAGGCAGCTTGACTTCCATTGCAGGACAGATACAGGGACCAGTAATCAAACAGTCTTTGTGTGCGCACCTAGGTAACAAGGTGGTGACTGACATGGATTTACCGAGAAACAAGTCATGTCGAACCCATCTAATTGTCTTCTACGACAAGGTAACGAGCCTGGTCAAGCTGTGCTGAAGCTATACTTTAATAAGGCTTTTGACACTGTCCCACTTGATGTTTTCCTAAACTACCTAGGGATATAGTCTTCAGATGAAACTACAATAAAACTGGGTGCATAATACTTTGGAAAACCACATTCAAAGACTAGTTATCAATGGTTCACCGCCAAACTGGAAGGATGTACCTGGTGGGAGTCCCCAGGAGAGCTGGCTTGAGTGCAGCGCTAGTCAATATTTTTTTTAATGCCTGGGGTGATGGAATAGCATGTGCTTTCATTATATTTGTAGACAATATTGAGCTGGGAGAAGTTGCAGGCTTTGGAGGGAAGGGTGAAGATTGAAAATGACCTTGAAAAATTGGAGAAATAGTCTGATGCAGCAAGGACAAGTTTGACGTACTGTATTCGAGTAGGAATAATCAACCGGATGCATACAAAACGGGGAACAACTTTTCAGCCAGCATTTCTGCAGGGAAGGATCTGTGGTTTTATCGTATTTCACAAATGCAATGAGAGTCCCCGGTGTCCTACTACTGCATAAAAAAATACTAATGTACTAGGGTACATCAATGGGAACATTTCATGTAAGACAGATGAAGTAGTCCTGTTGCTTGGCAGTATTAAGACTTCAGCTAGAGTACTGTGTTCAAGTTTGGGTACTAGTTGCCAAGAAAGATGTAGAGCAGTTATAGAAAAATCCAGAGAGCAACAAAATAGTGAGAGGTCTAGAAAGCCTGACCCGTGAGGAAGGCTTGAAAGAGTAGCTTGTTTCATTAGAGAAGAGAATAATGAGGGGTCACCTATCAAGTCCGTTGTGAAGAAGGCTAGAAACTATTCTTCGTGTCCACTTGTGCTTGGACGAACGGGACTGGGTAGATTTAGGTTAAAGATCGGACACTTTTCTAACCGTAAGGGTAGTTAGGCTCTGGGGGGGATGTGAAGTTCCCATCGCTGGGAGTTTTTAAGATCAAGTTAGGCAAGCATCTGTCAGGAGTGGCTTTGGTACAAATGGTCCTGCCAGGGGGGTAGGGGATGGGACTGGATGACCTATGGAGGTCACTTCTAGCCCTACTTCTCTCTGATCCTATGATCTTTAGGAACAGGGCTCCTACTGGCTCAACTGGAGGGTCTCTTTCCAAGCAGACTTTCTGGGTTAAGCTGTTTTATGTCTGTAGAGACGTAAGACTGGAAGGGACCTTGAGAGATCACCTAGTCCAATCAGGGGTTGAACCTATGACTTCAGTGGCATTAGCACCATGCTCTAACCAACTGAGCGTGAAGGATCATAGTTTGTTTGTTGGCTGTAGTAAGAAATGAGCTCCACACACACCGTGGACATAAGCACTTGCTAGAGGAATCTACCCATTACTATTATGGTTAAGTAAAGTTTTGCCCATTCTCCAGCTCCCCACCGGATGTGCCTTAAAAGAAATGCAGAGCAATTCTAGCTGGTGGAAACACCCACGTGTCCCAACGGTCTGGGAGAAGCAGCCGCTGACAGCAAAATCACATCCCCAAACAGCCCCATTGCCAGCAATACTGTGGTTCTCCTGGCTCTGTTCCCATTCCTGGTGTACGAGAGGCTCAGAAGAGGTGCCCACAACCTTGGTGTCGTCTTTCTTTCCCCACCAAAGTCCAATTTATGTGAGCTTTGTTTGGCCATTTCTTTTAGGGGATTGAGAAGTTCCTTTGCAAGGGAGGCAACAGTTCAATGATGCAGTCATGGGCACTCCAGTGTGTGGCATGGTAGGATGGGCTGGTATGCATGGCATCATGGTACCAACCACATCTGCTGGTAAATACTTCTTATTTAGAGCCTGTGTAGCCACTGCACTGAAGCTGGTCCTGTTCTGAGACCCGGGACTTACCGGTATTGTTACAGCAACAACCAAGTGGTATTTCTGGAAAGTCTCTTTCAGAAATCCAAGTCCTGGAGTTAGTCCTCAGGGCCACTGTTGATGGTGGAAACATTGCCAATTGAGTAGGACCTGGGCAAGACGGTGAAGAAACCTGGAAGGAGGATGGGCAAGAAGTCCTACCCAGATCTCTTCCGTTTCTAGTCTCCCTAGGTCTGCGCCTTACAGGTGTCCCAGACTTCTTTCCTAATGTCCTTGCAATCTCTGGCTCTGAGAACCCAGTATTATATTGTATTTGGAGCTGGCACTGTGCATCTCATGAACTTAAGAGTGCCTATTAAAAAAAAAAAAAAAAAAAGGCCATATTGAAAATCAATTTTCTCCTTGCAGGTCTTGAGCAATTTTGCAAGATATAATAAGATGAGCAATCTGGTTCTGGCAGTGAAAAGAACAGATGTCAAGCTATAATTTCCCATACCAGAAAATGCTGTGGAGCCACTTTGTGTGTGAGAGAGAAGAAATTCTGTTATTAATGGGGGGCAGCTAAAATGTGGATGCCCCGGGGACAGATGCAGTGATGACTCCAGTCTTTTGTTGCCACACTGGAGATGCTTTAGCGTCGCACCATGAACCAGTCCATAAAGGAAGGGGACGGTCCCAGGAATGAGCCCCCCTGCATCTACATCACATTACAAGGAAGGAGGGTGTCTGCACCCATCGTATTGTTGCTTTGAGGTTGCTGTAGACCGTGGGAGCTCTCACGTGCCTGTTGAGATGAACCAATCTCCCGCGCTGGTGTTGTGGCAATACCTGTGCTGCTTGTCCGTACTGAGACCTCTGAGGGTCCCTTTGCTTTGGAAAGCGCCTTCCTACCCCCTCCTCCTGGACACAAGCTTCAGGGTTTGGTCCTTAATTAGCAAGAGTCTCTCAATGTTGTGATCCAAAGGAACAATTCATCCTCTTGGAGAAACTGCCTCTCTCCGCTGACTTCCCTTCGCTCCTCAAATCCCCTCCTGAGGTCATACCCCACCAGCTACTCAAGCAGAAACCCACGGGAGATTTGGGAAGGGGTTGACAACCATCTGATCTGGTGAAAAATGTTTCTGGCTTAAAAAACAAGCAAACAAACAAAAAAAAGATGCAAGAAAAGTGTTGTGCGGGTGGAGCGTTACACCGCAGTGTTGGGAGTATTGGGCCGGTTGCATTGGGCCAGCTGACAAGGGGCAAGAAGTGCAAGGTCTCAGTTCTGCTCTCTCTCCAAACTGGATTTCCTTTGATTTTTGGGTCCTGCTGCAGCCGTGTTGGGTTTCCCATCTCTTCTCTTGCATCCAGATGGGTTGCTTTAATGCAGTCTCTTACGAGTGCCAGCTCCCTTGTGCTACCATATTCCTCAGATTGTCTTCCCTCTCCACCTGCTCCCTCAGCCTGCTGAAGTCACCTCTCCATTGCCTTTCTGCTCCTGCCCGAATACTCCTAGCATGATGGCTTTCTTACAGATCTCTTCTGCCTTGATGGTCTCGGGTGAACCAAATGCAAACTGGCTGCTCCCATCATGACTTCCAACACATTTAGAAGCAAAGCTTGCCAAGAACTCAACAGCTGTGCTGTATTGCCTTTGCAATGGTTTGCTTCCCGGGGAAATCCCCAATTCCTGCTAGGTCTGGTCCTTTGGCTGCTTTTCGTGCAGAACATCTATGCTGCCTCTGCTGTTTCTGAGACCATTGCTGAGACATGAGCCCTGCCCACTTTTCTCTGCATCCTCTACCCCATCGGTTGAAATTTTTCTGAAGGCCAGTCACTAATAGCCACATGGCATTTTTCAGCACATGCTGTGCACTGAGCAACAGTGAAAGCCACCTTGTTTCCAGGTGGCAACCTTGTGTTGCCCCAGGGTGGTGTAGACATACCCTCACTACCCTCCTGATCTGGGGGCTGTAGTAGACCCCTACCATCACATTGCCCTTGTTCTATTAGCCTTTTATTGTCCTAGGGAGACATACAGCAGTCTGCCTCCCTTTCTGAATGTCAGAGCAGATATATATATTTTTCTACAGTACACCACCTTCTCCCTCTCCTCTGCCTGTTCTTCCTTCCTGTGTGTGTGCATGCACGCACGCACGCACGCACGCACATTTCTTTATATACATTTTATATATGAGCTCATTCTGCCACTGTCGTTTTAAGTATGGAGAGGATCCAGAGTTACAAGCCACATAACTGTAGGCAGAATAGGATCTCTTATAATCTTTTCTTCCCAGAAATTGCTTTTCCCATCACCGTGCGCTTTTGAGCTGCTGAAACATCTCTACTCGTTATTGGGAACCGATATAA
Source organism: Alligator sinensis (assembly GCF_000455745.1). Taxonomy (NCBI): domain Eukaryota; kingdom Metazoa; phylum Chordata; order Crocodylia; family Alligatoridae; genus Alligator; species Alligator sinensis. The sequence goes on from NW_005841986.1 coordinate 2,450,791, forward strand.
AAGCTGGTAAACTTTTATTGCAGGCCTATTACAGCTTTGCTTTAAAACACTCTGTTCCCCTCCCCTTCCTAGCACACGGCGCCGAGGGATGGATTTAATATGCAGCTTGAGGCTGCTGCTGATACCTGCTTCTCCAAAGCACAGCAACCTGGTCTGATAACTCCAGGAACCCAGAGACTTCATCAATTCTCATTTCTCTGCCCTCCCCGCTCCCGCCCCGCTGCTGACAGCCTTTTTGACTTTCCAGGAGAAAGTGAGTCTTGTTCCCAAGGAGGGTACTTTTGCATGCTTGCTGGGGCTTATGTTACGGTTGAGGAGGATGCCACAGAGAGGATGAGCTTGCTCCGCGGGTGGAAGGGGAAAGAGAGAGCTCGGTGGGCATGAGTGTAGCAGCATGCTCTGCAGCGTGGGCAGGGAGTGAGCCCTGGTGCTCAGGGTGGGAGGGAAGAGCTGATTCCCCACAAAGTCTTGCAGACCCCAGGAATGAATTTCTCTCTTCTTGAATGTCATCTGCCCACCCCTACTGTGGAAGTCTTTCATAGAGGCATAGAGAAGTAGGGCTGGAAGAGGCCTCCAAAGGTCATCTGGTGAGTCCAACCCGCTGCCAGAGGCAGGATCATCCCTATCCAAACCGTCCCATACTTTTATACACCCAGCGAGACATCTTGTAGTGTCCCGAACCTCCAGCCCTAGAGCATTGACTCCTACCACTTGAGCTAAAGGAGTGACTCCTTTATCTGAAAGCAACAGGAGGTGGACAAGCAACAGGGAGGTGACGCGATGTGCATTGTAAATATACCAGAATGGGAGGGATGACGGGCAAAATGTGGCCTTTTCACTCCCCAGTCTCCTTTTTGGCCTCTGGTTTTCGGGTTGGTTTGGTGTTGATCTTTGGTTTTCATTGAGGCAAGAAACAAACGGATCTTTTCCAAATGGTGACGGAGGAGGACGCGGCTGAGCACACGCTGACGTTCAGTTTGGGAGTTCAGCTCTTGTAGCGTTACATCCCGGGGGCTTTTTTTCTTCCTGACTCCCACCGAACTTGCTTTGACTTGCCAGAAAGGAAGAGAAAATACATTGTTCCATTCTTTGCTGCTAGTAGAAATCTGCAAAACTGTCCTACAGTATTTGATGATGCCTTGCAATTAACCCAGAATGATATTTTTGTAGGCATTTCATACATATTTCCCTTCTTAATCACACAATGAAACCCATAAAGTTCTTGCTTCCAACCTGACTTAAGTGCCATTGTTTCAGTGGAGTTACGCCTACAGGTACAGCAATGCCTTACTCACTCGAGCTATAATATTAATCAGAAAATTCTTTCACAGAACCAGGGTTACCTGCTCTTACTGTTTAATTACAAGGCTTGCAGTACTGGATGGGTTTCCCCCCCCCCTTAAAGCAATAGGGAGAATATGAAGTTCCTTAACCTCTGTTTAATAAAAACCTTTTAGGCCCTTGTGGTTAGGGAAAAGCTTGAAACCCTGAGCAGTAAAAGTTCAAACACCAGAAAACAAATAAAGCCCAAATATGTATAGAAAAATCTCACGATTGGTTAAAATCTCATGATATCGGGGGGCCTGACTTCTGGATTTTAAATACTGGGAGTTTGCAGCATTGCAGCTCTTCACCTTTGGATATCCTTCAGGCGCATCTTAGCTGAGCATCTGAAAGGGATGCTCTTTTCCTCAAGTTCTTTTCCAAGCCTCGCATGTGCATGATACCTGAGCTGCCAGGGCTGGTTCAGGTTCATCCCATGGGCCCTGCATGATCGAGTCGTTTAAATTTTAGCCTGGGACTTACGAGTCGCATCCCTGCTCTTCTACAGCCTTTGCAAACTTGATCAAGTCCCTTCATCTCCTTGGGCTTTAGGTCTTCGTTTGCAAAAAGGGACTCTGTGGCTAGATGCAGGAAGGACTGGGTGATTATCAGGGCTGTATACATACCCAAGGTTTGTCTGTAAGGGGATACTTTGGCAGCTTTAATAAGATAAAAGTGTATTAAACCTCTGGGTGGATACACTCCCATTCAGGGGCAAAGCAGCCTGGGATGGGAGAACTAAACTGCAGTGACCTAAGGCACATTGACTTCACATACTTGGTTGAGTGGCATTAATTTTCCCCAAGGCCCTGTGAAGACCTGCCATAGACGAGCGTCAGCCCGGACTGGATGAGCCTCGTTCTTTGAATCAGGTTGAACAAGCGTCGTGCCTAGCAGTGCCTTTCCAGGGTGCGTACCAATGCCGACGAACACAGTCTGTTTGCCTGCAAATATTTGTCAATATTTGTTCGTTCCAGAAACATTCCTGCCAGGAAACTCATTCCCAAGACTAGGCGCAGATGGTGAAATCCAGCCTATATGTCAGTTTATAGACCCAGCGGGATCTAATCGGTGCATCTTTTTTTCCTACTTTTCTGCACGGGGGGGTGAATTTCTCCCTGGGAGCAGAGGCAAAAGAGCCCGCGTACCCGCTCTTCAAGCAGATGGAGTTCAACAGTCCTCGTTCAGGAAGACAGTTTGTCGTATTTGGTCCGCTCAGGTGACTGCAGCCCTGTATTGTTGCAGCTATCGTTGTGAAGCACACACCTGCCGTCTGTACTCGACAAGATAACAGCCCGTAATGCAAGGATCTTTAACCTCTGGAAATGACAGCACGCCGGCAGAAACAAACAGCCGCATGTTGAAGCAAAGGGATCAGGGGAGGCCTGTATAATTACTAGCCTCCGAATAAAGAGCGATCCTACTTCCTCAAATGCCAAGGCACATGTATAATTAGCTGATAAACTACAAATGAATAATTATGTAGCAGCGAACGCCAGAGAGCGGAAGGGGATGTATTAGCTCGATGCGCAGAGTTTCCTCTCCTCCGTACGGGAAGAGCAGTATAGGAATCGACTGAAATTCGACTTTATTCCACTTTGGGCAGGGCGATGAGTTTGTGACCGAGGAGAAGGACTTCTGCTGCTGTCCTTTGGGGTTGCTGGCTTTATATACCCACCAGTGACATTTCTGTCGCGTGCCGGTGGATAGCTGTTGTACAGTTTTTGCTATTTACACGGCCTGGGTCACGTTCCCACATGCAGGGCATGAGCAGCGTGAAGCATTTTCTAGATGTTCTTGATCAGAGAAAAGGGGCGCTGCTGTTAATTATGTGCAAACGCCCATGAGATGAGGATTCAGCTCCATGAACGCAAGCTCAGGCGTTGGCTTCTCAACTGGGATGAATTGATGCAACTCCGCAGACCTCAGTGGAGCAATGCTGATTGACCCCCAGCTAAGGATCTAGCTCTTGAGGCTTATAGGAACTTATTCAAGGCCTCCCCTTCCACAGCCCCTGCTATTTTTTAAATAAATGAAGACTAGCTTCTCTTCACCAGGGTGCTTCAACAGTTTTGAGTCCAAGCAAAAGCAGGAGGGAGTGAAAATAGAAATGGTCCCAAACCAGCAAATTCAGCTCTGCTTTCAGATAAGCCCAAAGTTCAGGAGTGTTCAGACCAGGACCCATCAGTAGAAAAATATGAACTTAGCTAACTCTTTTATCCCCTTAAAGCATTCAGGGTAAGTTTCCTAATGTCACGTAGAGTTAATATAGCAGTATCTTGACCCACAATGCATTATTCAGCTACTATATCTCTCTCTGGTGAAAAAAAGAGTTCAAAGTATGTTCCCCGTTAAACAAGACAGACAAAGCTAGAATTCAAATCCTGTAGGTATTTACTTGTATATTTTGCAGATAATACATTTAAAGGAGCTCTGTGATGCTGTGTATAGATCATGACGGATAACCCAGGGTGTGGGGAGGAGGGAATAGTGCAAGGAGGAAATATGTATTTTCCAAATCAGTTCACCCATTTCTTACTAAGGCAGCTCTAGTTAGTTTTTAGAAATTGTAATTAAATCTAAAAATAAAACATCCAATTAAGCATATGTGTGTGTGTGTGTGTGTGTGTGTATGTGTGTACACTTTAAAGTTTGAATTCAGAGAGTGATTCATGATGGTCCAACAGCGTGGAGAACCCGTAACTTAGATTTACTTAACTTGTCTGTAGGAGACAGCATTGATGTATTGCTAGTAATTTTAGAATCTGAATCTTTATTAGAAGGTATATGCATGAAAAATTAATTCATGTGCAAAGTGCTTTTTAATTTCAAAGACTATTACAGTGTTTTACAAACTCAGAAGCAAATGAGTGATGGTCTAAAAGTTGCAATGATTTTTATCCAGGAAATTTTAAAAGAATCTGGAGCTTCTTGTTAGCTATTTTTTGAATACTGAGAACTATTTGGACATTGATTTAAAAAAAAAAAAAATTATTTTTTTCTTCAAAATCCTGAAAGGTTCCACTAAAAACTTTTTTAGTGGACCAGAAAATTGAAAAATATTTATTGATGGTGTGTGTGGGGGTGAAATTTTAAAACAACCTTTCTACAAAAATGAGATTTTTTTTTCCCATGAAAAAATTGATGGAAAAGCCATTTTTGTCACAAATATTTTGAAGATAAAACGTCAACCCGGTCTCCTAGAACTATGATAGTGTTGAATCGGACAGGTTGGTTCATGTAGGTTGGTTTAGCATGGGAAATAAATGAAGGGGGTATGCTCTAAAACTTGAGGTAAACTGTAGCTGCCTGGTTCCTGCACTGCCTAGAAGGTGAAGGCTAACACTCCCCATCTCACCAACGGTACCTTGGAGTTGCGGATAACCATGAGTTATCCCAATCTTGAGCTTCCTTCTCATCTGAAGGGCAGTACTTCCCCAGAGTTTGGTAGGAGAGTTGAATTTAATGAGGTCCTGATCCAGAGGCAGACATGCCTCTCTGTGAATCTCCAACTCCACTTTGAATAGATACAGATGGGAAATGTTTGTGGGGTGGTTGGGCTTGACGCTTGGGCTTGATGCTTGTATGGCATTTGGGAGACCAAGGCTGCGTCTGGTTTAGAGCAGGGACTTGAGTCTCTATGGCTGGTGAATTCCCCAGCCGTTGTGGTGTAGGGTTGGTCTGGCTCAGTGAATATTGCACTGTTCATACGAAGAAGAGCCTCTCTAACAGGAGAGATGTGAGAGACTGACTCCATAGTCCAGTAGTAAGGCACGTGCTTGCAATGGGGGAGAAGGACATTCGAGTCCCTGGTCTTATTAGGCAGAGCAGAGACTTGGATCTGGGTCTCCCACCTTCGACATGAACTCCCTGATCAATGGACCATTGGCTGTGCTAGGGGGTGGTTTTTCATTGCATCTCCAATCCAACCCTCCAAATCTTGCGGGGTGCATTGTAGTGCTACAGGGCATCTCGGGAGATGGTCTATGATTTGCTTCTTCCAACAAACACATTAGACAGTTGCATAGAGGCACTATGATTTCATGAGAAAGTTCATCTTCCGAGACCCACCGGCTCCACCACGTGTGCCGTTTGTAGTTGGAGCTGGATGCTAACTTCTCTCTGGGGTTAATTCCTCATCAGGTCCATTCAGCAGCTTTGTTGCCTAGTTTCTCCCATGCTTTTTGCCAGAAGGTGGTTCTGGCTGATTCTGGTGATGTGCTCAGTGGTGTGGTAGAGGACAAAACGCTATTTCTCAATGAGAAACGATGGTGCACGGGTTGATGTCCATATAGCGGGTGGCGGTCATCTGACTCTTGTACCTGGCGGACGGGGTGGTGAACACCTCTCCTTAGGCTTGGAACAGCAAGCCCATCCTTGTTGCCGTTACCTGTATTCCTGCATAAAGGCTTTAATTTTTTTCTGACGAGAAAATTTAGAAGGATTTTAGAGTAAATTCAGAATTTGAATCTTTATTCAGAAGTATATGCGTTAAAAAAGTAGTTAATTTGCAAAGTGCTTTTTCATTTCAAAGACTATTACAGTGTTTTACAAGCTCATCAGCAAATGAGAGGGTCTAAATTGTTTTTTTTTTTGAGTGCTGGGAACTATTCAGACTTTGATTTTTCTTTTCTTTGCTTCAAAATCCAGAAGAAAAAAGTTTTTAGTGGAACCTTTGCAAATGTGCATGTTTTTTTCTGTGAAGTATTTCATATGCCCCAGACGTTTGCTGCTTATCAAGCCTAGAAAGTTATTTGACACCAGCCAAAAATTACCTCCTGTGCAGAGAGTGAAAATGTGTTCCCATTTTACATGTCTTTCATTTCTTTGGGCTTTGAAAAAAGCAAAGTGTTTTTTCTCTCTCTTTCCCCACTCTCTAGTGACAGTAAATGCACTTTCACTACTTCTGTTTGCTGTATGATGCTCAGAGCAGTAAGTCTATCCAGCTTTTCTCCTCTGCTATGGGGCGAGAGGAACTTTCCTAGGGACGTGAAACACGGAGTGGCTGGGCTCTTTCGGCTCCATATCTGTATGCTATGGAGCTTTGCCTCCTCCCCTAAAAGATGCCCTATGTGCTATTAACTGGGACATTTCATTCACATACTCCCTTAGTGGGATTAGGTCACCCTGCTAAGCCCTGAGTTTTATTCGTTTACAGTAAAGTCTCACCTATGGGAGAATTCACCATTGTGGTTTAAATTGCTGTTCTCCACCAGTGCCTCCTGATATGTGCTCACTACTCACTAATTCACCTGTATTTGCATTCCCCTTGCCGTTGCAAACTAACCAGAGTTTGCTGGACTTCCTTATGCCTATGGATGTTCTCAGTGCCAACATCTCGGTGCCCGGCAGCACTGTGCTTGTGTACCTACGTCCAGTCCCATATGAACCAATGTCCCGCTTGCTTTCCAGCTCACAGTCCATTCATCGTGAGCTGTAAGGTTGTCTGCAGCTCCTAGCCAAGAGCCTTGCATCTTTTCCTAAACATCTTTGCATCTTTCCCATGCCACTCCGTTTTTATACATCCACTCCTCTGTGCTAGCTCATTGCACAAAGAAATGGACTTTGCAAATGGCATTGCTTTCATCCAACCTCATCCACATCTACACACCGTGGAGATCCACGATTGGAAATGGTATCAGAGCCTCACGCCTCAGCACTGCACGGCCTCAGACGTTGCATCAATCTTTGGGAACCTTTTGAACAGCAACCACGCAACCCTCTTTCTGCAGCGGTCATAGTACTGAAATGGGACTCACTCATCACTCAGGCTAGAATAGGATTTCGACTTGCCTTGTAGGAGCCTGTTGGCTAACTAGGTCTGAAGGTCAGCTTCAGGGAGGGCCCTGTGCACATTAACCTATACTAAACCAATTAAATACAAGACTTTAAATTGCCCAACCCAGCCGTGTTAAAGTTATGCAGTGCATGCACGCATCTGCTAATGCATGCATCTCTGTTAAAGAACAGCTAATGCAGCTCATCGCAGTCTCTCCTTGCAATGAAGGTCCTTGTCTTCCATGAAGTCTTGATTACTTCATTCGTAGCGCGCTGGCAGTTATTCTGGCTTCATTTTTGCTGGATCTTTTCTCACTGGGGGACCAATTTTGAAGCAGGAGGGGATGATTCCTTAGACAAGTGCTGTTTTTAATATGAAGAGGAACAAGCAAGTGGTTCTATTTTTACCTTTCTGAAGGGCTCTCTGGCACCACAGTAATAAAAGCAATAATTAATAATGACGACGATAATAATAATAGGCCTTACCAGATGTTCGAGGATTTCAGTCTGGGATCGTGGTATCAAGTGATCACACAGGTATAAACAGCAGGAGATTTAAAAGCTTGCTGTGTCTTATGAACTGCAGCAAGCTGGCATGGTCCTGTCTCCCCTGTGGCTTCAGGTCCCTGTAGGGGTAAAATTGCATTTAAATAGCTTTGCCATTACTTTGTCCCGTGTGATGCTGGACTGATCACTTAACTTCTCTCACCCCTTCTCTGGAAATGTTTTCAAAATACTTTCTGACCTTTGGAGGGAAAAGTGCTAGCTAGCCCCAGGGCCTGGCTGTACACGAGCATGCTCCTGATTCACTCCTGTCCCTCCAGTGCAGTCAGCAGTGTTACACTGGCGTGAAAGGAGAATTGGGCTTACAGAGTATGTCGCCAGGCTTCCTAGTGTTAGGGAACTATACGCACCCACACCATCACTTGTTTGTCGAGAAGGGCCTGACTCCATGCCAAAACAAATGCAGAGAGTTGAAACCCCAGAGGAATAGATGCGAGCACTGCCGGCCAAGATTGATGTGGCACGGCCGATGCTTGGGGATGGAGGAGAGGAGGGAGCTCCCGTATTACCTACCCGGACCGAGCGCTTCATTCAGTCTATTGTTTGTTATTCAGAAAATACATTGAAGAGTTTATTGGCGGGAAGGAAGAGATGGTCTTGGGCTGTATAAAGAGGATGAGGCTTCTGTCCCCAAAAAGGATCGAGAGTGACTGGGAACGCATGGCAGCATCATACGTGGGCCTCTCGGGGACACGTCTGACATGTCTGGAGTGCTTATCAGAGGACTGGCTAGGAAAACCACTCTGGTCTTGATTACCCTGGTGTGACTTCATTGACTTCGGTGCAGTTGGATGGGGACCTAGCTGCCAGGCTGTCTTCTTCGCTTTGCCTCTTCTTGGCCATGGCAGGCATTAGCCTCGCCTGTTTTCTGAGCATGTGAGACCCTGTACTCCGTGTGCTCTGTGCCTCTCCAACTCCTTTTGTGCCTGGATGAAAAGCCAGTCTTGCCAATTCCTTCCCCGCTCCCTTGTCCGTCCAGGTCTAGGGTCATTCAGGGAAACCTCATCTGAGCTTCGCTTGTAGATGCCATCGTTAACTTCTCTTGCAACTTCCTTGGCCCCCTCTCATCCCAGCCCTGGGATCTCAGTGCTGGCACTTAGTGAAAGATCACCTGTGAGGATTCGAGCCTTCATAAGACCAAAATGATTTCCTGTCAGTCCAAACGAGGCTGTCTTAAAAAAAATTAGGCCGTGCCAAGAAGAGCAGGCTGAGAGTTAAATTAATCCAGTGCGTGGGTCAGGAAATATGAATCTCAGCAAACAGTCCTACTGGGGACTGAGAAACCAGCAGCAGATCATGCAATGCTTCATAACTGGAAGCTCGGCAGTTTGCTAAAGCAGCATTTTGTTGGCATGGCCCTTTGTGGACTGACCTGTTGTAAAGCACCCCGTGGGCACACCTTCATGGCATCAGGAGCTACTCCACAGACGGCGCAGGGTGCTAATTGAAGTAGGAGATGGCACGAGAGGGAAAACCA